>NC_060207.1:99297500-99672500 GCF_021130785.1 Homalodisca vitripennis
TTTAGGGTTCTAAATATTTGAGTTCATCTCGTACTAAAGAATAATTAATTATTAAGTTCTGTACGTGTAAACATCAGTTATTAGCAGCTGAAAATGGAAATAATTAACCGTAACTAAATGGGGAGAACGCTACTGGGTATAAACCGTCATGTCAGCCATTACATATCTTGTAACCAGCGGCAGGACTCGGCATATTTTAGAATATTACCATTACACCAAATTTTAAATTGTATCAATTACACCCATGACATTAAATTACAGAATAATGTATACATGTTTTGTGGCTAGTAGTTTTATACCACTTGTATGTTTATTATTTGATATGCTAACGTAGTATATCACACTTTCACACTGCTGCTGAAGGACGTGAGTTCGGTCCTGGCGTTAGGTCTGGGCACGGAGACTATTTTAAGACTGTGCACGATGCATTTGTAAGACGTTAACATACTTATACTATACGTATGTGCCTATCTGTATGTAGTGGCTGTTGGTAACTATATGTTATGTTATTACTCATATATTCATTGTAGAGTATTTAGAATCATGCATAGTTTGAGGCTACGAGTATATAGACTGACACAGAAAGAGGGAAGAAACCAGCCAGGTCATCCAACCCTCGCGGTTCTCTTTAATGTCAGTATGGATGAATGAAAAGACAGTTTGACAAATTAGACAATTTAAAAAAAAGAGAAAACATTAATACCACCACTGATTACTTCTCTCCCTTTCATATCTGATCCCATTTGTATCCTAGGAGTACTATAAGAATCTGAGAATTCTAAATTATAAAACTTTTGCACCAGAAAGATTCACTGAAAAAATTTCAACATTGAAAAGAACTTCTAAATATTGAGTAAGCACATGTTTTATAAGTATTACTTGACAATGATGATGGTTGCAAAATAATATGTTTTGTTTTTCAAAATAAAAATCTTATTGAGATCTCAAGTATTTCCATTGTCTTTACTTAGGAGAAATGTTCAACTTCCGACTTACGCCTCGTTACAGAGGTGACAGCTCATGATTTTAGTAGTAACTTGATTTATCTTATAACCCTTGACATCTGATGCCATTCTAGTCCTTTGTTGTCCGACTATTGTTTAGAATGCACACTCGTCACTTATGTTACGTGAATGCCATGCTCAACGGATCTTACTGCAACCACCAGTTATATTGCTCATATTTAGGATTGTAAGGGTTAGCAGATTATAGAGCAGTAACTTCTTTAATGGCTTAGTGGAGGGTGGAGTTGAAGACTGGTTGAGTCAAGTTTGACCTACTGTCCGTACTGTGGTTTGACGGTAGATAGTTTTGTTGAGTATTTTGCATTCGACGGCAGTGGATAAAGACCATAGAAAAAGGAAACCTGATCATCTCTGAGTCTAACTGTGTTTTAGTAAAATTTAACTCATACATGTCACATGATTATGCAAATTACAATAAATATTTGTGTGAAGCAAATATATTTGTGAATTTATCTCCAATTTTAACATAGTAGCTAATTTACTAGAACATTACATCAGATAATCAGTGAAATAAAGTTCTGAGAAATTTGAATAAAAATCTATAATTTTTATAATAACTCTATTTTAGTTCCGCTTGCAGACGCACCATTATTATCGTTACAAAAGAAGGCATAAAATTATATTTTCTTTAAGTAACATTATACATATAGGTTTAATTTTACATGTTGAAAGTGGGGAATTTTATACACTACTAAAATTCAATCATTAATACTAATGTTTCACTGTATAACAATGTATGTTAGTTTAAAATCAAATTTCAGACGCAATAAAACTTTGTTATTCTATTTGTTATATTGAAACCTTTGCCAAATCAGTAGCTGTCACAGGAATGCAACATTACTGTAACCAGTAAATCGATTTCCTATTCTCTGTTCGACACGCATTATGGTTATTGTAATTTTATAATAAATTCCATAACATTTTATGGCCTTCTAAATATAGTATACATACATTAATTTAATGTATGTAGAGAGAGTAAAGCAAAAGCCAAAAGCCCTTGGATAAATAAATATATACTAGACAAAATTAAAAAACGAAATAGGTTATACAGGATAATGTCAAATAGGCCCTATGACATGCATTTCAAAAGCTACTTTAATAGATTTTCTCTTAATTTAAGAAGTTTAATAGACAATACCAAACACGAGTATTACAACAATTTACTTGCTAAATATAATGGAAATTCGGCTGAACAATGGAAAATAATCAATAATATCACTGGATGTAAAAAGAAAACTGACATTGAGAGGTTAACTTTAAATGACGGATCGATTATTGAAGAACCGCAAGCCATCTGTGACACGATAAACAAATACTTAATTGACGTTCACGAACAGCTGATTGTTGACAACACAGGTGGCGCGGCGGCAACTACAGCGACGGCAAGCGGCACTAGCCAACTAATAAACACTGGGAACGTGCCAAGTGCACAGCAACGTTAATTCTTTTTAACTCCTGTTGATCGCGAAGAATTAAAAACTATCATCAGTAATTTGAAAAATAAACGCTCTAGTGGTTTTGATAATGTAACTATCAATCTAGTAAAAAGTTGTAAGGATATTTTTGCTCTCCTGCTTGAACATATAATAAATTGTAGTTTCCATACAGGGGTGTTTCCAAATTGTCTGAAAAAAAGTATCGTAGTTCCGATTCCTAAAAAATCTAACGCAATTAAACTGGATAATCTTAGACCAATAAGTTTGCTTTCTGTGTTTTCTAAAATATTTAAGAAGGCAATGAAGTCAAGGTTATTAAACTTTTTCAGCAGTTTTAATTTTTTCAGTAAAAATCAATATGGATTTTTGGAAGGTAAAAGTACGGAGCATGCGTTGTCCGCGTTTTTGGAGATTGTTTATATAAAAATAAACGAGAAAAACAAATGTACAGCTGTTTTTGTAGACTTTCGTAAGGCCTTCGATTTGGTTGATCATGCATGTTTGCGGCGAGTGCCGCTACAGTTTTGAAATTTGGCGCGCGTTATCCGTCTGTTGCCGCGAACGCTTTAGCCAGCTGCGCCGACCTCTAGCCTTTTAGCTCAAACAATAGGAGCCTCCTACCATCCGGAATTCTTCCGGACAGGTTTCTGGTAGGATGGTTCCTGCTTAGGTTTTTCAGGCTGTGTCCGGAGGTTGTGCACACAGTGAGTCGTTGTGCAGCTTTCGAGCAGGGTGGACCGGGAGAAGTTAGCGTGGGTGTCTAAGATTTTTAGTAGTATTTTGTTAGGGAAACCTTTCGGAAACTATACCCAAATTATTAGTATTTATTTAGTCATCAAAGCTGGTTAGGTTTTGGAATAGACCGGAATCTAGTGGCGGATCCACGGATTATTCCCTCTATAAGGTCCCACCTTCCGGTCGCGACGCCACGAGGTCGCAGATATTGGTAGCAGAGCGTGGTTGGTAGAGCGAGCCGTCCGCCTCGGATTCCCAACACCATTCCTAACCAGCATTTAATTTTAATTTCACGCCTTCCGTCCATTTTTTTTAGTTTTCGTATTAACAGTGGTAATTTCTCAAACTATGGCGTAAATCACCCCAGGGCAGCGACCGACGCGACGCCCACGAGGGAAGCAGCGACCTTCACCAACAGAATCAGATAACTAAATTAGTTCTAGTCATTTAAAATAAGCTTAAAGTAGAAACCGTTATTACTTGAATTAATTTAAACATTTATTTTATTGTTCACAGTTTAACTTTAATAATAAAATTTCATAGTTCAACCTTAATAATTTAATACTTTTTTTTGCCCTTTTTATAAAGTATTTCTTAAATATAAATATATTCTTAAATATTTCTTAAATAGTATTTTTTTAATAACTAATAACAGTAAAGTCTCATTTAAGCTTTAACTAAGCAGAGTTACGACTTGTTTAACCAAGTTCTATGTTTTTCTTTTATACTAGTAACCTGAAGTACACTTTGTATTAGACTGTAACACCATTTTTTTCACTAATTATAGGTGTTATGCAGTATTTTTTCTTTGTTGACTTTAATTTACATAACAGTCCATTTATTATTTATGACAGCCACAATTCCTTTTTTTCAAGTTTTTCATAAGGCTTAAGTCGTTTAAAATTTATTATCACGGAGTTCGTAATTTCCGTCTGTCTGTCTGTTTCAAACAAGAATTTCTCGTTTTCGTTTTAAGACAGTTTTAAAATTTAAATTTGTCATTTTTCCTTGTAATTATACTTATAGTTCTAAGCTCACAATTGTTATAATTATTTTACTTCATATTTTTATCCGAATTAGAATCTTCTTATATTTTTGGAACTGCAGTAATATTTTTTCGACACAAGTTTAGTCAGTTTGCCGTGCAAGCACGTAATTGCTTAAGCAGAGTTCCTCAGATCCGGTTTTTGTATCACTCCGTAGATAACGAAGTCTAATTATTTTAATCTACATTATAGATTTTACTACTACATTTAAGTACGAATATCTTATAATTTCCGGTCAATGTTTTAAGGTACTACGTAAGTATCCTTGTAAGTAAACGGTAATTTGTTTTCGTTTTCACTTAAATAAATTGTAAACCGAATGATTTCTTTAAATTATTTTACGACTTAGCCTTATATACGTTTAGATGTTGGTTATATTAGTTAGTGGTTAAACACATAATAATAACTGGTGGTTTTGTTTTGTGTAAATTACAGCTTGCGACGATCATTTGTAACTAACCTTGAGTTACGAATACAGGTAAGGTAGTTGGTGACTTTGTTATTTTTTGTTATAGCCAATATTTTACCTTCGTTAGAATCTTAACCTTTGTGTTCTAAATATCACTTCGCTTGGAAATATGTTTAATGTTGGATTCGAGCATTTGTTTCAGTACTCAAACAGTTGTTACAATAATTATAAGTCTAACAATGCAATTTGAGTATTATAAATTTTTATTTATTTAAAAGAGATAGACAAGCTAATTTACAGTGTAAATATTATAAAAAATTAAACTACTTAAACTTTTTTTAACATCAATATAAAACTAATTTACAATTTATTAAAGTAACTACCTGATTCTTTTTCCTCCCCAGTAGGTGTTGGTTTGCTGTATTTTTTCTCAAAGCTAGGTCAGCCCAAGTTGTTTGAAATAATTGTTTTTTACTGTTATTGTTTTCAGACTCCTCTAGTCTAATAATTACAAAGTGAACATATTGGTACCAGTTTCCCTTGTATAGCTTATTGTGTTCTTATTTTCGCTCTCTTTAAATATGTATTTTTTTTTAATTTAAACCAGACAATATCCCCAAAACTGTAGCGTGATTAAAGAGTTTAAAAGCAACTCAGGCCCGGGGATCAATGCTCTTCTATTGGGCATCACACCAGCAGGTACACTTGAGGGAATGAGAGTTCAGCTTCGTGCTTATATTAAAGAAAAATATAAATTAGGTGAAATCGACTCAGACGAAAATATTAATGAATCCAAATTAGAAACTACAAGCAGCCGCCTCGACTGATGTACACCAACAGTCACACAACAATCTGAGGTACAGTCAACATAACATACACACCTTCACAAACAATAATAGATCCGAATATACAAAATTTTGATAGTGGCTATGCAACAACTTACACAAACGACAGTTGAACGCACTACAGAAGTAGTGTCTTCACAGATTGCCGAGTTATTCTCAAGCCATAATAGAGATAGTGATGCGACATTTCCTTCTGTTGTTCGCGAAATGATTAGAGCCCTGCCTATGACTTCAGGTTCGTCCCTCCCAGACCTCGTACAATTTGTAATTAAAGCTACAGAAATATTCAACTTGAACCTTGTAAGTGACAAACTATTTATTACGAATACTATTTCCGCGGGACTGAGGGTAGACTTCGTGGTATATGGTTAAATGCTATCACGTCTAATCTTAGTTGGCTCTCACTGGTCCAGACAATAACGTACTTCACTCTTAACTGATAGAACACTGAGGGAAGCTCAGAATCAGTTTTTGTACCGCCAGCAAACTAACTCAGAGTCCTTAGCTGACTATGTACACAACATTAGTGCCATGTTACATTTTTAAACCCTACAGTAGATAATGCAGTTGTCTTTACTACTATTATGGCAGGTCCTCAATCCCTCCACTAGAGCCTGCTTATCAGGACTTATAACACCACACTGCATTAATGATCTTTTAAAATTGGCCCCCACAGTAAGATGACTTACGTCTTACATATTACGACACTCCACAAACAACCAACGTATCCCCACCTACATCCCTTCATAGTTCCATACCATATAATCAAAGTTTTCAACAAAACAACAGTTTGTTTTACAACCGAAGCAGTGGCCACTCTAACCATACTAACGGTCAACACCACTACCAAAATCACCGGTCACGTAACTTTAATCAATATAAACCTCAAAATAGTCGTAATGGCGGGTCATTCACACCTGGAATCAGGGAATAACCATTCAGGCCAATATAGTACACCAAAAAAACAACACAAGTCAGCGTAACTACCAAAACGGTCAGCAGAATAGGCAAGCTAATTATTCTGGTCAGTCCAATTCTAGGCCGAAACATTTAAACTTCCCAGGGAGGCATTTTTAGACAGGGAAATTGTCTCCCTAAACCGAAGGTGAATCGCCCTGTCCGCTCTATGGCACCTTCCTTGCCCAAAGTAGATCCCCTTACTATCTGGCTATCCATAAAAGAAATCAAACTTGAAGCACTAATTGATACAGGGCTCCACATACTCAATAATATCTGGGTCAGTCTTTAAGGATCCTACAGAAAGGTAAAGGTTTTACGTCAACTCACTTAACACCAGAACTCAAGCCATGACAGCGAATGGTACTTACATGAAATTTCCAAAACAGATTAAATTGCATTTTAAAATTTTACACCTTTCCTGGACTTTTCCTTTCTTTGTATCAGATAGCCTACCCGGTGGCAGTTGTTTTGGGTTTGGACTTTGTAGATCACAGTAAAATGGTGATCAATGCGGCTCAGCGTAAAATAACTTTTCCTTCTGACACAACCTTAATTATTAATCAATTCCAGGATACAGTCAGCTCAACCCAACATAGAATCAACTCATACAGCACCAACATTAGGAGAAAACTTGAACACAAAACAAAAAACACATTTTAAAAAACCTATTGCAGCAGTACCCGGATACCATAACACCATGCCTGGAAAAACCAACTTAATATCTTATACCATCCGTATAACAACTAATAAGATTGTCCGCTCAAAACCTTTTCATTATGCTCCTCCCAAAACTGAAAGAGCTAAACAGCCATATTAAAGACCTGTTGAGTAAGGGTATTATTCGTCCTAGTGACTCTCCATATTCAAGTCCGGCGTTTTTAGTCCCGAAAAAGAATTGGTAAAAGTCCGCATGGTGGTAGGGACTACCGTCTCATAAATAAGATGGTTGAGCTGGAGAACACTCCCATGCCAACGGTGGAGTCAGCATTCCAGTATTTAGGGAAGGCTTCTCATTTTTCCCACCTGGACCTTGTAAGCGCTTATAATCAAATTCCTCTTGATGAGAATTCCAAAAAATATACGGCTTTTGTCACAAGCACAGGTTGTTTACGAGTATAACTATCTGCCCTTCGGCTTAGCTTCCGGTGGCATGGTTTTGGCAAATCTACTTGACAAAGTCTTTGGAGATATAAAATTCAAATTCCTTTTTGTTTATTTCGATGACCTAGTTGTCTTCAGTAACAGTTTCAACGAGCATGTACAGCATCTTAAAATAGTTTTAGACAGGCTTAGAGATGCTGGTCTGACGGTTAGTCCTGAAAAAAAATGGTTGTGGCATCTCCTAGAAATCGAATTCCTGGGTCACATATTTCATAATGGTAAAATCACTCTAAATCCTGACAGAAGTAAACCTATCGACACTCCTACCCAACACTAAGAATTTAAAACAACTTTCTAGGTTTCTGGGAATGTGCTCATATTACTCGAGATTCCATTAAAGGCTTTTCTCAGATTTCGGAACCTTTAAATTCTTTAAAAAGAAAGGGCGTTCCATACATATGGGGACCTTCTCAGGAGGAGGCATTCAAAACCCTTAAAGCAATTTTAGTATCTTCACCTGTTTTGAGGCTACCCGACTTTGAAAAAAACCCTTCACGTTGCAGACCGAAGCCTCTGGCACGGCTGCGGGTGCGGTCTTGTCCCAGGAAACTTTGGATGGCAGCCTAGCACCTGTTGCTTACGCCAGTCGTGCCCTGAACCTCCATGAAAAGAACTACTCAACCTTTGAACTGGAGGCTCTCGCTGTTGTGTTTGCTTTGGAAAAGTTCAGAACTTACTTAGAGCATAGAGAATTTTCTCTTTTTGTGGATAATAGTGCTCTTTCCTGGTTGCTGAACCACCCCAGGCAAATTGGAAAAATAGCACGATGGATTAGAGGATTGCCTTAATAAACACATTTAAATTTCAAGTCAGGTCACATTAAGGGCAAAGAGAACGTTGTTGCAGACTTGCCTCTCCTCGTTTGTACGAGGAAGACTCCCACAACCCCCCAACAAGATGACACAAAGTTCAAACACCTTCCAACAAACAAACCCAAAATCCTACCTCAAAATGTTTAATTCTTTTCTCTCTTCCAGAAGCCTTCCAAGACATAAGAGAACATCAAGCCCTAGACCCAGAATTAAACATATAATTAAGTCAATTAAGTCTGGACAACACCCTCCAAAACTATGAAATAATTGATAATGTCTTAGTCTATATAAAACCCCTTCCCAGAGCAGTCCGCGTGTTGTTGTTCCCAAAAAAACTACACCACATGCTATTTGCCATGTATCACACGTCCCCAGTTGGAGCACATTTGGGAATCTCCAAAACACTAAATCGGTTAAAAAGAATATTTTACAGTTCTGATCTTACTACAACAATAACTAACATGGTTAAATCATGCTTGCAGTGCCAGCGCTGTAAGCAAGCCCCCAAACACAAAATATGGTTATCTATCGTCTGATCTAGCTCAAAGACCTTTTGAATAAGATCATGATTGGACTATGTTGGTCCTCTCCCTAGAACAAAACGTGGTCACCAGTGGCTACTAACCATTTTAGACGCATTTAGCAAATATTCAGTCATGATCCCTACTAAGAATTCAACAGCTCTAACTACAGTAAATGCCCTTAAACGATCCCTATTTTCCTACTTTGGGTTTCCCCAGTCTATTGTCTCTGATTCTGGCAGTTGTTTCAAATCTCATCAGTTCAAAAAACATGTGCGATGAGCTCGGGATTAAACACATTAGGACTTCTCCTTATTACCCGAAAAGTTCGCTCGCAGAACGTGTGAAACAAAAACATCGGAGTTGCCTTGCGAATTTTCCACCACAAAGACAATACTCAGTGGGATGAAAACCTACATTATTATTCAAACCGCCTTTAATTCTTTCTAAACACGAGAGCACTGGCACATCACCCTCTGAAATATTTTTGGGATACACTATCCGCACTCCTTTGGAAAATAAATGGAATCTTGACCAACTTCTAGAACCTAATTCTGAACAAAGAAACATGGAACAGAGATGGAGTAAAGCTCCTAGACAAAATCTGATCCGTGCTAAAGGATAAAGTATCCAAACAGTATAATAAAGGTCTCGAGCACGGTTTCCCTTTAGAGTGGGTGATACAGTTATGTATCGACTATTTAACCTGAGTAATGGCACCCAAACACATCTCAGCCAAGTTGCAGCCTATGTGGTCTAAAACCTTTGGAAATTGAGACCTTTACCTTCCCCTGTAACAGTTGCCTTGCGTGACCCAAAAAACCAAGAAAATTTGTAAGTATCCCATATTAAAAAGTTGCATTCTCCCAACTCCACGACAATGATCTGCCACTAGATATTTCCTCTATTCCGAAAAAGCCATTGTGATATTAGGTTTAATTTGAGTTTATTTTTCATTCTTCTTTTCATTTTACACCTTACAAATAACATTTCCTTTTCTTTTTCTACTCTTCTTTGGGACCCTGCATTGGTGGCTCTGCCTGGCAACTGAGGTGGATTTGGCTAAGGAGTAATTCACCTGCGTGTGCTCTCCTCTTGCTACCCTGGTGTTGGGTTTGGCAATTCCTGATGTTTGGTCCAAACTGTCTACTATACACTTACACGGGATGGGTGGTTATGAGATCTGCCATTTAAATTTTTTTTTTGTTTGAAGTATTTACAGCTTCCTTGATTTAGTATTTATTTATATATTTTTTCTGTAATCAATATTGGGAGCAGCGACAGTCTCATTGCCTCCTATGCGCAACCCCAAACACACTTCATTAACACATCTTTAACTATCTCTATCCTATTAATTTACATTTTTTTTTTGGTTAAGTTATAACTTAAGGCATTTAGGGATAGAGAATAATTTGTATCGATAAATGCTTTAGAACCGACATTATTTAGCATTTCCCTTATAGTCGACTTTTCAACAAAGTATTCAACTAGGCTAAAGCTATAGCGAAGCACTCACGCCAGTTAGTCAAACCATTATTTATTGCTATAAATGTTTATCTCTGTGTAATTTAGTGTTCGTGTATGGTTTTTCGTGATAGATATTACTTTGTAACTTTTTCGAGCATAGCGTGTTAACGACCTTATAATGGTCAGTTATATGTATATTTATTTGTATGTGTTAGTTATACAGAGTGGTTATCCTATCCACATATTAATGGTTTATTAGCCAATCATTTCCTGGCCTACTAACTCTGAGCCAACAGGAGTTTTTTTTTTTCTCTTGAGTTATTGTTTGTTTGGCCCATTTCCTTCTCGATCTGAACAGGTACTCCATTTAGGTACACTACTCGCCATATGTTCACAAACAAATCTTGAAAAACTAATAGGGTAGATAAGTTTAAAGAACTTGTTAGCAGACCAATTCTCCTCTTTCCTTGCCTCTTATGACTGTAGTCACTGGAGACCTCATCATTTAGATTTGGATTTATTTTTCCAATGGCCATTTCATCTTTTCAACCACCACCTTTCCTGTATTTCAAATATTGAAAGAATATGAAACAAACAATTAATTGTATATGTTCTTCCAGAGAGGTCATGGGGACCTTTCACTCCCTCTCATTCTGCGTCCGGTAGATTGCTTGTTGGCAGCAGGCCTTGTCTCCCGCTGCGGGAGGGGGGGAGGGAAGTAAGGGGAACAGGACTAGGATTATGGCCAGCTACGATGGAAGAAATATTCTATGAGTTACACAAGAATAAAATTTCCTTAACTTCTCCTTTCCTACTTGGCCTATTTTTGGAGGGAAAATCTGAGTCTGATGATGGGGCTGAATGAAGGTTGTGATTCTCAGTCAACACGGTTTTTTCCAGATTCCTGATTCCTTTTACCTAGACTACCTTCTATAATTTAATTAAACTTTTTAAAGAAGCCCAACCTTAAACCTTGGAAGAGTTAGAAGTATTTAGCAGGTATGTGACATATTGGTGATAGATAGATCTTAGTTGCTTAGATAGATCTTCAACCACTTATGGGTTGAAGTTGTCTGTGGTTGAGGACTGGAGCTGTTCAGCGACAATGGGCGCGGTTTCTGCACCGCCTTTCTGCATGTAGTGTTTATTTGAAAATTTTAGTAAACTCTGCGTTTCTAGTTTAAGATTTTTGGCTCAATTTAACTTTAACTGGTTCACTTCCAAATAACTTTCCTCTCACCCTTTCTACCACTCTTAATGGCTAAAGCCTTCGAAACTCCTCGGAGAAGGAGGGGAGGATGCGGGCGAGTGCCGCTACAGTTTTGAATTTGGCGCGCGTTATCCGTCTGTTGCCGCGAACGCTTTAGCCAGCTGCGCCGACCTCTAGCCTTTAGCTCAAACAATAGGAGCCTCCTACCATCCGGAATTCTTCCGGACAGGTTCTGGTAGGATGGTTCCTGCTAGTTTCAGGCTGTGTCCGGAGGTTGTGCACACAGTGAGTCCCGTTGTGCATCTTTCGAGCAGGGTGGACCGGGAGAAGTTAAGAGAAGTTAGCGTGGGTGGTCTAGATTTTAGTAGTATTTTGTTAGGGAACCTTTCGGAACTATACCCAAATTATTAGTATTTATTTAGTCATCAAAGCTGGTTAGGTTTTGGAATAGACGGAATCTAGTGGCGGATCCACGGATTATTCCTCTATAAGGTCCCACCTTCCGGTTTCGCGAACGCCACGAGGTCGCATGTTTACTGGCTAAAATGGAAAATATAGGAATTAGAGGAAATGCATTGAACTGGTTTAGGCAATTTTTGACCGAACGCGAACAAATTGTCAAGTGTAGGGGATGCTTAAGTAAACCGGGAATTATAAAAAAAGGTGTACCGCAAGGATCCGTTTTATCAGCTACTTTGTTTTTAATTTTTATTAATGATCTTTTAGAAGTCCAAGTCGAAGGAAGGGTAATCGCGTTCGCTGATGATGTTGCTTTTTTGTTTTGGAATATAGATAGCCAGAGATTATGTAACAGTGTAAACGAAACACTCTCCTTCTTGAATAGTTGGTGTTTAGAAAATAAAATGTGTGTCAATGTTTCAAAAACAAAAGTTTTAAATTTTAAAATGAATAGGCCCTTATTTGAAGAGATCCAATTTAAGTATCATTCATTAAATTGTCAAAGTGAGCCAAATTGTAATTGTCTAGCCATAGAAAATGTGGGATCCTTCAAATATTTGGGGGTTATAATAGACAGGGAATTATCTTGGAAGGATCACATTGAGGAGCTAACAAGAGGATTAAAAGGGAGCATTCGAAAATTTTATTTTTTGAGGAATATATGTGACCAAAGGCTTTTAAAGATACTCTATTTCGCTCTCATAAACTCTAAATTACAATATGGCATTCATTGTTGGGGAGGAACTTTCAAGAATTTAATAACAAAAGTAAGAACAGTGCAGAATCATTATATTAGGATTATATTACATAAAAATAAAAGAGAATCATCTTTTAATCTATTTAATCAACTAAATATATTACCTTTACAACATTTATATATCTTCAAGGTTCTTCAAATTTTCTTTATTCGTAGTGGCAATAATGAAACCGAGCTTATAATGCATAATCATAACACACGTAGTAAATCAGCCAATTTATTAAGAAAACCAAAAGTTTCAAAATCCTTAATGACAAGATCTTTTATTTTTTTAGGTGCAAAACTATTTAATGAAATACCAGCAGACATTAAATTGTGTAGATCAAAAATTAGGTTTAAAAATAAATTAAAGCAATGGCTTTTTAACTTTGAGGACACGTCAATACTGATACATATTCTGAGATAGTCTGATTTGGTATATTTTGCTGAATGTGAATAAGTTTGAAATAATATTTTGAGTAAGATTATGCTATTTTTGTTATTTTTGTTTCTTTTACAGATACTTAGTACAATATTACAGTTCAATCATTATTGTTATTAGTATTTTCTTTTGTGGAACTTTGTTAATTTCAATTTGATTATATCTTAGCTACGACATTTTGTTATGTTACTTATGATGTCACATATTTTTTTATTAGAAGTGAAGCTTTGCTTTTATCTAATTATGTTCTGACTATTGTTTTTTGTATGTTGTTTTATTGATTTAGGTAGTGTAAATACTGTGTTGGTTAAGATGTTGCACGAGCTCGTCGCACTATTTATTTTGTAAAGGTAGACTCTAAGTTATGTTTTTTTATGTATTGCTAAACCATCGCAACTGGTTAAAGATGGTTTAGTATTTTCAAATGAGTAATTTATGATTAAATTGTAAATATTTATCGAAAATAAATCATTATCTCATTATCTCATGTTCTACGTTAGTGGTTATAAGAATTTATGTCACATTATATTATAGATTTCTTAGAGGATATAATTTATATTATAATGTAATGAGTTCAACTTTTTTTAACATCGTCCATTGGTTTTAACGTGTTATTTAATAGATATTATAATATTAAACAAGTCTAACACACTGATAGGTTAGCAGTAAATAGTTACTTTTTAAACTAACTGGAATAAAACTTTATAACCTAGTTACTATTTTTATAAACATTTACTAAAAATTACAATTACTTTCGGTTATAATATATCGATTATGATCGAGTATGAGGCTAGGGTACTCAAACCAAAACTCAAGTATTCTAAAAGCAGTAATATAAAAAATTGGAGAATGATTCATGATGATGGAGATCGAGACACTAGTGAATATCAAAAGGTTGCTGCAGATCTTGCAGCATTAACGTGCCAAGAAAGTGAAACAGTTGATTTTTATTAGATTTTAATAAAAAAATGTAAATATGATAGGAAATACATGTTATTGTATACAATTAACATAGTAAATATTTTGGAAAAGCCCTATTTAACTGACAAAACATAAATAATATCTCATCTAAATTAAATTATCCCTCTATTGGTGGCATTTCTGAAAATAGCAGCAATTAAAGTGATAAAAATTAAATAACTTTGTACACACTAATTCAAACGTTGCTTTAAATATTAAAGGATTAGTATAGACAAAACTCTGAGTTAACGTTAACGTCTCCGGCAGATGTAACAGCAGATGTCAATGTAGCGAGGGCAGCCCTGACGTTGACGTTATAAAGGGCAGTTTAATACATTGGGCTTCTAATGTCTGTTCTTTTGGAGTAAAATCCATTAATTTACGTTGGTGAAGTTTTTCATTAGCCAAACTTTAAGAAATTTCTTTCTTTATCAAACTTCTATTATATTTTTTATTTATGCGCCATTGTTATATGCGTCTTCCAATTAGGAGAGGAGTATAACAATAACATTCTTCCTGTACCGATAGAATTCTTAGAAAACAGAAAGTGGGAATAGCTTATTTTTAGGTGATAGAAGTGTTTTTGCTGTATGGTAATGTTTTAGTTTAACCTCTATCCAAACAGCAATGACTGCAACCCACAAACAGATGCTTCGAATAAGTTTTGGATTAAATTAAATGGATTAATTGAACATTAATAAATTAAGTTTTTATTATTGCTCAAAGGTTATGTAGAGAGTCGATACATAACCTTATGAAGATGAAAACTGGAAATGACATTTTAAAGGTATTCCTTTAAAGGTAATAAGATGAGAAGTTTAACTGATTAACTTATGGGCATTTCAAATTTCTTTATTGTGTTTGAAAGTTTGGAAAACTATTTTGTATATAGTCTGCGATGAATCATATATCTTGGTGATATATTATTCATGTATCAAGGAAAGGACGGTTAAGTGGCTTCCGTTATGTTTAATTTAAAAAGTTTAAGTTCAAATTTATGTGTAATGTGACGGGTTTGGTGCATATCATTCAACAAAATAAAAACAGGAAAATATTGTTGTTTTTCATACTATTGGTCTTGCTTTTTTCCAAACTTTTAACTTATTTTTGTTTCTATAAATGTTAACACAATTGTATAGTAAGTCGTGAATGTGACAACCTTTTATGTGATTTATGCCGTGTATAAGTTAATCTGGATACTGTAGGGTGTGCACAGAAAGTTATAAATACATTGCGACAGCCATAAAGGCTCTTAATACTTAAGGAAAGCCCTCATTAGTAGCCTCAAGGGCATGTTGTAACATTGGAATGTAGTCAGACTGCACTGGAGAGGTACTTTATACTGCTAATGTGGTTTTGACGATGCTCTAGACTTCTTCCTCTCTTTGTGGACATATAAAAGAATTATTCTTTGTTTTTTATTAGCTCGATACTCCCTAGATTGTCTATAAATAGAATTAATTAGTAATGTATTGTCTAAAAATAGAATTCATTAGTGCAGTAACTAAGCTCAAAATATATTTTATTTTAATGGTACACAGTAAATTTCATTGTTACTTACTTTAGGAGTATATATACAGGGTGCTCACAAATGTGTGTCGAAAACTTTTGTGGTTGATGGTACTCATCATATAAAACGAAAAATTTCATACGAACATGGTTTAAGAAATGTCTCATTTAGCCGCTAACCGTCATTTTTTTTATTAAAAATTGATTATCTCATAAAATAGTTAAGCTACAGAAACCAAATTTGGCACATTGGTCTGGATAGGTAAGACTAAAATTGAAAAAAATTATATTATTATTTTCTATAAAATTAACTACATAGCGTCTGTCAGAAGTGTTTGGAGTTAAATAACAAAAACAAAGCTGTATAGTCTTCAAACATTAACAAATATTAACTATTTCAAAAACTTCATTCCAATTCCAACGGCATCTTTGCGACGAAATCCGTCAACGCATAAGCAAGAACGATCACTTTAAATATGTATGTTTGCACGAGCCGGGAGCACCTAAAATATGACAGTTGAGAGGTATCAGTTGTTTGTTGCTCCTGGCTTGTGCAAGCGTATATTTACGAGTATAGTAAGAAGCAAGAACAGTTTAAATATTTAGTCTTCACTTTAAAAACTCTCCCGGTTTTTCATACTTGCAGCTATATACTACTAAAATCAAACACAAAAATCTACATGCGACGTTCCATAAGTTTTGTTTTACACTTAAAAGTTTATGCCTTACAAGAATTAAATATTACAGACTAAAACCAAAAGAATATAGTTATGTCCTTCTTATTTTGAATATTCTATACCAATATTAGTACTTCTTTAGTCCATGCTAGAAAAGTGAACGTGGTACAGACTTAAAACTAGAGGGAGAGTGTAACGGGCCCTTTATATATGTCTTTTAAATATGCATCGGGCCTTTTTGTGAAATATATCAAATTAACACGAAAGGATAATCTTTGTACGTTAACTAGGTCAAGAAGGCTTCTACAAGAAATGACAATTTAATCTTTATTTACACTGGGTTATAAAGTAACCAAAGGGGTTTACTGTTCATACTCTCGCAGTCCGGACTTTAAACTGTTTCTTTTGTTCAACTATATGCCTATTACACATATATACATTTATATCCACTGGCTGGTCAATTAATGTGGAACATTCCATGTTTCGAAGTTTATTTTGTAAAACCTTATTCTAATTCATATACAATACTGCACGGACCCACACCAGCCTATTCAAAAGGATTATCCATCTGAACATTTATGGTAGTCACTGAACGGTGTTTGCGGTATTTGTAGGAAAGAAAAACAGACTTAATGCCAATTTATAGTTAAAAGATGGAAAAAGTATATTCAATTAATCGTCTAGTAAGTTGAAATATTATTCATCTATACTATGTTTTTTATTTTTACCGCACAAAAAGGAAATGCAACCTATACATTTAACTATGGTTGATAACAACACTTGAAAGCGTTGGCTTGTTTCCAGGATTGGCTTCCAAGTTGCGTCTAAGTTATGAAACACCTTCGAGTTTCTGTTTTTATCAAAATATTTCGTATTCATAACCCACCATTCATAGTTTACACAGTTTTTCTGGAGAATATTTATACATATGTTGCTCCATTACAAGTATACAGAGACTTTATATATTAATTTTAAAACAAACACTCCAATAATGTAGGATTTTTATTTTTGTGAGGCCTTACGTACTCAAAGAGAACATCTTTAGACCCACATAATTGTTATAATAAACATTTGTTATGTTGTAATAAAAATCCTATATTATTGGAGTGTTTGTTTTGAAATTAATATATTATTTCCAATAAGAAAAAAGCTTCAAGAATGTAGAGACTCTATAGTAGTTTATAAACACCCGTGATTAATTTAGTTTCTTTGATTGATTTTACACAAATTATAAGCATTTTAGCATAACCATGTTATCTTCATTGAGAGTTAAAAGATAAAGGTTTTGTACTGTGTTATGAAATCTGGGATTATAGATGGGATGGAGGGAATGGATCTCTTGTATTGTAATATACAGTTTATATTACCCCACTTTTTCTCTGTCTGTTACATATAGTATCGACTTACTAAACTCGTGAAGACATATTGTTTTGAGATATGTATCATACTTCAGAATCGGAAAGCGATGCTATAATGCCATATTCTCTACATAACATAATACAACTCGTGAACAATCAAGCGTTTGTGTGTTTATGCCTATGATATTATCCTTGAAATTCACGGGATAGTGCAGTATTTGTTGTGATTTTACATAAATTTGTAGGCGGAAGTGAACTACGTCTATTGGTGTACATAGGGTTTACAAAAAAATGTTACAATCATTTATTAATTCTGAAATCAAGGGTCGGGCCTTAAAAATTATTCATTCGCTTATAACTAGCCATTACGAGGTTTCATTGGTTAAGCGTTTAGATGTATTTATTACACTAGTTGATGTCGAAATGAGATTTCTACATTGGTGTGTTTCCAGAAGCACAATACATTTCGAACGAAATAAATCTGAGGATTTAAATTTGTCGTTAAGTCTACATACTACTACATATCGAAATTTAAATTGGTAAACATTACTCGCTCTCCATGTTCTACAAAGCCTTCCATGTCAACCCAAAAACTCTAGTGTGCGTTTCATCTTAATTATCTTCTTCACGCTTATAGCAACACTCATCTAAATCTGTACTAATCTGTGTTTCTCCCAACCAGTTTCTTTTAATACTTCAATTTTTTCTATCGCAAATAATGATGGTAATTGTATTAATGTGATAATTTAAAGAATCTGTGGGAGAAATATGTTTTTGTGCACTATTAATTTTATGTAATTTAATATAAACTAGTAAGGCATGGAATATTATATTTTAAACATAAATATATGTAAGATAGCTATAATGTACGTAATATTGTAATCATAATTGTATTATGTAATATAAATAATATGTTACCCAACACGTAAATTTATTACATCGTTTCTTCAAAAATGGTTGTAAAATAACGGTTTCGAACTAGATTTTCAATAAGATATCTTGATAAATTACATTCCAAACAATGTTACAAAAGTAAATGTATTAAACTGAATCCTTTTACGAATTACAAACGAATTCTTCTCTGTTTTTCTGCTCTTCAATGTCAACGGGCTCTGTTGAAATCCAATTTGCTTGAACCCTTGTCACGGTATTATTTAATCAGCGTAGCTTCTTTGAAGCACTTTTAATGCGACTATCAAATATATGAAGTATTAGTAGTTTTGAAAGTAACGGTGATGGAATGATAATTGGAAAATAGAATTGGTTGCAGCTTTTAAGTTCCCGAGTTGTTTTCTTTGAATTAAAATAACAATCTAACTGTGTTCCGTCATCAATGGATTTTACTAATCAGAGTTAAGCTATTGGACATATTGAGTTTAAACGCAATATTCACTAATACTTTGCTTTAAGTTTAGCGGCATCTCTATGACTAGGAATCAAATGCCATAAAAAGTTAATATAATTAATATTTGCTAAATCCTTCTTAATTTATTTGAATTAATAATATCCCCTGACAATGTATAGCCAGAAACTGATGATGCCTTAACCGGAGAAAGCGCTTTTGTAATAAATTTAATGTGGAAGTATATAAAAAATGTCATTTCCGTTAAATTTATAGCCACTTCTGCTAGGGCCAATTTGTTCAGTACAGGTTTCTCACTACACCTCCTGTCCATACAGAAAACGGACTACACTTTAAGCGTTTGACTCCAAATTCAAAAATATTCTTCTTTGGACCAAGATAAATTACGTTCCTAGTTCAAGTATCAATCAAAGATGACACTTCTATATAGTTATCGCGCAGAGACGGACGGACCTACGGACAGCAACACAATTGCATTAAGGTCCTTAATAATAGAATCTTCAACAAGATTTTAACGTTTTTATACCAACTTGTCTATTCAAGACCTCTGGTCTGAACTAAAACTCTTTTCATGTTTAAAGCTTTGTAAATTGCAAAACATTTAAGACTTCATTAATACTGCAAATATGTTTTTAGTATTTAGAGTGAGAGTAGAATTATATACTTACCATTTATGCTCTAGAAATATTTTATGTTGCTTATTTACCTTCTCAAATGTTTCTACGGTACTGCAGGGTTTTTACGTAGAAAAGAAATAACAACAACCATAAACACTCTTGATAAGTTATAGATGCACTCAGGGTATCATCTACAACAAGGGTATGTGCTAACATTGGAAGGTAGTCAAACTGAGGGGAAGAGAGGAACTTTATCCCACTAATGTGGTTTTGACGATCCTCTAAACATCTTCTTCTTGGCCATATAACATTCTTATATTTAGTTTTAAAAGTATTAATTGGTTTCAAGGAGTTTATTAATGCCAATTAATTAAATATTTTTTTACCATAAAACGTTCTTTCTCACAAATGATTTACCAGACAGATCGTTGTTGGGTAAAAATTATACGAATGTATTGAACAGACGCCGATTTTTGATCTAACGGCCGGTAGTTAGAGAATCGATGAAGTATGAAGAGTTCCCAGACTGATATCATTGCCAGTTGTTTCACAGAAATAACTTAATTTACACTTACAGTAGGTAGCGTTGAGAACAAACACTGTTTGTAACCAGACCCATTGTCTCAGTTAAACGGTTTTCTCGCCTCCCTTACTATTAGTCTCTGTGACCTCCTTCCTCTGGAAATTTGCTCATTGTATGCTGAGAAATTATATATTCGACAGTTGTACGCTATTGCCAAGATGGCGGCTAGTAGTAAAACATTGTCTGAGTGTTGAGCTCACATTTTGAGTGTATTTCGGTAATTTTTAACAGTTTAAAAACTTATTTTGTCATAAAGTAACTCAATACATCGCCATAAAAGAAGTGACATATTAAATTTGTACTGAATTGTGATTTTTTATTACACTTTATCGTTTTTACTTACAGCCTGTTTTGTAAGGTTAGAAACGTATTTGGAAGAGTGAAGTATAAAGGATTGGTTTCTATCAAAATTGTAATAAATGGACACAAGATATTGTGATCGCTAACAAAACAAAATAGAAACTAATATATAGTCTATTATTATAGACTAATTTGTGTGTTTTGACAGATATGTCTGAACTAGCCTTAGCATAACTGAGGTTAGGATTAGGTTCAAACAGTGACCGGTAGTTTAAGTGTACTTTTAACATTGACAATCTTAATTGATGGTGTGCTTGGTCTGTGTTCTGTAAAATAGGAATGCACAGTTTATTGGTGACACAGCTATAACCTCAATTCATCAATAATTAGTTTCAGACTACCGGTGTACCTTAACCTTAACCTTAATTTTAACGTATACTTTTTTGACAGTATTATACTTTATTACATTATTATGACTAAGAAATTGCCAAAGAATCCTTGTGGTAATTGTCTCAAGAATGTGACCAAGAACAGTATTGCAGTGTTATGTAGTAGCTGTTTGCAATGGTACCATCGTAAATGTCTTGATAACCTTTCAGATGAAGAATACCAGAAGGTTAAACTAAAACAACTAAAGTGGACATGCTATGAATGTAGTAAATCAAGTATTCAAAATGTTGAAAACAAAGAAGAGGATGAAGTGGTTACGGCTGAGCTAGTTCAGCAGATTAAAAACCAGGACTTAATAATAAAAACACTATCGAACGATCTTAACCAATCATGCGAAGAAATACAGCGATTGAAAAATCATAACACACAATTAGAAACTCTTGTACTTACGAAGGAAGAGACAATTATCTTATTAGAAAGAGAAATAAAAAAGTTTAAAAATACACTGGCCATAAATAGTGACAAGACAGGCAATGATAAGACCAAGCCTAGGCTAAGTTTGGAGGTAGGCCTACCAGAAACCTTCTCGTCAATATTGAAAAAAAAGTCGAATAGAGCCAGGCCTACAACCAAACCTATGGAGAAAAAAGGTTTTGAGACCCCTAACCGCTATGAGACTTTGTCTTTAGAAGATGAACCTAGCTCAACCTCCGAGAGCGAGGATATCTTAACTGAAGCTCAGACTAAGAAGAACAAAAAGCAAAAAAAGATATGGATATGTGCCGACAGTCACGGTAGAGATTTGTCATGGGAAATAAATCAACAAGTATCCTCTTATGAGGCTGTTGGCTTTGTGAGACCAGGTGCTCGGACAAAACAAGTGGCTGAAATTTACAATAACCTAAATGAAGTTGAAAGTGAAGATGTAGTAGTTCTTATAACAGGTACGAATGATGTATCAAAAAATGAATCATTGGAAGCTGTTCAAGAAATTTCCAGTCTATTAGAATTTAATGGTAGGCCTACTTGCAATATTATACTTGTAGACTTGCCAAAAAGGCATGACTTAGTGAACTGGTCATGTGTTAACACTGAAGTCAACAATACAAATTTTGCTCTAAAAGAACTGTGTGACAAACATAAAAATGTTACTCTAGTTAAGGCTAGAACGGCAGAGAGAACACTACATACAAGACATGGGTCGCACTTGAATTTAAAAGGGAAAAAGTGGCTGGCTAATAAAATTGTGGAAAGTGTTAGGCGTATGTCAGTAGGCCTGGTTTGTCCCAACCCTAGTGAAACTACTCATTCGGAAAACTCCAGACATTCTGTAAGGAGCCCTCTAAAATAACTTCAATTAATTTCTTACATCAGAATGTACAGTCTTTATCAAATAAAGTTCAGCTGCTTGAACAGATTTTATCTGAGTATGACATAGATTTTCTGTGCATAACAGAACACTGGATGTCGGAAGACGAGTTAAACGAGTACTTACTTATTAATGATAGGTTACTAGTGTCTAATTTTTGTAGAACAACTATTGGTCATGGAGGGACTGCTATTTACTCAAGATACTCTTCTCAACAAGTAAAGGTAAATCAAGCAATTAATAGTTTGTCAGTTGAATTGGACTGTGATCTGTGCTGTGTTGAAGTTGTTGACCTGGACCTAGTGCTGGTTACAGTTTACAGGAGTATGAATGGAGATTTTATTTCTTTTCTCAATACAATGGAAAAAGTACTATCATATATTAATAGACTTGACAAAAAATCTATAATTTGTGGAGATTTTAATCTAAAATTTTTAACTAGTGATAAAGACGCAGACCAGTTTGTGAACCTGTGTCTTACTTATGGCCTACAACTGACCATTCACGAACCTACTCGAGGTAAAAACTGCTTAGATAATTTTTTTACTTCTTTGACCTTACAAAATTGTACTGCTACAGTTATTAACTGTCATGTGAGTGACCATTTGGGACAGCTATTAATTGTTAACAGTACTTATAAGGAAAAAATAGCTCTTATCTTGCTAAAAAAGAACTGTCATATATGGGTCCTAGCTTAAAGACTGTTCCTATTCTAAGTGACTCTAACATCAATGTATTCAGATTTTACCTTGCCAAAGAAAAATGGAGTGATATTTTATTTGCTAAAACTAGTGTAAATGAAATGTTCAATGCTTTTATGCTCACAGTTCGGTATTACTTTAATTTAAGCTTTAATAAACAGGTTAAGATTAAAAGGAAAAATACAGTAAATATTGGTTCTAAGGCTAATGTAGAGTGGTACACTGATGAGCTGTGTGCTAAAAAAGATAGGCTTCACTTACTTTATGAACATTTAAAATCTTCAAAAGGGCATGAGTTTGAAATGTATAATGTATTGTACAAATCTGAAAAAAAAGATTATCGCAAGCAAATTAAACACACAAAAAAACAATATAATTCTAAACTAGTAAAGGAGTCAGGAAATCAGAGCAAAACCCTTTGGCAGATTGTAAATAAAAGTAGGAAAGGTGAAACTAAAACAAAAGACCCAAATATTTTTTCATCAGATGAATATAACAGGTTTTTTATTAACATTGCCAGTAATGTAAAGCCGAAATTAAACAGTGTAGCAGCTAATGGGCTTAAAGCAATGCAGTATGTAAATAATTGCAAGGTACCTGAGCATATGGTAGGGTTAAGTTTTAGCTATGTAACTGAAAAAATTGTCTTGGATGCAGTTAGTCATTTGTCTAGTAAGTATAGTAAGGACCATTATGGCTTGAGTAACGTTTTACTGAAAAAAATAATAGATTGTATTTTGAATCCTTTGACAAGGCTAATCAATTTATGTTTGGCCCAAGGAATTTTCCCAGATTGTTTAAAAATAAGCAAGGTCATTCCTATATTTAAGAAAGGTAAAAAAGATGACTTGAATAATTATAGGCCTATAACGGTAGTTCCTGTCTTTTCTAAGGTCTTAGAGTTAATCATAGGCAAACAATTAATGTTTTATTTTGAATTGAATAGGCTAATATGTAACAATCAGTTTGGCTATAGAAATGGGTTATCTACCACACATGCCCTTATAAAGCTAGTTGAGGGTATACATGATTGTTTTGAGGGTAAGGACCTTGCTGCGGTCACGTTCTGTGACCTCAGCAAGGCCTTTGATTGTGTTTCACACGATCTTATAGTTTCTAAGCTTGAGTATTTTAGGGTAAAGGGTGTGGCTCTTCAAATCTTTCAATCCTACCTTGAGAACAGAGTACAATATGTACAAGACAGTAATGAATCCTCATGTCTCTTGCCTGTCACGTGCGGTGTTCCGCAGGGATCTGTTTTGGGTCCTTTATTATTTATTATTATGGTTAACGACCTCAGTAGTAATATTCCTGCGGAGATTATTCTCTATGCAGATGACACTACTGTCTTAAATAGGCATGATAGTGAAAGTCTGGCATTAGAAAATGCTAAATATAATCAAACCCTCATTGAGAATTGGTTGGCTGCTAACGAACTAGTGTTAAACAAGGAAAAAACCAAAACTGTACTTTTTTCTCTTAAAGAAAAAAATATGAACTTAGATAGTCCAATGTTCTTAGGATTAACTTTAGACCCAACCCTTAATTGGCACCAACACATATCTGTCCTCAAAAGTAGGCTTAGTAAAAGCATTTACGCTTTAAAAAGGTTAAGTGGTGAGTTGGAAAGGGAAGGCCTAAGGCAGGCCTATTTTGGTTTATTTCATGCCCATATGTCTTATGGTTTAATAGTATGGGGTGGTGCTCCCAAGTCAGAAGATATATTTGTTGCACAAAAAAAAGCTATAAGAGTAATTACTGGTTCCCATAGATTAGCCCATTGTAAACAATTATTTATTGAATTAAGAATATTGACTTTACATTCCCTATACATATTTCAGTGTCTCATGTACTTGAGAGCTAATTTAGACAAGGTACATACAAGAAGCTCCATTCATTCCCACAATACTAGATCTGCAAATTTAATTAATTTACCACAAAATAGGCTATTAAAAAGTGAAAGAAATCCCATAGTTATATCAAGCCGATTAATGAATAAGTTACCCGACCCAGTCAAGAATTTAGAAAATGATAAATTTAAAATCTGTATCATAAATTTTTTATTAAAAAATCCGTTTTATAAAGTGGAAGAATTTCTTTCTGAGAGTTGGTCCGAATTGGATTTTAGCCTGACCTGACGCTTTCAAAGAATCTTTTGTCACTTTGTGCTAAACAAATATATGTTTAAGTAAAATAATATCTATTTATTGTAATGTCCAATGTGTTGTTTATTATAATGTTTAAGTTAGGCCTGTTGTAATTTATAAAATGCTATTTTGATTAAAATATTTACTAGTATTGTAATACTATATTGCTGTTATTTATATTATAGGGCCTACTGTAGTCTTAAAATAGTCCATTGGCTTAGGTTATATTTATGTAAACAATGGCTTGTGTGTAGAAATATTAATCTCATAGTTACATGACTTGCCTATGTATTCTATGGAATATCTTGTGGTGAATAAAGATTCTATTCTATTCTATTCTATTCTATTCTATTCTATTCTTATAAGAAACATTATAAGACTAAACGTTGTAACGCTGCATTATTGTGAGCGATGCCTTATTAAGTTTTACTGTTTTATTACGTATATAAAAGGAGATTTACTTTAATATTTAATTTTCTTCTCACCATATGATGTTTTATAAGTACTAACATGAAATATACTTGATACCATAAATACGTTTAATTAAAGTATTACAAAGGTTTGATAGTTAACTTGATAAAAAGCGTCTATGCCAAGACGTTTATAATGTCATATTTGATTTTGGTTTTGCGAAGAAATAATATGTAGATACTTAGGACAAAAAGGTCTAATAATGTCAAAAACTATCTATTATTTATGTTGCCACAGTTGGCTAATGCCTTGATGCCTCTATCAAGATTATTCGTATTATAATTAGGTCTAGGAACCCAACTTCAATAAAAAATTGTACATCCCCCTTTTGTAATCTACTTAAGGTGTAATCAGATGCCACATTTTATTATTTCACTTGTTGCCCCGATCGAGAAATACACAGTATTGAGAGGGCTTAAGTACATTACACTACAGATCAAGCAATGAATGCTCATTTTTTTAACTAAAAAATAAACAAACGCGTTAACTTCTTTCAGCTGAGCCTCATGCGAAAGAGGTAAAAGATGTCAGTTAAATGTCGATTGAGTTTCATAAATACTATCATTATTTTACCAAATTCTAAAACTTTCCAATTATTTTAAGTTTTTCTTTTTTTTAAAATCTTGTACGAATCTTAAAGTATATATTAAAAAAGATTAGCCAAATTGGTCTAACTGGTCTCGAGATATCCGCTTAGTATATATATATATACATACATATATATATATATATATATATATATATATATATATATACATATATATATATGTATATATATATATATATATATGTATTATATATATAAACAATGTAACGAAAATAATATTAATGTACAACTTCAATTTATGCTGATCCGAAGCTTTATGACGAAGTTCCATATTTTATATTATTTGGTGCTTAAAAAATACATTTAACATTTACAAGAATATATTCAGTCCATGAAGATACTTGGGAGTGAGCCCAATCACCATGGAAACCGGATGTTGATAGGCAGGTTTACCAACCTACGGTTATTTAGACTCAATACTGCAGTAGTGCCACTACAATATGATTATAATGAAATTTTATAAATGTTTAAATAATCAATTATTTCTAATAAGAGGCAATAATTTCAGTTCTTATATCCGGATTCATTTCTTTAAAGTTAAAGAAATACAAACCGTAAGAAGCTGTATAATAATTAGCTAATAGAATAATTAAATAGAAATGAGTATTCTTAAACTAACAGTATTGATGATACTTAGTAATTTGTGCGTCATATTTATGAGATATTATCAATTTTGTAATATTTGTATTTAATAATATTTTACCTACAGTTATTGTTAATATGTTTCCATCGTAACAGCTCAAGGCATAACGAATATTTCTAATGACTTCTTCTAGTGAATCAACTTATATAAAACACCAAAACTATTCCGGAAAACATACACCTTAGAATAATTTATAGAATACAAGGATACGTTTTGTGTCTTTATCATAGAGTTACAAGACAGCTTTCGATTAAAATAATATAGCCAGATTATATTGTTAACACCTTCAATGCTTTATGGGTCCCTAGAGCCCCATTTATGATGTGTGCTAAACCAGGTCCGCTATATTTATATGATATGGTTTTTATTGTGCCGAGTTTAAAACTACCAAACCACTTAATATGGTACAGGGATAAATGTAACCTTTAAAAGGATAACAGGATTTTAGACATTTTTGTTCGTTGTTTGCAACAAACAGTACAACACAACGTTTACAAGATTGGAGTCTATCCTCTTCGTCATGTGGGGGAGTTATTAATACATACAAAAAGTGCAACACAACGTTTAGAAGATTGGAGTCTATCCTCTTCGTCATGTGGGGGAGTTATTAATACATACAAAAAGTACAACACAACGTTTAGAAGATTGGAGTCTATCCTCTTCGTCATGTGGGGGAGTTATTAATACATACAAAAAGTGCAACACAACGTTTAGAAGATTGGAGTCTATCCTCTTCGTCATGTGGGGGAGTTATTAATACATACAAAAAGTGCAACACAACGTTTAGAAGATTGGAGTCTATCCTCTTCGTCATGTGGGGGAGTTATTAATACATACAAAAAGTGCAACACAACGTTTAGAAGATTGGAGTCTATCGTCTTCGTCATGTGGGGGAGTTATTAATACATACAAAAAGTGCAACACAACGTTTAGAAGATTGGAGTCTATCGTCTTCGTCATGTGGGGGAGTTATTAATACATACAAAAAGTACAACACAACGTTTAGAAGATTGGAGTCTATCCTCTTCGTCATGTGGGGGAGTTATTAATACATACAAAAAGTGCAACACAACGTTTAGAAGATTGGAGTCTATCCTCTTCGTCATGTTGGGGAGTTATTAATACATAAAAAAAGTGCAACACAACGTTTAGAAGATTGGAGTCTATCCTCTTCGTCATGTGGGGGAGTTATTAATACATACAAAAATAATGAACAAACAGGAGGGAAAGAAAAGGGTTCAAACGTACCCAAAAGTTGTTTGTGCAGTCCAGTCTAGTCGTTGTCACTAAACAGGGTGCAAGTCGCACAAACCACATGTACGAGAATCACAATTACACATAACACCCGCACGAACTACAGTGGGAGACTGCTTCACTGTAAAACAGTATTTTATAACATATAACGATGACAAATGTCCGAAATCCTGCGTAACCTGAAGTTGAAAAATATTTTGTATTTAATCACACAAAACTTACAATATTGGGTTTGTTTTGCTAATTATTTTTATTCTGGAACAGAGACTTTCATTAATATTTTCTACAACTAGGATGAATAAATCTGAACAGGGCGTTTAATATGATCTCTTATTGTAGTAATATTTATTAGGATTTAAAGTTGTGATCTTAAACAATTATTTTCAAGATATCTGGTATTTAGTATGTTATACGTGTTACAATATTATGTAGAAAATCTTTTATTTCTATCGCTATTAACGAGTTAAATAATCTATTAATGAATCAAAAGCCTTACTTATAAATTTGATAGGCAGAAATCAGGCAATAAGTATTATCAATAACAAATCAACATTAACAATGGTTATGAAATAGGTTTGCTGGAGTTACTAATATAAGTTGGCTGGAATAAGTAAATTTTATAACTGAATATATTAAAGGCTACATTATGTGGATATCGCAGGTCATAACGTAAAGAAAGTTGTACCATATGGACGGTCTGCCTTTTGCCCTTTAGACTAGGTTCTTCGTTCAATAAAAAGGAACCTGTCTCCACATGTTTTAAGTCTAAATTACGTTTCTATCAAGAGTTATATTATGGACGGTTATAGAGCAGATAGAGAGATAGAATCTCTTTTGGCATTTTAACCTTCAGAACTGAATCTACAGTTAAACATAAATTTATTTTTTTAGCTATCTACAGATTAGGAACCATTACATATTAAATCAAACAAGAAATTCGAGGTTCTCTATTAAAATAGTGCCATAAAACACTTAGTATAAGAAATGTTGCACTTGAAATAATATTAAGCTCTTTAATGATAATAGTAAACTGTCTGAGGTCATTCTGAACTAAACTAACAGTCTAAACAGACTAAATTACTACCTATTATGTGTTTATGAATTTTTAAACCAACTATTCTTTGTGAATATTCGTTTAATGTTACAATTCTGTACCTTACACAACTACTTATAAATCATTCGTCTAAACAATAAACCTCTGATTCTTATTAGGCAAAGAATATTAATAAAACACACTTAAGTTAACACATTATTCAATATATGTAGGTGAAAGGAAGGTCTAGTTCTACAGAACATACAAGTGTAGTGGTGACCTCTATTAGACTAGAGTTAGGCTACATGCAAACATTACATCCTAGCTAATGGCCTTAACCAATGTAAGTACTGCGCAATAGTCATGATCGTGATACAATGCAAATACTTGTCTGATACTCATCGCATTGCGTGATGGCCAAGTTTAACCTTGCAAGTGTTGCTAACTAAAGTTACACGATCATCCAAGAGTAGTTCTTGTTTGTGCCCTGAATGTTACTAACTTAATATGTTAGAACTTAAAGAGATGTCTAATCTTGAATGGTATATATAGTAATAGTTCGAACAAAATTTAAATTCTTAAAGGATTTTATGTATTTGGAAAGTGAGGTGGGCGGCGTTATCTATCATAAAAATAAAATTAATCGCTTATGCGTATGTGGTCTGAATAGCACATGCATTTATATAGGCATCTTTGTTCTAATTGTATACAGTAAACACCAATTTGAAAGGAGAGTTGAGATTTTATAAATAATACTTAAATGCTTTTATATTCCAAGTATCCCATACTGATTCGAACCCTAATTTTAATACTAATGCATGTCATACTCAGTTTTAAGTTACTTCCAATCGAGGAAGTTATCACAACTACACAGCTATTGTATATTTAAACATATTTTATAATTTTTCTTATTTACACATAAAACTCTATATTTTGGCAATATATTTTGGAATATGAATTTCTTTCTAAGCTATGAAGGAATTGGGAATGACTATTGAAAAAAGATTATTAATTAAAGGTTACAGTGAGATTTTCTACATTGTAATTTGTTTATCCAAGCACATGTGGTGTATGGTATTATGAAGCATATATTTGTTTATTACAGAAATTATGTACTCAGCTACTAAATTGACATAATAGGATATCCTAAATTCTATACATATCTTGAATGTATTGGCATATCAATAAATCCAGTTACTCAGACCAAGGTTCCACAAGTTCAGTGTGACGACTAATAATATCATTTTCTCGTTTGTGCAGGATTTTTTAGTACAGTGTTATCGTATTCTGGTCGAAAACTCTTTCTACCAGAGTGCTTAGAGGAATTGTTGGAATAATTTACCGGAGAGAAAAAAATATTACTAAGTGAAAAATGCCCTCTAAAGATACAGTGACAGAATATGCTTAGAATATGTTCTGTCCACTCATCCTATTTTTGGGAGTGGATGAATTAAAAGTGCTAAAAGTTACAGCTTACAACATCCTTTCACATTTACATTCTCTTTTATGTGCTCTGGCCACTCTTTCAGTGTTAGTATTTATGATGCTGGTAAAAACAAAACAAAAATACTGAATACAACTGCACATAACTAGACGTGCGTGTGAATGGTTATTACAGTTTTTATATTCTGAACAGTATTGCAGAGCTTTATATCACTGGTGTAATAACATCCCACCGTTATCACGTCCTCATGGACTATTCCCTGTAAGAGTTTATACTCTAACAAGATAATCTATGTATATTTTTTAAATGGTGTTGGTGGTTTCAGTAATCTCAAAATATGACTATGGCATCGATCTTCAAATAATACTCAGTCCACACAGGATAATTTTCAGTCAAGCTAGGATTTCTTTTGCGTTTTGCAAAATTTCAACATTAGCCTGTTAGATCAATATTTAGTAAAAATTGGGAGGATCAAACATTTAGATTTCGAATGACAAAAAATATCAATTTTTGAGAACTTACATGCCATTTGAATTACAGATTAATATATGGGCCTTTTTGTTTCATTTTTATGAAGTCAACAGCCATTTAAAATATAAGCATATTTTTGCAATAATACTAAACGATTTTCTACACTCCAATTACCCCACAGTGACTGCTAGATGTTTATAAACTGTCCGGAAATGTTTTAGAAATTTGTTCTGTGTAAAAAAACACAACATGTAATATACGTATAGGTCTGAAATGCTTAGTTTTCCATATGTCTGTAGTTTTATATATATCAGTTTTATCTTCATTTCAGAAACCAGTAAATATAAGAAACTCTAATGAGGCAGAAATATTCTTCGTATAGTCTTAATTACATAGATAAATTACACTATACTATCATATTACATCTAAAGATGGCGGACATTTGAAAATTTAACCTAATACCGTAAAAACTAATAATATTAAAAAAAACTTTTTAAGAATTATAAAAGCTGTTAAGTTTAATTATAAACATTTTTAAACATAAGACATAATAATCGGCCAAAAAATAATGTAGATTTAAGTTTTTAAGTGTTGTAATGTACGGCAAAACTACCATTGTTTAAAAGTTTACATCATGATTAACCGTGCATTACAACAGTACTTCAAACGTCAATAGTCCACCATCTTGAAACGTAATATGATGATATAATATTAACTATCTCATAGCTTGAGACTCCAAGAAATATATTTTTGCCAAATCAGAGATTTTGATATAAAATTACTTTGTATGTAAAACAATACCTAAAACTTTACACAAAGAGACAGACGCAAAATAAACATTTCTTATCCATTTTTATTAAATTTAGTTTTTTACACGAAGAACAAATTTTCGAAACATTTCATCAGAGTTTTTAACCAACCAATATAGGAAAAGTAATTTGGATAAAATTAAATCGTGGTACTTTAGAAGTTTCAATAAGCCATCAATAATGGTGCGATATTTTAAAAAAGTGGCTTACCTAATTTAAGTTATAAGCCACTTAAATTAGGTATAAGTTATATATATATATATATATATATATATACAGTATGGTAAAAAAGTCCCGGAACGGTTTAATATATTTTTTAAATTTTCAGTTAGAGTGAACCTTTTGAGGTCCGGTTTGCGGCAATGTGTTCTACTAACTAAGACCTTTAATTTGATATAAAACTCGACCTATGCTGCTATTTAAGAATTTTGTCTGACTCCTAGTGGGCCGTCCCCCATAAGGAATAAAAAAGTTTTAATACCTTAAAAAACTAGAAATTTATGGCTATTATTGATATACCAAGTCTCATTACTTTATCTATATTGGTAAAAAATATATTAAACCGTTCCGGGACTTTTTTACCATACTGTATATTACAAGGTGACTTGTATTAAGGTATTGTGTAAGTTGATAAAACTTTACAACTTAGAAAACAACTTATAAGGAGTGCACTTTATCCTCTGCCACGATATTTATACATTTTACGGTGTGCTCTGTTCGATCCTGGGTGGGCAATAAAGTTTATTCCCACTCAGAAATCATCCTACTGTAAGCAAAATATTCTTCCAAACACAATAAATCACAAATACATTTCTAGAAACAAAATTAACGATTCTACCTTTATTTGCCATATCGCTTTATCCAAATATCTTAGCATTATACATTACTCAATACTCTTGTCTTCTCAGGATTTAGAGTGAGAAGTATTAGAGTTTAGAGTACATGTGAATTAGAGATTTATAGTATATTTATTACATATTTAAATTCAATCAAGACTTCCTGTCTAACAGCATTATCATGAAGAAAGTATTACGAATTCAATAAAATCGATTGTAGATCATATCACGAATAATATCGAAGTACTACAATATTTTTGGAATGTTTACCACCACAAGTAAAAGATTTATTTGCCTAAGCACACATAAAATTTAAGTCAGATCAGCATATTACTAACATCATTTAAAAATATTGATACAATATTAATCCATTTAATTTTGAAATTGAGAGAAGTTATTATTAGTTAATAGTGTGCAACACATATATGCCATTGAAAGAAAGAAATTAAATACCTTTTTCATCTTTGAACATTTCGTTCCGTTTTTCTCCAAGTTCTTGATTGTGCAAAAAGTTTAATGAGGCAGTCTGGGAATCTTGTAATCGTTTGACAATGTAGATTGAGTGACTGCAAATACAGGCTCACCTGTGTGCTTTCCTTCTCAGTAATATTTCTATGAAATTGTCGCATATTAAATGCTGCTTTACAGTTAGATCCAAATATTATATTATTTTTTAATGATATTTTACGTAGTACAAACGGAGGCATATAGCCATTTTTCGGAAAAAAATACACGACAAATTGTACATGTAATGAAATTTTATAACGATTCTATTTATACAATATAGTGTAAATGTAGAGCAAACGTATTAATATAAAATTCAAATTTAAATTCTATGAGTTGTCGATACCTAGAGACGTTTTCCGTCTTTATACAATGTAGATGTCTCTAATTTTGATTTTTAAAACTATGTTAGTATTGAAAATAACTATATCTTCTAAACATTTACATTACATGTGACTTAGGGATTTATATATATACATATATATATATATATATATTATATATATATATATATACATGAAGATATACATGTATACCTGGATTATCAAATCCATAGTTGTAAATGATTTATCGACTTTGATTCATATTTCTGTAAAAAGTGTATTCCTACTTTTACGTTACTTCAACGTTCAATCTTTCATTGGTTCATACGATTACCATAGTAATCAATTAATGACGTCCATCTCTGAAATGAACGCAAACTAATAGTATATACTTTTTTTAAAGTATCTGACGAAGATAGAATTGATATCGAAAAGCCTGACAAAAGTAATAGTTTTAAGATATTGGTTGTTATAACAACCAACTCTTTAATATTGAGATATAACAATAAACTAATATACATGCCACCTTCAACTAACAAACAATATTTAAGAACGGAGGTCTTACATCTCACTAATCAGATACGTAGGATTAAAAATATATAACCTTACATTTCTAGCTAGAATTTGAAATAATAATATTACATATTCACAATTTTCCCTAAAATGATTTACCTCAGTACATTACACGTGATTTTTAACACCTTTAAAATAAATAATGATATATTTCAACTATATAATGTACAAGGTTCGCGAGACCGTATGTCACGTAACGGTTTTCACTGAAGCTGCTAAACTGCAAAGTCTTTATAATGAAATTCTGACATGTTCTGTGTATAAAGCACACGGACGGATAATCAGACCGAATAGAAGATTTTACATTCCATGGCAGAGAAAAACAGAAATTGTGTGCAGAATGAGATGCTTCGATGCCTCTCAGTCTAACCCCATGGATGTATATGTACCGTTCTTGTACATGGACAACGGGAAACCCCTTGTAATCTATGTGTCAAAATAAGACCTATAACAATTTTTAAACTTTCAGACGAAACATTCCTTTAGATATTCTGCGATTATATAGGTTACGCAAACTCTCAGCCAAATCCCATAGATGTAAATGCCCATCATCAAACATGAAGTTCCATTTGTAGAAATAAAGTTACAAATGTGTTTAATGAAAACTTTTCTCCTTGCATCGTGGCTGTTTGTGAGACATATATTAAATGTTTTGCTAACGCTGAGCAAATTTCAATGGATTAATATGCACCACTACCAAATTGGTGTTCAATGAAGCTTCATAACAATTTATTTATAGTACAAGTTGTTCGGTAGATATCGTTCGGACAGAGAAATTGGCAGAAATTGTATTTTTTCCAGATTTTCGAGTGACAGACTTCACTCAGCAAATAAAAGAATATTACATTTTATGTAATTCGTATAAGCTAGAAATAATAGTAATAAAAGTTTAGATAGATAAGATTATTTTTAATAGCCTTTTTGTGAGTTTAAATATTAATTCCCAAACAGTACAGTTTACCTGTGTATCTGTAAAACAAGGTGAAACGAGTATGAACAAGCGTCATGTTTTGTGGTTAGCGTCAATAGATTAAATTGTTTATTCTATGATGCTAACTGAGCTTATATGGAAAGAATAAATGTCAAACTAGAATACTATACTTACACCCAACATTGGTAGAAAATTCTCATTTGTAATTTGTACGTACCTGAAACAAATTGAAATGCCATTTTTAGGTATTGAGAAAAACAGATGTGTTAAAATATGTGTAACAAGAATACAACGTTTAAATTCAAGATAGGAAGAACATTCATATTACTTAATGTTAATACAAGCCTGAAATTATTAAATTGAATTGGATATATTTATGTATTAAGAAAAATTCACGTTAGAATCTTTACAAATAGTTTATTAAAGAAAAATACCGTTTGGTTTAATTGGCCTGTAAAAGCATCTACACGCAAATCATGATTATTCTTAACAACGATTTAAATTCAATGTTTAAATTATTATTGTTACCTTTTTTAATAACTTCTAGCGTTTCTCACAATCAAGGTTTAGTTCTCTTTAAACTATTCTAGAATTTAAAACAAAATATTTACATTATAAATAAGTATTTACAAAAAATTTCTCACAATTTTTACTTTGAATAACAGTTTTGAGTATTTAAAGAACAAGTTTAATGATATCACATGTACTTGCACTATGTACACGTGGCCAGTAAGTATAAGTATTAATTACAAAAAGCCAAAAATAAAAGCTAACTATACAGGTAACATGTACTGATATAGTATAACCTACAATCCTGGTAATATTTATTATTCTATAGATAATATAAAAAAAACAAGTAGTTCATTGTATTGTATTTTAAAAACTAATAAACAATAAAACATCCATTTCTGTGTTAAAATAATTAAATATATATTTGTTAATATTATGAACAAAAGTAAAATGTGTTGACACGTTAAAAAATGTTAAAGAATACCGACTAGTGAAACGTTCAATATGTGGTAACTGAGGGAGGGGCGCCATTTTAGTCTCAAAGGATTTGATTGTCGGAGCGGGTTTAACTCAAAGCTGCAATCATCTTACTCTCTGAGAATGGATGAGGGTGGAGATATAAGGGTTAGTGGTGTAATGGGGTAGGTGGTGTGGGAGAGGGAGAAAAGGACAGGGAGATTTGACAAAATATCGTTTAACGTTTTATACTTGTTAAATGTTTGTTTGTATGGATCTTGGATTGAGCCAAAACTGTTACTTAAAATAAATTTTGAAATATCACAATTTACTTTTGCTTTAACCTTGTATTATAATTAATAAAACTGAAATTTGACCACCATAAAATATACTAAGTAGGACCTACCGAACTCAAAAACCTAAATCTATCAGAAACAAAAGTCCTGAGAAAGTCTGAAACCTGATGATAGTTTTACCTTTAACCATTTTGTAACTTTGTTTGTTAACTGACTGTTTATACAAGGAACAATGTAGTTGATGTATTGTGGCATAATGCTTCTCGCGAAGAACCCTAAAATAGACATTCGTGCACGGAGATAATTGACCACCAACTGAACGTTCATTAATCTGTAGTTTGAATCACTTGATTTGATCATTAGTTTCTTTGTTTTTATGCATGACTATTGCACATTAATAACGACTAATGGAGATATTAAAACTGTAATAAATATGTCAAACAAGGAATGAGTTGAAATAATCATTGTATACACGTAATGTAAAAAAGCACAGTAGTATTATGGAGGCTGGAGAGGAAAACGATTTGGCTCTATTGGAATTAAGAGTTTGACTTGCACAAACGCGAAATAGCAATACGTAATTAATAAATAATAGAAGTTACTGCACATTTTTATTGATTAAAATAAATATATAAAGAATTCTACATTGTATTAAAAAGTAACGAAAGTAATGTACAAGCGTAAACGAGAGCTGCTTGCTACCAAGCATACAAACTCGTTAGATACAAGAATGAGAAAATCTATGTCAAGTGTCACCTACGTAGCTCAAAATAGTAATTTTCATTACGAGGAACAAAGATGGTTGTTTTCTATGCGTGAGCTTGTTTTACTGAAAACAACAAAAAACACTTGGAAAAACGTAGTCGCGACCTAATTTTTTTATCCTTTGCAAAAAGTAACTAAAAAATCATGCCAAGGACCAGCTTTAGTATAAAACGTTGTGCGGTATTACAAAAATGTCTTCTTTTTAAAAGATAATAAATAAAACAAATCTAAATAAATGTTTGTAATTTGACCAATGATTTCTATGAGATTGAATAAAGTCCAAACACCTCATCATTGCTATTGTAACACCTCAGAAAGCAAATCTATATCACATTGTATCAGTCATGCGGACTTTTGCAACTTTATATTTATTAATTGTTTGAAAGCCTAATTAATTGCAGTGAAACCTATTCTTTTAAATTTTATACAAACCGACAGAACTAAAATTATGATAAGTTTTTTTAACGTAAATATTTGGCATTAACAAAGAATTTAAAAAAATTAATGAAATTTAAGAACATCAACGGAATGATTGAAACTTTATAATTATATATTTTAATATATTAGAACAGTATGTAGTTAACGTTACGAACTAATTAATTCCAATGGAATATTTCCAACTCTCATTTAAATGATAAGGAAACCACCAGCGCGTCGCGCCGTTCATAGTGTTTCTATGTTAAGCACAACTTTGTATCTTCTTTCTGATTAAGAAGAGAAGGCATTTACACATTTTGTAATGATATTGAAGTCACATTGTTGACTTGGTTCTAAAAAGAATTAATGAAAGTATTTATCTGGTAATCAACTAAAATAATTTTAAATTTGACGTTATTGTGTATAAATTATCATAAATGCAGACTTTTATTTTCGAACGATATCAAAGCCAAAGGAAACGGGACCCAAGCAAAAGCCATTCGCACACGGCAAAGGTACTGTTACCACAGAAAAAAAGAAGAGAGCCAGCAGCGGTGAACCCACAACGTTAACAGTATCTCCGATAATTGTAAAAATAGTTATACACATGCATATCTTATACATTATATCCTATCAGTTTTAACAATATTCATGGTTTTTAAAGTTTTAAATTTAAATAATATCGTTATAAACCACGCATTACAGCTTGTTTATAACGTAAGCAATAATCATTATTATTATTTGATCATGTATTAAAATTCCACACACATGTATTAAAATCACATTTGAGTCTAGAATGCCACACTATAATGGAAAATATTGAATGAAGCATTGCAAATCTAAAAGTCTTTCACAACGTAGTTTTTCCTATATGCAAAATATAATTTACTCCCAATACGGTATATTTTACGATTACATTGTAGTTTCAATATATTTCTATAGAATATTCCTCTGACGACATAAGGGTAAATAAAAAAAACTTAGGAACACCTCGAAAGCATCAGTTATTTGTTATTACTGGCTGATAATGGACATTCACAACCATAACTCAATTGGGGAAGGTCTATCCTGGGTATAAATCGTCCTGACAGCCACTACATCTCTTGTAACAAGCGGCAGGACTCAGCGCGGCGTGGGACCTTGTAATTTATCTCAGAACATTACCATTATAGCTCCAACTAAAGGGCGTAATTTAAACACTATTTATATTTATAATAGATATAAAATAAATGTTTCTATAGGAAATAGTATTATAGCACATCAATATACGAGTAAAAACCAAATACCATTGAGTAACTCATTTTCTAAAAAAATGAAGACTTTATATCTTGGCAAAAATAATTTCTATAGGCTGTAGATGCGTACTAAGAAAGGATTTTTGAAAATCCAGCTCATAAGTATGTCAAATATTAAAAACTAAATTAATGTTGTATGTTCCTTGCGTCGATTTCACTTGAAGAGGCAAACCTATCTCTTCACAATATCTTTTAAGCCACGGACTACCTCGAGATATGGCGCAGGATGCCTTACGTCAGTAAATAGAAAAACTAAAGCATTTTTATGAATATCAAATACCTAAAGAGGTAATCGGGTTGCAACATCTATAACAACTATATACTTTTTTTAACTTCCTGTTGTTTTTAAAGTTGAAAATTGAAATATATGTGCCTTATGACTTTTTCATAAGGATCTACCACCTATAATAGTTAAAATACTGTTGCAACCTTTATAAGAACTATATTTATTTCAACACCACGATGTATTACATGCATGAAATAAGAAATACTGATGCCTCAACGGGCAGAATAAAATTTTTGCATGAAAATCAGCCACCCATTGGGGCTGAAATAGAGTTGTAAATGCTATAAAAACTATATTTATACTTACCTAGAAAGGTTACATTTAACGCACATGTATATTATTGTTTCAACATACTACGGGCACCGGAAACATCTTAGACCGGATATAGATTATAGTGGCCAAAATTTGTTTTCTTTTACCGAATCATACTTAGCAGCCTCAAGTGTGTACATACTATTCTTGTTAGGGCAACAATGTAAACGCTACCATGGCGCAGTAAATACCTTAGCCTGAAGGTAGGATTATTATGAGTGGAAGTAGACGCTTTTTGACCGACCAGAGACGACTTTTCGTATCAATTCTAATTGAAATCCGTCCAACCATGAGACTTCCAGAGAATCTGAACACATGATGGTTTTTCCTAGGGCTCCGTCCATCGTCTCAAAGGGGGCTGAAAAACGATCCTTAGTTAAAATTTTTTATAAAACGCTCGTCCCAATGTTTTGATAAAATACATTCAACTGCAAGGCATCATATACTCAGGTAAATAAGGTTTTTTAACTTTGAGCTTCTGCTTCTTGGCTTAAAACCCGGTTATGACCTATCCTTGGTCATTACTGCTTCTATAGAACATTTATGTCAATTTGGGCAAAATCCATCCAACTACAAGGCATATAACTAAAATGTTTTTAAACAATTGGTTTTAAAGGTCCATTTCAATTTCGACTAAAATCCGTCATACAACAACGCGACTTTAGTAGTAATGTAGGAAAAGGTTTTGACTCAGGGACGCCATTCCCCTTGGTCCGATTTACCCTAACCACCGACTTAAAGTTGCTATAATTGTCCATACACTTGAAGAATGTCCACACCAAGTTTCCTAAAAATGGTTTCTGAATTGCGTCCCTAATTGTGATGATTTAGATACACAGATAACAAATGTTTACATTTATACATTTCAATGAGTGGATTATAAATCTATCAAATAAGTCATAGGACATTATTGTAAATATGTTATCTGGAATTTACTTAAATAAGGTTCATCACAAGTGCACTACAATCAAAATTTTAGGTTGAAATTGTTACATTAATCATTTTGCAAATTATAAACCGTGTCTGAAAGTTACCGTATTAAGGTAACAAGGAAATATTCTCCAGATTCTCAATGGAATAGGGATTATGGTTATTGTTACTGCATTATCCATTCCATAACACCTTTTATGACGATCTAGGTATGGTTGAACAATTCTATTGCAGTCGTATAGTAAAGTTTTACTACCTTAAAGGACATGAGGATGCATATTGTATTATATAATGTTTCATACAGATTAAACGTTTATATCCCAATATTATAAATTTATATACTGTTATTAATGCCTAGACATTCGCCATTGTTAGTGCTCAATATTAATTGAAAACGTTATAGAAATCAGTTAAATTAAATTAAGTACATCACCTTGTGAGAGGTATCTGACCTTGGTAGCTTAATAGAAAGTGTTTAATTTTCAAACTATATTAAAATATATTAATATTATATATTAAAATTAAAGCCCCACTCATTCCGACCAAACTGTATGTTTCTTAAACAAGTTGTTTAAATCAAGTCTTGTCCAGGCACAGTTTTCGCTGTTAGACAAGTTTTGTTGGTGTTGCGCTTTTACATGTAAATTCAATGAATAGTAATTGTAATGCTAAAACTTTTGTTATTTATTTTATTAATAATACATTAAATATCATAAATAGTTAATTATGAGAGTTAAGTAACATAATAGTTAAAACATTCTGCGAATCAGATGCAGGCCATCCGTTTGGATTTAGAGTAATAAAGAAATATAAAGGTCGCTATTCTATTCACTAGGTTACATTTAATTTGCGTTCTGATCAGTTAAAAATACCGAACGGCATGTAAACACCATATCTTAAAGGAACTGTTAACAATGTTTAGACTACCCTGAAATTGTTTCTTGCCGGTTGAGCATTTAGCTAAGCCTCTCCAGCCAGTTGCTTACGATTTTTATCCGACTTATTTCTCTCTGTATCTAAGCACTGTAAGGTTTGAACGAATCGACCTAGAGGGCTTACACTTTGTTATGAAAATGTACCTTTGCACCACTATTTTAAATTATAAAACGCGATGTAGTACAAATGTAGTACTTGATTTATTCACTCAAAAAGTGACTAGTTACATTAGTCTTATAGGTAGATAACTATATTGGCAACGACAAAAACAAAGAATAAGTAAATTAGTTAACATATTATAATTTGAAGATTAATATGAGATATATTCAGTAACTTATCAACGCATCGGTTAGTTTCATACAAAACTGGAACAAATTAGCTCTTTGTTCTTTTTATGTTCTCTTAGGACAAGAAGCTTATAATTTGCACCTAGTACTATAAGTATCATTGCGCTGCTTACGGAGTGACAGGATATTCTGGATGGGTAAGTTTGGGAGGAGAAGCCACCTCCTATCGAAATCCATAAGGAAGAATTTAGGGCACTAATCTCAAGTCATGTCCCTTTGAATGAAGCGAGTGCCAACTGTGAAACAGCCTTTTCCAGTCAAAGCAGGCAGGGAGTGGCATACCCATATGTTGAGGCTAGCAAAAACCTCTGAGGTTAGGGAATGAATCCCCCCAACTCCAACGGCAATCTTCCGCAGTAGACTAAATCTATCGAACTGCCCTTGCAACCCAGCATCTTGATATTTGCGGTTACTGATGTGTTCTTAAGGTTACCAAGATTTAAGTAACACATCGGTTTTTGCTGTGCCCAGTGGTAGGTTTAACTGGAAGGTATACACATACCAGAAGTGATCCCTGCTGGGTATACAAATTAGCTTAAATTGGAAATAAATGTTTACAACAAGCTAAACGAGTGAGTGTTTTACTGTGTTATGTTAACTGAAATTAATGATATAAACTGAAGTAGGTGAATCATGGATCTAATGTGTGACAGTTAAACAGAGTCTATTAACTCACTTTCTCGCCTGTAATGTATAAATATCTTACAGTGATGCTGTTGTCACTGAATCAAATCACTTGTTGGTTTTAATTTAACAAACACTCTTATAAAGTGTGTTTGTTGCTTTTGAGAAGAAAGCAATTATTAGTGTGGCAGTATATAATGAAGTTTCAAACTCAGTCTGATCGTATTATTGCAAAAATATTGTTTTTTTTCTCTGGAAATTTAGTAATCTGGCAGTTAAATATTTGTGTACAGTTTTATAAAGATGCATAGAATTTCATTTAAATTATATATTACATAAACAGGCTAGACCTGTTCTCTAATCTAAATTTTTCTAACATAGAATATTCTAATGTAATGATTCAAATCATAAAACCTATTGCCTATCTTCTACATTTAACTGTTAAAAATTTTAGTTCCTCAAAACCGTGACAGGAAAAGCACGTTTTAAAACGGAACGAGAAGTAAAAATTGCCGATACAGTATCTATAGCCGTACTATTACTACTTATTAATACTACTGTATTTGTTTTAAGTGTTACTTTAGTAATATATAAATGCAAACATTCCTTGCATTTCTACAGTCATTACTTTATCTAGATATACGAGGTAGAAAAAATATATTTTGATTTATTGGCAACAATACGTAACTACAGAAATAAATGTATTCTTAGAACGTTTCAGTTTATGGCATTAAACACAATAAACATATTCCCGCATTTAACTGTGAAAATTTAGACATAGAAAATACCTGAATTGTTTTGTGTAAGGTTATCAAAAACAAAACACGAACAAAGCCATTCGTGCAGATTGTAAAATAGCGCAAACAAAGGAACAAACTTTGTTTGTACTGGAGTAAAGGATAGGTTTATGAATCTCCTGACCCCCGTATATTCATAGATTTAGTTTAAATCTGTTGACAATGTTTTATAGCACTTTGATTTGCTGACCGTAAATGAAGCCTATTATTTATGGGATTAAAAACAATTTATTTTGTCTGTCTGTCCGTATAATATAACAAATACAAATTTGCTTATAGGCTTAAGTATCTCGCTTCAATTCTATATCTGCTAACTCTGATTTCGATGATGGTGCGTGCTATTATACTGGATTTGGCTGAGCGTTATAAAATATTTTTACATTGTTTTACATTTTTAAATATAGTGTTCCCATATTGGCAACGACATAATAGAATAATAAACACATTTTGACACAAACTGAGTACATAGTTCGATTTGTGTATGTGTGAGTGTATATATAATATATATATAGGAGAAAATGTATTAAAAAAATTCGGAGACAATATTTTATTTCAACTTAACTAAACATTTTATTATTTGAACACTGTTATAAAACCAAATTGACTGAAAATGGGACTATAATAGTTTATTATGTGTCTGCAGGGAGGGGGAGAGTTCAGTACAAATTGATTTTTTGCATAGTTGTGTGTCAGTTTATCTGTACGTAGGACATCTCGAGAAAGAAATATAGTTTTTAACTTTAACAACCAAAAAGAAGAAGCCTGGTAAGTGACAGGTGGTGTTGTATTTTGAACTTATCATTGTTATACTCTTACAACAGAAAACACCCTATTTTGATATAAAACACATTTTTCAGCCGAGTGAGAACGGTTCGTCAAGAACCTCCACGGTAAACATTACAAATACACAAACAATGTTGAAACAAATCAATTCCTTTAAAGAAACCTTGCCTTTATGACAAATAACTTTTACCTCCCAGACCCCTGTAAAAATTATGAAATTTTTACTGTTCATATTTGGATCATGAATTATTATTTATACCATTATGTTCTTTAAATGTTTTATATATATATATATATATATATATATATATATATATATATATATATGTGTGTGTGTGTGTGTGTGTGTGTTATATTATGAACTCCACATTATAGGGTTATCTTTATGTTAGAATAATAAATCGTAAACTAAAACCCTTTTAAATTCTTTTATTTCAGACACGTGTTTCGGTATAAACCATCTTCAGTGTAAACATTAACCTCTAATTAAATTATTTAATTTAATTTTTTTATTAAAGAGGTTTATAATTTAATTAGAGGTTAATGTTCACACTGAAGATGGTTTTATACCGAAACACGTGTCTGAAATAAAAGAATTTAAAAGGGTTTTAGTTTACGATTTATTATTCTAATATATATATATATATATATATATATATATATATATATATATTTTTAGAAACACAACTATGCATTATTAATTATGGAAATGAATACTAGTTTCTTACCATTAAATTTGTAATATAATCTTGTCTTTTCCTGTTTTAGTTATTACCTTCTCCAGCAGATAATACGAGAATGTCGTTCAGTGGTGTACTTCACGTTAGATAACACAATAACAAACAAGACGTTGAGATAGTACCCTTGTAGTGCCCATAACAGTTGGTTGTAGTTCCATAACAGTATGAACGTGACTACGTATGGTGGAGTTTACACCTCTAGAGTGTTGTTGTTTATCTTTAAGAGTCTCACTTGTACTGTAGCTCACAGGCCACGAGCTGTTTTCAGCTAATGATATTAGTTTGCCTTAGCAGTAAAATGTGGTTACTATTTACCTTTATATATATATAACTTATTCATTCTTACGATTGATATTAATTACGTTAATCTACCAATGCAACAGCAACCTATGAAATAGATGTTTTATATATATATATATATATATATATATATATATATATATATATATATATATTTCCAAATATTTAATATATGATGACAAAAATAAAAGAGAGTAAAAAACAACAGTAAATAACAAAACATTTCCTTTTACATAAACATAAATAAAAAAGTAGTAGTGAAAGGTAATTTTGTGTTTTACATATAAATATATTTATATGTGTAATATATATATATATATATATATATATTTATGTGTATATATATATATATATATATATAATGCGGAAATAAATTTAACTTGATCTCCATTTTGAAAGACAATATGTCAAGACCTAATATTAAAAGTTAACTTTTTTTAATGTTCGGAAAATTAGAGCATGTATATATAGGACATATACCGAAGAGTTACACACAGTTCAAACAGAATTGATACAGTAATTGGTAACTTCCTTTGTGAATGAACAAACGAGTACAGCCACTCTAAGGTTACCTGGAGAAGCGGACAGTTTTGTCTTATACACAGTATCTCCTTCGAACCGAGTATTCAGTAATATGGCCTATAATATGGGATTGCATATACAAATTACAAAAATATTAGTATTCAGTTTCGTTCATAAAAACCATTATTTTACCTGAATCCAATTGCATAGTTGATCATAATGACTTCCAAGTTAAAATAACCTCAGACATGATTATCTCGTAGTGTTTGATTTTCCCGGTTTAAGTTTCATATTTAAAACATTTCTTTTAAATAGAATGACTGTCCTAATATTGAAGACTAAATTAAAACCTACCTTTAGAATTTTGTTTTGACGTCACATGGTGCAACAATACACTTTAGGAATACTCGTATGTAGATAAATATGATCTCAGTTCCAGAAGTATTCAAGAATATTTACTGACACTGGCATGGAAAGGAGGAAGACATTTTATAACTAAAGCCAAATTGATCTCGAAGGAGTAGTAAAGTTCCTTTCTTCAAGAAATCTCTCGCAACAGTAAAACTTTCCTTCAGCTTGTCAAGTGCTAAACCAAATAAACAATTCAATATAAGAACACTTATAGTTATCCAAGTTTTGTTACAATTTCTTGTTATAAAATGCCAAACAAACTTTTTTTTAAATAAATCCTTGCTTGGTATTTTAGTAGAACTTAACAACATAAAATACTATCGTAATACATTATATAACAACATAAAATCGATATGCTTTAAAAAAAAACATGCATCTGCTGTATAATCCAGTCATTAAATATCGAAAATAATACAAACAACAGAATTTGACAACAGAAAATTTATAATGAGCAATAGAAGGATTCATTAGCTGAGCATTCGCGAAGCCCACTGGAGAGGCTGTAAGATATTATCATCTGACTATTATCCGTCTGACGATATCTCGAAAACCAACTAACATTTAGACTTCAAATTTGGCATGAATCTTCTTTTATATAATGAAAATACTGAGTTTGATGATGGTGCATGTTTCTCCGTGGGATTTGACTATGCGTAAACAAATATTTTTACATTTATTTTATGGTAATTATGATGACAACGAAAATATAGTAAAATAAATATATTTTTAAACAAGCTGAGTACAAGCTGGGTTATATATGAAATTAACAAGTAACATTTTTAAGTGTTCTTTTTCATGCATCAAAAATTTAAAAAACCGACTGAATAGTTAATGTTAAAGTTGTTGACTTTATTGCACTCCAGTAAATTCTCCACCGCACCAGAACTTTTATTATTTAACCACGGCTATGAAACTTAATTCAATGAACATACCTGTGATTGTATCGTCTGTATGTATATAAAAATGTCATCTGTAGTAAAATTTTGCATGAAACTTCTTTTCTACTTTTTCTAATTCGACAAGACTGGGTTCTACAATGATACATGTCTACGATAGGATTTGGTTGTGCGCCATTGAAACCTATCACTTAGAAGACCGTCACAGTTTTTCTTTTGTCTGCTGTGAATGTAAAAATGTCTTTTCGCATAAGTTATATCTTTATATCGGTCCGCAAGCTATATCAAGAGTGAAACGAGCTTAGATTTGACTTTTTGTATGCAACCTCAGCGAAGCCTGTTTGGCGACACGTCATGTGGCGTACTCCTCTTCTATAAGAACCGGACAACATTTTATTAATTTAAAATACGAAGGAAGAAAAGGAAGAACTACATTTATATTTTTAAATATGTACATTTACTTGTTGTCTTATTCCACATAAAACATTGTTTTATTACAATGATCTTAAAGCTATAATTATCTTATTGGATTTTAACGTTAGTCTTACTGTCCGATAATGTAAATAGTTGGATTGTAAAATTAATACTATAGAACTTTTGTGTCTATAATTTTTTCAAGGCGTGTGAAATAAATTATTAATATTCTATATCTAAAGACTGTTTTTTATTTAACTTGTAAAACAATGGATAACAGGATTTCGAACATTTTCCATCGTTACATGTTACAGAAGGCAAACTATCAGGAATTTCGTTGTCCTTTTAATTCTACCATTGTCAGTAACAAACATTAAACAAAGAAAAAAATTGAATTGGATTTAATTTTTGGATCAAAAATATTGGCTAAAAACTCCTTTTTGTGGAACCTAGTATTTAACATGTAACAATAGTTGACTTTAGCGACCTACAAACTTTACGTATTATGCATCGGGTAAGGTTGAAATAACATCGCTAACCTGCTTGATATTAACCGGCAATCTTTAGATGATATTTTTTTTATATTTAAACATTTTTCTTACGAGTAACGTCGAAAAATAACAAAGGTGGGTGTTTATAGGTTTGTATTGTATTGTTAAGAAAATCAATAGAAATAAAAGAAATATACCAATAGCAATGGTAGATATATTGCAATAGCAATAATAGAAATATAGTAATAGTAGAAAGTGTATGTTATTTAAGTATATGTAACCCTTGACAACGTAATTAAAAAAACACTATAAGTTTGTAATGCCCATATTAAAATAAATAATAATAAGGAAAAATAAAATAAATAAATAAATAGAAGAAATAAAATAACAGTAAAGAATAACATATTTTTTTTAAAATTTGGGTATGATTAAGTAGAACCTGTACTAATATTGGTAGCCTCAGACAGTTTTATGTCCTTGTATTTCATTATAAGGATTTTAAGTTTTCCACAAGTCAAAACAAGTTAGTATGTGTTAAAATTTACAATTTATTGCACAAATACTTACGACTGAATGGTTAATGAAATCTAAGACGGAAAGTAACCAATACTAAGAAAAATACCCGCGAGCTCCACGTCAGCATTGAAACGAGACAAAGGGCTGTAAGCGCGAAGTGGAGCTGACTCGCAGCGAAGCTATTGGATTGTCGAGGGAGCTTTAGAGTGAAGCTGCAATCATCTCGGGCAGTGTGTGGTGAATGACGACAGCGGAGGAGGGATAGGTGGGGTTGGTGGGAGGGCGTAAAGAGGTTGAACGATGTATAAAAGCTAACAATTATTCTTTGTGCAACTGCATTTGAAATCCAATTTCGTTTGTAGTTTTGTATGCACTGACATTTCCTTTACTTGAATGAAAACATCATATTTGTAGTTAAGCTTGGCGTATGATAAAATTTGCTCTTAATTACTAATACACTAGTAGGTTTCGTATACTGTAATGTTCTTTGAATTAATTACAATACAAATTACTGCATAGTTACATTATATTCAAAAGGCAGGTCATCTTGAAATTTTGTTATATTATACTTTAACTTGTAAAAAACATATATAACTTATTAGCTGTCAACAACGGGCTTCGAACTTATGGCGACATTATATATTAACAAAGATAAAAATAACCATAAATCATATTTTTCTGTACATTATAAAATTGATTAAGAATACTTTTGCTCTTTGATATCAGTTTTTTTTACATATTACTAACAGCTATCCTCGGCTTTGCGCGTAACTATTTAAATGGCGTAGCCTTCTTGGTAAAAGCACTTATAATACAATATAAAGGAGCCCGAGGTTAGTTTTCACACACAAGTATGCATGTATTTGGGACCTATTATTATATCACTATCAATTGTTAATAAATTAATACATTGTATAACATTCTTGGGGGTTATTTTTCCAGGTTTTGCGCGTGTATAAGCATTCATTTATGGTTCGAACCTATTACATTTTTAACATTTTGAGTTCTCGCGCCAAAGGTCTCGGAAACCTAAGTCGGTCAAGAAAATGCAGACCATTAAAATTCACCTCCTGCCTACTTTACTTAGAGTTGAGTTTGTCTTGTTTCCCGGACCAATAAATTAGATAAATATTTATGTTTTGGAAACCAACTCATCATTACAAAGCATTTACTTCGATCCACGATATTGCTGGTGATATAACTGAAATGGGATAGTAACTTCGTATTTGCAATGTGCAACTAGCGCTTAGCAGCACATTACGCGATTCATTTTTATTTATAAGAGTAGCTATTATTGGAAGCTTTGCAAACAATTTTTATAAATTAAATTAATTTTTCTCAATTATAATGTGTTACGGGAGAATTTTCAGATTTTTCTATTCGTATTAACTTTCCTTTGACCTTAACGAATATTTAAAAAGAAGAATGAACCAATTCTGTCTAATCATTCTCGAGATTAGCGCTCAGCAATACTTTTTAAGATTCGTTTCTATGTATAAAATTACATTAAATTTGACCAACGTAGTTTTTCTCTACGAATTAAATGAATGGGAGGGTTTATACGTGCGTTATTTTTCATAACTTTAATTTACTACTGAGTCAATAAATATTGGAAAGTGAATTTAATGTCATTTTTAGGAATATAAACATAAGAGAGATAACAAAATTTATGAAATAAAATCAGAAGAAGTTATTATTTCGCCACTAATGTGTCTATGTCAAAAGACATACGATTATGTTCTACAACTATTACGTAACAAATATTTAATATTTCATGAAATCTTTCAATGAGAGTGCCAGTTGCGTATAGTCGGTAAATCTACGGCGTTTGACTTTGGACCTGAGTCAGAAATTCAGATGAATGAGTCCTAGTTCAACGTTATGCATATTAGCGTGGTATAATATTGCAAAAGGGAACAAAATCGGGAACCTAGAAATCTAATATGTTATAATTTTAGGAAGTTAATCTGAGAGGCACAATTCGTCAAGAGCTCTTGGGACGTTAAAGATATTTTACTACATGCTACCTTCGTGATGTAACCAATATGTTTTAAACACCTGTCTTGAACAGTGAACAGACGCTGCCAAGAAAAAAAGATTACACCATTCAAAAATCTACCATTTCCTTATTTCTCATAGGCAATGTTATTTTTGTATTCAATGTCGTTTTCTAGTAAAATTGTATCTGCTCCATTGAATGAGTCCTGAAATGTATCCTGAGCCATAAACGTTTACCAATTCGCTTCACAATATTTAACTAGTGCTCTAAACCAATTTCTACCAATTTGTTCTAATCTATAAACGCATTGAAAGTGCGTGAAGTAGCAAATGATATCAATCTGCCATACTATGATGAAAATGTTACCTAAAAGTGGAATAGGTAGTAACGGTATAACTTCAAACACGACTGAAAACAAGTGAAAGATTTAATGGTTATAGTATTGTAGTATGTGTTTCATCCAAGCTCTGTGACAGAAGACGAAAAAGCTGACGCGGCAGCAAATGTCACCGTAACGAGGGAAGCCGGGACAGTTACAAAGGAGAGGTTAAAAGGATTCCCTCGAGGAACACTCTCTACCAACTTGATACCTTTGTCTCCACTGACGAGCCTAGGGGACACACGCTTTTATTTGAAATAGTAATACTACCAATGGAGTTCCCAGCGAACCATACTGGTAATGCAAACTACTTTTTTGTATATACTAACATATACTCAGGTAATAAATAATATGAAGCAGGTTCATTCATACATCGTCTCACCTACCTAGATGCAACGGGGAATATCGAACTCAATAATAAAAGCGTAACTTTATCCATATTTAAAAAAATTATAATAATAGTTTTAATATTGTAATACTCTAATTAATTCAACATCTACAGGTTTACAATCGATGTCACGTTAATACTGTCTACATACTACTATTCGTTGAAGTGCTCTCCAATACTCTAGTGTACAAACCAAGCTTTGTCCTGATTAATAGATATCTCCTTGCGAGTATAATGAAATAAATTGAATTGAAATTGCCTAGATGTACCAAAAGTGATCGTGTTTTATTTTACTTTATAATTGCTGGAGCTTATGCACTCTTTACCCATCGATGTATTAGTATAATCCTAAAGACATTACACAGATTATGAATTGTACAATCAAACACTGGTTTATTATATAGAATACATTCAGTGTTAAATAATACAAAACATTATTGTATTGACTAGCCTATATAAAACTATTCGTATATTAGTTGTATTCAAAACAAATATGTATTTAGTTTATTTTCCATTTTAGTTTACCAATAACATACTAGAGCTCACTACATTATTATATTATAATTATATTTTTATTTCTTCAGATCTTTATTTAAGAAAAGGATAAAGTTTACAATGAAGTTTATTACTCTTAGTTAGTAAAATTTAATAATAGGGGCTATAATGCGTTTAATAAAAAATAATGTACGTTTATACGTATGAATCAAGAATATTGATGACACATCATATCCATTTACATTAATTTGAGCGACAGTTTTTACCATGCGAATATTGCATATAATGAGTTCAATCCTTGCAGTAAGAAGTAATGTGCAGATGTACAAGCCGTAAACAAGTTATCAGAAAAAGATTTTACTGGAGTTTATCTTGTAATTATTAAGTATTTCAATTTCTCTATTTCTCAAACCTTAACTAGAATATCAATGTAGAAAGGAAGTGAATTATACAGTCTATAAGACGGTAAAGAGATCTCAGTCTATTACTACATTATATAATTCTGTATTGCAGTTCATACGTAGTAAAAATTGTAACTTTAATAAAGTTTGAAAGGATGCATTGACTGTTTGTAACTAACGTAATAGCTCAATTGAAGAAGTTTAATTAACCGCATAATCTCCTTTCCTCATTAAAACTTTTTAACACTGTTTAAGTATTTAAATGAGAATGGATTAAATAAATTTTGAAACTTTCTGACTTTAGATTAGGTTATAAAGTTATTGAACTCTCCAGTACTACCTTTATAACTATAGTATATAATACTTTCGTAGTATGTACAGTTTTAAAGAATAATCTTGTAAAGCCTATTATAAAATATCATTAATGTAAATGTGGGTGTATGTCTCATTATAACGTATTAAATTCGTTTTATTACACATTACTTCTATTTTTATTGATTTCAAAGAATAATATACTATGCAATAAAACTACGCATCATCTGCAATTTAATTTTTTCCTCAGTTTAATAGCTAACCTAACAAACAAATAAAATCTAGATTTAAACCAACAAATCACATGAAAGTCGTGACTCAAAAAGGTTAGTAATCACAGTACAATCTGTGTTGTCAACTTAATATACAGACATGCACATAGTCATAAAAACACTAATAAAAAAACTAAAAAAAAAAACAATAAATGTCACAGTACAGGTTACAACCTATCTGCATGCTGATAACTGGTTAGTCGTTAATAATAAAGATGGTGATTTCCACGGCAGGGACGAGATGGCAGCAAATCATTGAACGAGAATGGAACTTTTGTTGGTCATTTTCAGAGTAACCTGTCAAACCCATACTGTATTTCCGCATTGGCTTATTACATATCTATTCTGTTTGATCCCTTAGGTTTGTCACCTCCAAAAACCTATTACCTTCATAATACATAGGTTTATACTTAAGATTTGCACATCTTTAAAGATTGGATCATTACTTTAAAAGCGCCATCGGGCATTTAATTAGGCCAATCAAGACACATATTAAAAACTATATATAAAAATAAAGTATTTTTTGTTATTTATATTAAGATTATATTTCATTCAATGAAAAAAAAATTATAATCTATTCTTGTTGTATAATTTGTTGTAATAAGTTGTTACCGTACTTTTCAGAGCTTACTTCAGTGTTGTCGTTTTTTTTTCTAAATTCTGCTTCAAAACTGTGATACTTACATGAGATCTTTTTGCTCTTTTTTACATTTTGAGGGCTGTATACTCACATACACATTTTATAGTTATATTTTTCCATTCTATAATTAGGATAACATTAAGTTTAGGTTTTGTTTTCTAGTTTGTAAGACATTCACACTGTTAATGGGAAGACTGCATGAACTTTAAAACTAGTGGTAGCTAACTTGTAAGATTTGATCTTTTTTCTGTCACATTGTAAAATGGTATACCGTTAGAAATAACATGAAATGAAATTAAACGAATTAATATGTATTACACATTAGTGTAAAAAGACATGCCTTGTGTATTTAGAGTTAGCTTTGTAAATGTAATTTTTAAGAGGCATAAACATATTTTTAGTAAGAGAGTAGTAATTTGATATAGCTAAGTCGGATTAATAGGAAAGAAGAGATTAAAATGAACTATATTTTAAAATGTTTTAGGAGTAGCCTAAAAAATTGTATTACCTAATCTAACCAAGTTTATTTTGCAATATTCTGCGTCTATATTAATTATTATCAAATATTTTTACTGAAAACCCCCCTACAGAAAAATTATTCCAGTGCAGTAGACACAGTGATGTTGGCGTGACGAGGTCTCGTAGGCAACAAACATTAATCAACGATCGATGATTTATTGCTGATTGAGTTACATAACAAGAAACGACCACTACAGTAGTATCTCTATGTTAACATGGCTAACCCTGACACCAAAACAACAAAAATAAATCAACAAACAATGATTTATTGCTGGTTGAGTTATATAATAAGAAACGACCATTAGTTCTTGCTTACACACATAACTTCTAATCACAGAGCAGTCAACGCAGATATATCTATGTTACTGGTTCTACGGACCTTCCCATACACGTTCGGTTTTGGACAAATGACCAGGCCTTGAGGACTTAACTGTGTATTTTGGTCAGAGTCGTGGTATCCTCACACATTTACAACACACATGCAACTATTACAACTGCGCAGACCAGTCGCGCAGCAACTTTGTTTTGTGATAGGTGTGCATACTAATTTCCATCAGAACTCCTGTAGCATTCAATATATTAGATGAACTGCGTAATAAAGGATAACACAGCTTACCTGGAATTATTGAGATTGGTTACACCTCTTTTTGCAAAACAAAACACCTTAATGGGAGAAGCTATAAGACTTGACAAAAACTTATAGGGAACAACATGAATAAGTTTAAATCTAAGATTATATTTAAAAGACATTCATTTTTATTAACATCATTGCGTTGTTTAGCGAATGGCCAAAGTCAAGAAAATATTTCATGAACTTGGATTTGTAGAATTGTTCGCTAAAGAGGGGTGATACCCCTACTTCAAACCTCAGCCCCCCCCCCCACTTAAATGGGCCACAAAGTGCTTCACGCATAACCATATAGAGGTGCTATTTGTGAGCAGTCTATTTTATGATGAAACCTATTTGGGTATAATTCCTTTTTTCATTTTCCTTACATTTATAATGTTCTCAAGATAATTCTTCAAAACTACAGAATATTTACGAAACTATAAAAAGTTAACTGTTATAAAAAGTTAAAATAATACTGGTTATCGGTTCTCACTTGCCAACACAAAACTTCCAATCGCAGATCAGTGAACGAATCTATTTGTATGTTAACAAGTCTAACCCTGAAACTAAAACAAGAAACTCAAATCAACCATAGATGATTCATTGCTCTACTCGCTTAGTAACGTATCCAGTTATTCATCCCAACAATACCTAATTTCTCTCGCGTTCTCTAAACACACAACTTCCAAGTAATTACAGACCTGTATAAACAGCAATTCCGATGTGAACGTGATCATCTGTGACAATTTGTCAAAGAACAAACATTAATCAAACATCGGTGATATATTGTTAACTAACATGTTACACAACAAGAAACAACTATTACTCATATATCATCCCTTGCAATATCAACAGATAACTGCAATTTCACAGCAGTCAACGCATATGAATCTATATTTGCGGGACTAACCTTGAAATTTACCAAACAACATCCATTATAGCCATGATTTATTGCTAGCTGAGTTACATATTCATCATACAAAATCAATGTTATCTGCTTTTGATTATCAACAAACATAGAACCTCCAATTTATACAGCAAGTGGTGATCACCACTTACAGTAATCTAAAAACAATTAGTAATAAATCGTCAAACAACTAATTACCTTTCCCGCTTGACTCAAATACAACTTCCAATTACGCAATAATCTTATAAAGTTCAAGCAGCAATCTCGATACTGACGTCACCAATCCTTGTATGTAACAATCATTAATCAAACATTACAGATTTACTACTGCTTGAACAACACAAGAGGAAATAACAACCACTTAGTCATCCGTCATGCAATTCAGACTTTCCCTAATTACGCTGTGACTGTCATTTTAATACTGAAAAGCTGTTTATTTAAACGTGCGTTATCTTGATTTACATCTGTTTGATCAGAATGCTGCCTTCAATACGTGATCGTATTAAGAAAAAATTTAAAATTTCCCGTATACAGAATTCAGGATCTCGGACATTTCTGAGTATCATATGGTAAAAAAGGAGAACACTTCGTTAAAAATAAACCACCATAACATTTTGGGTCAGGACCAAAACATAAGACAACAGCCTTCCTGTTCCCTTTGTTTCAGATGACGCACTGCGATACCACAGAGAATACCGACATTGTTTTCCTCCCTAGTCTTCCATAGTGCGTGACATAGTGTTGTTTCGACCACTTGGTTGTGGGTAGTAAAATCGCATAGGCTCAATATCAGCATTCTGAAACTCGTACTGTTGCTTTACAAGTAAGAAATTGCTATAGTATTTAAAGCACTACATACCATATTTATAAATGTATGTTGGTTTGTGGAATATTTTGTGCATGTTCCAACTTATTGATTAGAATTATTAAAACTTTGAAAAAGGTGTTAGTTTTCAAACACTGAAACGTAGTGTTCTTCTATCCTTGAACGGTAGCAAATGTCCAAATATCTAGTGTCTTTTCAAATCATTCCCCGTCAACAACAAATTTTAAGCAGACTGCAGTTGGTGTTACATGTCCAATGTAATAAAAGTTTTGAAATTTAGATCGCTTATAATACTTATTACTGAACTTGTTTGAAAAATCTGGAAGTGACATCAAGCTCAACGTGCCGCGCTTTGTTAGGAGTCTAATCAACAATCACGGCGTTGTTGTAATGTTATTTTTATATATTTTAAAATATAGGCACGCTTGAAAGCAATCACCAGGTGTGTTAATAAAAGTTAATCAGCCTCGGCTAACTTCATACGGACTAAGAAAGTAGCAAGTTTCAGTCTCTTTATATAGTTATCTTTTATAAGTATAGTAAGTATATCAGTTATCTTACAATAGCTATGTGTCTAACGGTCGGTTTAAAAGTGTATCTAGGAAGAAAATAAATATTATCTGAGAAATAATTTCAGTTTGTAATCTTCACATAAGGCTAATCCTTTTAAATATCCTCCACAAATAGCGTTGTTGACAATTGATTTATTTCGTAAGAAAAGATTTCTCTATCGATTTCAATAAAAACTAGTTTGCTCTCTGCTTGTACAGTGAAATTAGTTCTCCCTCGTAGACCCAAGGTTCTAGTGTTGACTTTAATTTCAGGAGTACGGGACTGTGCCAAATATTACAGTTCAGTTGAAACTAGATATTCAGGGTGAACTTCCCTCATCCCGTACGAGAGCGTTGACCAGCACTTTGACGCTTCGTTACATTTATTTTCGGCTTAGCTTTACTATAGCAATTTAATCCATGTACTATCACACTTATATATATATATATATATATATATATATATATATATATATATATATTATTTATTACCTTTAATACTACTTTTTGAGGGACACCATAGAATATGTACCATGCGTGTTTTGGTATAATGTTATTGTATTACTTTGATTTAAATCTCGCTTAAAATTCATATCATGGAAAATTATATTTTAAATTGTTGTCTCAAGGATTTAAAACTGTAACGATAGAAAAGTATCAAACGATAAAGATCGACTACATATGTTGCACTTCTATGAAATAAATATATAGACACATTACCGTATTCGTATTAAAATACAGGGGAATTGCACACATTAGGCTATGAAATAACGGTAAGAAAATTGTGTCAGAGGAAGTCAATAATCCTTTATCAACCGGGAAGCATTTCCGTCTCCGGAACTTCGAATCATTACCCTGAAGGTTCTGCTTCGTTGATTACGTGAAAGTATTGAATAAAACGTAGGAACATATATTTTAAAAATTAAGTAAGTTAGAGAATAAATAATGTAATTTTTTTCCTGCCGATTGGGGTTTTGTGAAAATTGATTAAATTTAGGATGGAAGGTACAAATCTAATAACAAAGTTGGTAATTGTCTATTAAGTATACGTTTCATACACATCGCTGATACAATGATACTATACCCATAGTAAATATATACCATACTTCTGACTGTACTTACAGAGTAGGACAATCTTTAAGTGTATTGGAACTAATAGGATGATTGTTTTCATGGGTAAGATTCAAATGATAAATGGAATTAATAGTTAGAACAATAATATATCCCTGAACTACAAGAATGAAGATATGTTGTAGTTTTATTTAATATCGACACCAAGGCCGTTTCTATTCAGGTTATATTCCATATTAATAGAGACAGCCTCACTAGTCTTTGTTGTGAAAAAAATGTACAAGGGAAAGTTTTAACTGAAATTGTTTGCACCGAAAAGTCTTACGACCTTCAACATTAGATTGACAGAAATCTTTCTGAATATGAAGGAGGGTAATGTTTAATATTTACAATATGTGTACATAAAGTAGGCTTTATTTTATTATTTAGAGTAAGCCTACTTGCTATACTTATAGTTAATTAATAGTTCAGTGCTTTCCATGGCTGGGCATGGATCGATGGGATGATTCAGTACTTCAGACCTATCGTACGGGATAACAGCTGATTCTCATTTGTGGACTCATCACGTGGTCCCGTGTACCTGTCTGATCTGCTTCTCCTAAGCGTCCCTCGACACTTGAGCCGTCAGTTCTACGGTCGGAGTCGTTCTGAACATGATATGCTCGGGTAGCGGTAGCTCAGCAAAGGTCTCCCCTTTGTCTTATAGTGTGTAGTATGTAGTCGCGTCTCGACCTGGAACTCGCCGCGTTATGAAGTAGCAAAATAAGCTATCTTCTTTTCTCTTTGCCAAGGTGCGTGGGTATTGAACCCCTCTTGTTTATCTCGTTGGCTGTAGCATTGCCGTCTTGATGCCCTTTGTGAACGCGGTTGCAGTAGTAATGTCGCTTTGAACTTTGTCTCATGTGAGATAGACAGAAGGATTCCCTCCAAACTTGTGTTCTACCGCGATGCCAGTGAATGTTGTTAATATCAAGGAGGTTTCGTAAATGGCCCGCTCTTCCATGGATCCCGCTACAGCCCTGGAGGCCCTGAACGAGCCGGAAGTTCCTCTCCTCTTTGTATGAAGTCAGACATAAAATTAATATAACGCCGGTAAATTGGCATCATTTCATAAACTATTTTCTTCTATCTCTGTCCTGTAAAGTGGATGACTGTTGGGTTTGGTGAGGCTCCTTAGGTGTTAGGGGTTTTGCAAGCCCAGGCATAAGGTTATGAGGGCTTGACACTCCTCGCCTGATCTGAATAAAGAGAACGACAGAGCTGGCTTTCTCTTCTTCCAAGGAAATATGACTGAGATTAATCACAATATCCTTCCTTACGGGTCTTGAGAGGAGGTGACCCCTACCCCCAACATTATCCATTCCGAATATCCTTTCACTCCGGAATCAGCGCAAAGATCCTTTAAGGTCACTGTGAAATTTCCAAGCTTCTTGTCCTAAGAGAACCAAAACAAAATCCCGTAAATTCCATCTTTTTATATAACTCTAAACCAGAAAATGATGCATTTACTCCACCGAAAACGAATCTAGAAAATATTCAATAAAATATTTGAAATTCGCCATAGATTGCCAACTGATTATATAAAGGGGATAATAATCTTTATCTGATGGACATAGAACTATACTTTTCTATATACCTATTAAGGATCTATCAGGACATTCTCCTTTAACAAGGAATTGTAGCTCCGAGAATTTTACAGAGGCGTTTGTTTCGCGTCTGGGGATGATGTGTGAACAAATACTGAAAAATGGTTAACAACAATGAGATAGACAGACCCATTGTTGGACTCAAGGTCCGGAACTTTTCTTTTGTTCTCTCCTTTAGATTTGGTGAATCAGAGATGGAAATTAAAACCTCATTGCGACAAAAACCCTCTTGTAACAAGACAATGAAATAAGCTCATGAAGCCTTCTACAGAACTTAACGAAGCCTTATTTTTAACATTAAAGACACATAACCTTTGTTTTGGAAATTAATCACTGCCTCCAATTCTCATTAAAGGAGATGAACTTTAGCAAACAAAAACGTTGTAATAAAAATAATATTCAAACATATTACGCGTATCAATACTGACTATTTCAAATTAAGAAAAGGGTAACTACATATGTTTGGAGAAGGTAACATGATTTCAGATATTTGTCATCGTACTACGTTACAAAAATAAAACTTTACACTTCAAGTATCGGTATTTATTCTCTTCTTTTGGTTTAAAACACTTGTAAAATACAGTTAAAAGAAAAACACCCAATATTTAAACTAAGAATAAAAATAATAAATAATAATTGCTACAGCGTAACTTACTTGTATGCAAAAAATACTAAGTACATGCCGTATATACAAAATATTCAGTATAATCACACACTGAACAGGTGAACTGTATAAACATATTACACATTCCGTAGAAGGTGAGAGACTACGGTAAATTAATACGAAACTTCTTCCTTAACTGTAAAAGAACACAGTGGCAGTGTTTGGGAGCGGTGGTAGAGGGCGGACGGCTTTGGCCTTACGTTTTTGTTCATGTTCTTCTAAGTAATGTAGTGTGTTTGATGAATTTTGTTCGTTGATGTTTCTTTGATTGCTGTTATTTATTTGTTTCTGTTGATGTTAATATGTTGTTCATTACACTGTTTTGACCTATCACTATACTTTTGTTTTAATTTTTAAATTGTTTGTGTTCTCGTTTTAACTTTTGCCTTTAAGATACTTTTTCCACCTGTAGAGACGTAGGATCTCAATTTTTGTTATATTCTATTTCTGTAACATACAAAAACAGAAAGTCCAAAAGTATCTTACCTTTTCATATTATATATCGTCTATAAGAAACATGAAACAAATAAATAAGTTAAACTTTGGGCTGTAACTTGTTTTTTGAGCTAATGGATCTGAACACGGAATTGTATGTGGAAAACTTAATTATTACAGATAATTATGAATGAGTTTATACCCTGTATAAAATACAAAAGCAATACCCGTAAAATAGATACAGTAAGAACACCCATGTAAATGTTATTGGTAGCGTAGTAGTAAAAAGTTACGACATCTCATAAATCAGAACCAAACGTATTGGGTTTGCTTCTCACAGTTCCTTGTATAAAAAAAAAATCTGCTTGCAGATGGAGGATGAATTGATCTTAAGAGAGTAGGGGATATATTTTTACTAACCCAGGGAAAGAAAAACTCAAGTTTCATTATGCATTAAGAATGTGCGTTCATGAACAATTAGGAATTTCAATTCATAGGTAAGTAATTTTGGCACTTTTTCATGTTAGATTACTAAGCTGTATATCAAAATAATAGTATTTATATTCCATAAATTTCATGGAATAATATATGTCTTGATTAATGCTTAAGGGAACCTTTTCCTGTAAGTAATAATGTTCCGCGTTATATATGAGTTTGTAAAATTTAACTACGAATGGGGACTGGAATTGGGAAACATTTTCTGCGTTTTGGATAAGTGCAGTAATATATTATAAAGCTAAAGAATGTTTAAAAATGAATATATAATTTTAATAAACGGTATTAACCTAAAAGTACTTGCACCTAAAAGTCTTGTTGTTTCTGGAAAAGGAAGACTACGACCAATTACATTTGCTAGATACCAGTAACTAATGCACGGATGCGATTTGAAACAACACAGAGGTAACAACACATTCGGTGATCAACAAAGTGTACACATGGCAGGAGGTTGCAGTCGTTATCTCCTAACGACTGCCAAGCTATTATATTAATTGGCCATTAAATCATACTTGATGCATTTGGCCACAGGTGGTGGGCAACGGGAATTTATTTTCTCTTTAGTGTGATAAACAACCTAAACTATTCGACTTCAAAATTATTAATTTCACAACCTGTTTCTGTGGGAATTCCTAATAAATAAAATTTTTAAATAATCTCTGATGTTAATTACAATATTAATTTTAGTACTGGTATACTTAGTTATAGAACTACCTATGTCTATTTATATTAAAAATAATATTTATTGCCCTAAACGAATAAGTTTATGTTAAAACGTTTCAGAAATTAACGAATGAACGCATTCTCTTCAATAACGGTGATTCACGTTCAAATAATTAATAGAAGATCGACTGTGACCATATTTGGCATTGACATTCATTATGAACAGGCTAATCATGAAATATAAACGCTATTGCGTCATGCTGCTCGAATTAGAAATACTTCTTTATGTGTTACATGCGCTAAGCGTTATTACAATTATGGAGTTGTCTGTAAAGTTTGGTTAAGTAGGAAGACATGAAAAAGACGAAAATACTAAATTTTCATTTATTCAGATTTTTTAGTATTCACGATTTAGTAACTTTCTAAAGACGTTCTGAGGATCCCTTTCATGGTTCATTATATTTATTTTAAAAGATTAAATCCGATGTGGTAATATGCAAAGTCTCTATACCACTACTCTTTCACATGGACCCTAGCTTTTTAAACATGTTTAAAAATTGTTTACCTGTCTATAACATCCATAATGACAATGTAAAAGAAGAATATGTATGTTAAAAACTCTGTATTATTGAAATATATTTGACATGGTAAAGTTTGGTATATGTTACATAAAATCATGAACCAAAGAAAAATATAAAAGACCTATATGTGTACCTCATCCCGTTTTACTGCAATAAGCCCAGCTTCTACGCCGGACTATGCCATGGTTGGTTTATAAAACAACTTTCACTGGACAACGAGAGATCCCATTAATTTATGATATCAGAAGTGTTCACTAAAAGAAATTGCTCCTTTAGTTGAGTATTAATCTGACTGCATCTGGTCTGAAAGCTTGGCATCTTCACTAAACATACTAGATCCACAGCCTGGCGAGGTTAGTCAACCAAGTATCGGTTACCGCCTTAGTAGGAAACTCAGACCTCAAAATGGTGGAGTTTCCATAGACGTACGAGAAGTAAAGAAAACTGTTAATTTAGCAAAAGATTAAGGATGTCACGAAACAAATCACCCAAGTACAATATGTTTGTTCAATTAGTATATAGGTTGTGATAAAAATGTTTATCGACAATGTTTTATATCTTTCTGCACAGTGAGCTTACACAAAAGTAATCATGTATATGATCGTGTTTTGTTTGAATCATTAGCGTTGTAAATACGAGTAAAAACAATTACGCGGTTATTTATTCCATATTTGTTCCTATGTCTTTCATAAAACCATCAAAGCTTATAATGTGGAATTATTTTATTTTTTAAATAGAATAATTTACATTTTTTTGACGATATTTCCTTGGCATCGTTACAACTTATGAATACAATTTTACGTTAGCTTGAATGTTCCTGTATATTATGAGACGCACAATGAAACCTATCAAAAATTTGACTAAGGCATAATTTTATAACAATTTAAATGTAAAATTAGATTTGATATTGATGTCCTTGCTGATATCACAGCATTGCAAAAAAATTGTCTTGACTATGAATAATGTGCTTCACATATCTTTGTTTTTCTGTCTGACTCGCGTGTGTAATGCACGCGTAATGAGTACAAATTCTAGTGCGAGAGTAAATCAGCACCGCAGTGTCACAACAGTGCTCTAAGCTGTAACAATGAGCGTAAACACCACGGGCATTGTTGGTGTCGGCACTGTAACAACATTGCGGCATACCGCAGTGAAGTAGTAGCGCTGGGGGATGTACACTGAGATCATCAGTTTGCAAGAGAAAATTCATTGGATATGTCAGTCACTTTAGATGAGCATACTTTCTATTTTAGAGTAGTAATTAGTTAAAATGCATTACAAGAATAATTTACTGGTTAATAAAAATATAATGCAATCCTTTAAAGTATTAGAAGTATTAGAGTGCTATATCAAAATTTATGAATATATATATATATATATATATATATATCAATTCGAGATTACTATATTGCTTACAGTCCAGAACTGATAATTAAAAAATTAAATTTCCTCATATTATACATTTAAGAATGAAGTGTATAATTTTCTCCCTTACTCCCATACTCACTTTGCACTTGTACTAGGAACGAATTATGATTTTTGCATCTACTATCATAAGAGAGGTAATTTCTCAACACGTTAAAACTGGATTAAATCCTTTACCACTTGTATATTTTTCTTAAAACCTAAAACAGCATTAACTTATTTTTATTGAATTTTCTAGTGCAAGAAGCTAAGGAAACCCTCTCCGCATATCCACCTAAACTATCTTCTGCGCAGATCCGAGTATGACAATATAAAGTAAAGTAAAGATGTCCTATTTTACCAAGCAAAATTAGGGCTAAGAAGCCCTCCCTAACACTAAACCTGGGGACCAACGGCTTAAAGGTGACTTCAGAACCACCACAACGGCCAAGCAGGCCGGCTGCTTGGACAGGATCGCTTAGCGGTCACCTATCCAAGCAGCAGCCATGCTCAACGTTGCTTGATTTGGTTATCTTGCTATAACAGTCGAACCCACTACACTGTGCCATTGGCAATACAATATATACAAGATAAGTATAGCAGAGTTAGTGCCACGCCTCCAGGTGAGATCCTTTAGGGGGTAGCCGCCAAGAGAGAGGTAATGAAGCACTTTCAGCCTGAGTAATATCATCGTGGACAAAATAAATGAAGTGAAATGAATGAATTATTTTTCATATCTGGTCTTCAAAAGTGTTTAGTACAGTCAAACTACCCATCCAGTCCAACATCATCATACATATTGCACATGGATAATATAATCCGATCACACTATACTAATCACACTAAAAATGATAAAAATTTTATCTGCTTCTTAATTGACTCTACAACTACCTCGAGTGGCGTTTCTCCAGGTGTGTTGGCAGTAAGTTCAAGACAGTAAGTTCTCAACTGTGTCCGGTGAGAAAGATGTTAATAAAGACATGATTATGTTTGTTGTAGATATACGTACATAATTTGATTTAAATTGTACGGTAATTTACCTTCGAAATAAAAAAAAAGGTTAGGGCATCAAATTCTAAATAGAAAAATGGCTAGCTAGACATTGTTATTGGGTGTTACAAAATGGATTTTGAGGATTTTAAAGTTTCGCAAAGGATATTCTCGTGAGTAAAACCAATTATATGACGTAAATAAAAATTTCATTTCTTTCACCTTTTATCTTTTTTTATGGGGAAGCCCATCCCCTTTTAAGCCTTATTCTGTCCGTCCTTATGGACTACTGGCCTGTGCGAGGATCTTATAAAACAGAATAGGGGGGATAGTCGATACAGTACACGGTCGATGGTACTGATAAAATGTGCAAGGGTCACAGACAGGATTCGTAACTGCGCTATCTCTAACTCAGACCCGAAGTCCAACGTCATAGACCACTCGGCCATTGGCACTCCCATAAGCATTAACACTTTTGACACATATTTTGTAAAATTTTAGTAATTACGTTTTATTTCTACAATTTGTCCATATTAGAATATAAATAAGTCGTTAGCGAATGTTAAATAACTTCAGACTGCCTTTAATAGGGGATGAGAAAGGCGTGGCGGTAGGTGTCAGTGTTGCCAACCGGCAAACCGCCAACAATCAAATTACCATCTATACATTATTTTTCCTGTTTCTGCAAAACGCGCATCATCTCTTTCAAGTTACTGGTTTCTTGTAACAATGGAAATTCACGATTTTATTTTACAAGGTGAAAAATGAAATGACAATTTGTAATTTACAATGTATGTATTTGTTACGTTTTATTCAGTAGCCTATATCTTATTATAGATAACTAGCAGTTACCTGCGTCTTTGCAATCAATTTCGAAGTTTTCCACTTGTTTAAGCGCTTCTGGGTCGAGTGAATTTATGGGCCACTTTTGACTTAGCTTTGTTGTCACAATCAAGAAAATTTGACTAAAGATATATATTTATGGCCATTTTAATTCACTCCGGTCTCAGTAATTTTTGTTTCATGGATGATTATCTTTGTTTCCCGTTCAAGAAAATATTTATGTACATATACAGACCTTTTAAAAAGACAATTAAGCTGGGTTTAGTAACAGTATAAATTTACAAGAAAAGTTAGATAGTAACTTTGTATTTTATATCTAGCACTTATTTGCTAAAATTTTACAGTTAGTGTATATTTTTAAAACCACTTTTAATTTTCTTATCTCTAGTTATTTTCTCCGGATATTATCTTAGTCTGTGCTCAACAGTGGTTGCATAAAAGGTTGAAATAAGAAGTGTTGTTGCCATAAATCTTATAAATAAATATATAAATGTGATCAAATTTAAAAATAGTTGTTGAGTTAATTTAAACCACACACAGAACAATTGATTTAATTTAACAGGCTCCTTCCACTAATATTTCACAAATTTAGAGATCAATATGAGGTTTTTCCCGTTTTGTAGAGCGTTATGGTGTAGCTCATAGAGATTTTCGAAATAACAATATGCCTATATTCATCCCAGGTACTTTATGAATTTTCAAATTTTCAATTTTCAAAATGTGAGTAAACTTTGAGTACAATCGGTTAAATAGTTTATGCGTGAAAGCAAAATAAACAAAAAAGTCACTCTCGCATTTTAATATTATTAGAATGTATAGTATAAAACGGAACCTAGTGTATAACATTGTGGTATTTTTTATTATTTACATTTTTAACATGAGTTTAATATTTTCTTATTACAACGTTATGACTTATTTATAATTTGCAATAATATCGTTTCTTTGAATCAATGTTGTTCAGCTTACCAATATACCGGGTGTCCCAAAAGTCCTACCCCCCCCCCATCTAACTTTCGAACGGCATTAAACAAACCAATATCCTTTGGGCGGTAGTTATATAATGGCAAATGATGATTTTTGCGCTACATGAGAACTTAGCCCCTCAACAAATTCATTTGAATAAAGACTCTATTTTTGCCAAGAAGTAAATGGGGGCCATTTTAAGCATTTACTTTGAGCTTAAAACAGGTTGAGATAAGATTTCAACGGTAAGTTTAATTATTTTAAGTTTAATTCATCACTACTTAGTATTAAGAATAAGTCTGAACAGATGAGTTAAGAATAATAGTGTTTTTTAGCGTAACTTTTCAATAAAACTTCGACAAGCCGTTGTTTCGTACTGGATTGAGATAGAGACCTCTAGTCTGTAACATTGTTCTTCTTTTATAAATACCTTTATAATAAAGTCTCATTTGATGGGGGTTTCCATTTAAAAATTTTGATTTGACCCCCCAACCCCCCATTTTGCGTTGAAGGGCTAAGTTCTCATGTAGCTAAAAAATCATCATTTGTCATTATATACATACCCCCCAAAGGATATTGGTTTGTTAAATTCCGTTCGAAAGTTAGAAGGGGGGGGGACTTTTCGGACACCCGGTATACTTTAATTGAAAAATAAGAAATTACTAATAGTAACTTATGAAATATCGTTTAACACTTATTCTTGTTGGTACACAAAGAGAACAATACGCAGACCACATTAGCCTCATAGCTGTACGGTAATCCTCTCCTTGGAGTTAACAGTTAAAATAAATTTAGAGAATGGTCCAGATCTGCACTGGATCCAGTCAATACTAGCATTAGAATTGACCTAACATATAGTTTTATATTGTATGTCTATTTTATTAATCCACATTGTGGTTGCAAAAAACAGCATACGTTGCACTTTTTTAAGATACAAGTTGTTTACCACCTATGTGAAACTGCGTGATTCTAATAGCCCCTTCAAAAGAACTGACTCTAGGTGTTATTGGCATTTTGGTAATTGATGGGATAGATGAATAAATAGGTTTTTCAACAACATCAAGTATCCATTAATCGAAACTGGTTGCTTAGATTTTGAAAATATGAGCATGGTATCTTAGTACTATGTCTTTGCTGGGATTCTCGTAATATCAGTGAAGTATTCACTATAGATTTGGGCATCATTCTCAGCTGATTATATACTGATATTTAGTTGGTTATATATATATATATATATATATATATATATATATATATATTTTATACAGTATATACTAATTTCATATACTTTGTATTTATATTTTATTTATAGTAATTTTTCTCACTTGAAGTTTGTAGCCGTTCAACAGTTCATCGTTTACCACCTCGCGCACCTTGTCCATAAGTAAAATTTACATTCTTGTATTTTTAATTAACCCTTTTATGCGAGACACCTATTTTAAATTCAATTTAAAATAAATATATAAATAGTAATGTAACTTACCTATGATGATATTTATTTGTCAGATTAATACAGATAGAAGTTGGGGTGATGCCTTCTGACAAGGCAACGTTTTCTTGATTATAAATACGAGTAAGTTGTCTCGATAAATGGCTAATACCGTCATAATTCTTTTTAGGCGAGATCAAGTTCTTGTTTAACTACGCATACCTCCAGTATTCGAGTTCTAATTTGTAGTGTTCTAATCTACATTTTTGGACTATGGGTGCAGGTTTGAGCTAAGATGTTGACGGTGTGGTGTGTGTGTGTGTTTGTGTATACATTAACGTAAAGGGAAGTCATTTTAGAGTTTTATGGAATTATAAAGTTCGTAGAAGAAATTTCAAAGAACACTGTCAATTACATGAGGCTGTAATGGTCGAGGATTTTACTCACAAGCCACAGACGCGAAAAATCTGCGTGTGAAGGCGCAGGTTACTGCTAGTACACGTATAAGTTTTTTTTATTTTAGACAAAAAACCAGAATACAGAATAAATTATTCTAAAAGTTTCAAGGAACAGTTCTACGCTAGTAGAATAGCAGCGAACCTAGGTTCAGAGTATTCAAATAATTGATATATGTATACATATCCCGTGTACACAAGCTGCCTCTTTTACATGGAGCACTCCATCGAGCGGAGGAAGCTGATGGAGGATAAATGATTGGCGTATTGAATAGGCTCACAAACAATCACGCTGTGTGAACTAAATCCATCCACATATTTAACTGGATTAATGTCGATCAGATTTGTTGCCAACAATTCCAATCCCCTGTCCGATTTATTTTCCCTTTACACTCTTTGTAGTGTTAATAATACATAAAACAATGATTCCGACTGTTAACTCTTACATATTTCCCTATTACTTGTGTACATACTACCAACTACTGATTGAAAAAAAGTAAAAAAATGTTTTACTTTTTTATTATGTTTTTGAATTGAGATATTTTACAAACTTGCAATTCTAAGTATATAACTGTTTATTTAGAAAGTTTTTATTTTGGGCTGCTGGTGGTTTTTAAACTGGAGACATGCTAGTGACGGTTAATTTTGGTAAGAATCCATATATTTAGATAGTAAACCTATACAATGGAGCACCAAAGAATCATATAAAACAAACTAACAGAATGAATAAGCAATAAGGAAAACAGACAGACAGCCGGGTGGATCATTTGACATTCCAACCCAAAAAACCAATCGAGTTCCGCGAACAATAAGACAACTAAGAACAAAATTTCAAGTCTCTGTGTCCGTCTATGTAATACATTTTATGTTAGGTTCTGTAGGGTCTTTCGACGATATCACGTTTCATCATTTAATATTTTGTTAACATTCTTTATTAAAGTACATTATATGTTGTAGATATTAGAAACAATTATGATTAACAATATGAATATATCTTATGAATGTTTGTATGTATGTTCTTTATAGACTAATAAACTATTTTATCGATCATTATGAAATTTTATACGTATGTTTACACTTATACGGTTTATATGATATGCCCATTGATGTGACTCACTACCAGGTGGCGCTGCAAATATAAAAGTTCCTGCACATTATAAGACACATTAAACAAGACAGTTACGTATATTAAATAGCCATAATTTGAAGGCACTAAGTGTTTATGTATTGGCGGATTCTTCAGGTGGATTATAGAATAGTTTAGATTTGAAAATTTAAGCATGTTAATAAAAAATTCTGTTTTTATTTTAAAGTTAAAGAAAATTAATGACCATAATTCAATCTACAAATATGAGTAGTAGTGATTATCATGAAATAATTTTCATTATTTATTAAATTTACTTCAATTATTGTGTGTGTGTGTGTAAAGTTAAACTGATTTTTTGTGATTATATTTTTGTTACAATCACTCTTAACTATCTATAAATCCTAATCCTAATAATATTATAAATGTGAAAGTGCCTTTGTTTGTTTGTTTTACTTTGACACATAAACATTCAACCGATTGCGCTGAAATTTGACAAGGTGAGTACAAATATTTTTAACGCCGTTTTAGTTTTCAATGATAACTACTCATCCATCTTACAAAATGTTCCAAAATATATGATGGCCAGACTTAGACACCGAAGACCCTTTGAATCAGTCGGCAAGAAATGTGGTCGATAATAAAGCACTGCACTGTGCTTTTGAAATAATGTAATAATTCCAGCTCTACATGTTCTAAAATATTATCAATATTTATCAGTTTGTAAAGAAACAAACGCACTAACAATTACACTATGTTAATGTACTTTTAGCTGTAAATCTTGATCACATATTAAGTATTAGAAAAAGACAATGAATATGAATAGATATAAATATATAATTTTAATTATTATACATATTTTTGACATATTTTCTTGATCTTGCTAACAAGACAAATTCAACATTGCCATCCGAAATTTACATACGGAAATACACGTGCAACGTCTACTAATTTGCGTGCGAAGCCACGGGTAACTATAAATATGTAAACAAAGAACGTTCAGTGTACCCAACAAATATATATGACTTGATAAAGTTTCTGTGTGTTCAACTTTATGAAAGACCTTTTTTAACGTTAAGAAGGGATCAGAACTTTTAACAGAATCATGTATTAACACGATTTGTGGAACATTGACTATAAAACATATTTATTTATTTAGTATTAAATATTACAAGTAGTCATTAGTAGTTTTCTTAAAATTTAGAGAGGAAAAAGCTCAACGTTTATGTTGAAGGCAAAACAATACTCTTTGAAGCTCTACAGGAATTAGAAAAATCCCAAGTAACATGGGAATGAATCCACTGTGTTAATAAAGCTTTATTCGTTAAAGTTTAAAAGCTTCTTACAAACTTTATCTGGGAGTTTCTGTATGGATATTGTTCTGTTTATTCCTGCTATTAAAAATAGTTTAGATATTAGATCTATGATCATATATGTTGTATAATAGGCAACAGGAGACATATATTTAAACACTTACTATGGCCTCTTAACATTCTTAAAATTACTAATATTTGTACCACTGTGACCGTACTTGGATAGTTGGCTCGGAGTTGCCTGGAATATAGGCATTAGGAGGTCAGGTTCTCGAGGATATATCGGCAGGGCCAAAAGGCAGTCTGCCAAGTAGAATTATTTGCATTGTTCTACCGTACCCTCCATTGCAACTATAATTTAACAAACAGCAACTGCAAAGATGTCGCATTGCCTCCTATTTCAAAACACGCTATGAAGTAATTTTTAAATAATACAAATAGCAAAAAGATAACTGTACAAAACACTGTATAAATAAAGTTTTGAATATATTCGCAATGTCATGTTAGATTCCAATTCAATTTTTTTATTATTTTCATAACTCCTTCCAACAATATTCCTCTCTGAGTACAGTGTTGCAATTCTTACGCTAAAATGAAAACAATTTTATCTCATAGGGGTTTAATGACAAACCGCTATATAAACGTAAAGTTGATTTATAAAATATTATTGAAAAGGAATTATTCAATAACTAGAAACAAAGCGTTATATCAGAAATTAAAACATAATCGTAGCCTACAGAAATTATAAGTTTTGTTATTAACTTTTGAATTTGTAGCATATACTTTAACAAGGACTATATTCAAACCAGCAAACAGTTTGTTGATTAACTGTTCATAGAAAACCTTATTTTGTTCAAGTAAGATATAATTTTACAAAATATACAAGGAATTAATTTAACTTTTGAAAGATATAATTATTTGCAATAACTCATACATACGCCTTGATGTACAATAGTAGTAGTATGAATTGATATATTCATTGTCGTTGTGTGAATTTTCTGGACAAACATCGTCTGCTGTCTGTAAACCAGTTCGGATTCCGAAGTGGTAGATCGACGGTAGACGCAGTCGTGCGTCTAGTCGATGCAATAGTAGAGGGAATTGAAGGTCGAGGAGATACTTTGAGTATTTTCCTGGACTTATCAAAAGCGTTTGACTGTGGCGACCATCAAATCCTCATTCGCAAACTGGAGTATTACGGGATGCGAGGAGTGTCGCCCAAGTGGCTTAAATCGTATCTCAGGGATCGAACACAATTTGTAGGCATTTCAGGCGTCAAATCGGGAGAGGAGGGTCTGAGCTATGGTGTTCCTCGGGGCTCCATACTTAGCCCTTTACTATTCTTGATATACGTAAATGATGTTGGTTCATCGGTACAACAAAGGTGACTTGTCCATTACGCAGATGACACAACTCTCAAGAAGAACTTAAAACAATTACGCCAATTGAGATCAACAGTGCAGTTCAACATTTCAATGAGCTCTATCTCAAAACAAATCCTTTGAAATCGAAATTCATTCAATTAAGTTTGCGACAAACAGATTCAGATTGTAGTCAACAAACAGTCATGTTAAACGAAACTGAAATCACTGAAGTGTACTCAATGAAATTTCTTGGAATACACCTAGATCGAGGTTTGACTTGGGATTGTCATGTAGACTATGTTTGTTCAAAGTTATCCTCAGGCATTTCTGTCTTGAGGAAACTGTCCGAATACTGCCCAACGTAGGTACTGATGACGGCATATTATGGACTGATTCACCCACACCTTTCTTACGGATTGGCATTGTGGGGAGGTTGCACAACCGCTAACCTTTCTAGAATTTTCATCCTTAAAAAAAGCAGTTCGAACAGTTGAAAAACTGCAATGGAAAGAGTCGTGCAGGCCAACTTTCAAAAATCTAAAATTGTTGACATTACCTTGCCTCTACGTCTTGGAAACGTGTCTTTTTACAAATCCAAATGCGAACACACAAGAGGTAGTGATTTACACTCTTATGCAGCTAGAGGCAGGGATGAATACCGAACTGGAAGACACAGGACGGTAGCTCACGAGCGTTTGCCTTCTCAGGTAGGAGTTCGAATTGTCAACAACTTGCCGAACTCGATTAAATGTGTCCCCATGCTGAAGGCATTCAAAGCTCGTCTAAAAAACAACATTGATTACACATGCGTTCTACAGTATAGACGAGTTTATGGTACACGATTGGGAGACCTCTCAATTGGTTGACTGACCGGGGAAGTGGTGAATCAAAGCGAATGAGTAAGAGAGAGTGAACGCAAAAATTGTATGTATGGAAGGGACTTCGATGGTACAACGAATGGAAAATTTAGCTCAAAATACTTGACGATTGCTATAACATTGTTTTTTATGTTCTACGTAATAAATCATTTATTATTATTGTTTGAAGTTTTGTTTTTGACAATGAATGGATTTTGGACATTTGCCATCGTTCAGTGATATTGATATATGTGAAGTTTGGCCGGTTTGGTTATGATTTTATTTATTTTTCCATTTGCAGTGCAAAAATGCAACACCAAATAATGCAGATCGTTAACCTATTATTCTTAAGACAATATTAAATTATCTTAGAGACAAATATCTATGTAAGCAATCAATTCTAAAGTAAATGGTATTTTGTCATAAATATTGGGAGCTCCAATACTACTAGAATTATACCATAAATAACAATTATTAAATACGTAAGAGTATAATTATTCAGGAAAGTTTCTATTGATACATAAATATAAAAAAGAAGCACTTCTACATGAATTTTTATCAATACTATGAAGAAAACACCGTGTTAAAAGTCTCAAACACAAGTATGAACAACAAAAGGCGCTCGGTTATTGAGGGTGACAGTGTCGCCAACACAGAGTTTGCTAGGGCTGAAATTATTAATAGAGTTACACCCGTGCAGTGTTGCCACATCCAAAATTATGAACTGGCTTGTTTCTGCACCAATGATATAAAAACTTTAAAACATAATTTGTGTACATGAAAAATCTATAAACACCATTAAAATTACGAGGGACCTAATATTAATGGATTTAATTGCACTAGCAAGTTATTACTACATACAAGTTATTTACTTTCAATATTTATTATTATATAAATATTGAAAGTAAATTGTATTTACTTTGCTAATATTTTATCAGTGACACCGATATTTCGATACTTTATTTTAACCACACATTATAAAGTATTGCTTTATTTATTTAACTCATATGAACTTAATAAATACCTTTAATAAATATATTATCTTTATATATTATTTTTGTAACTCTTAAGTTTTAGTATTGAAATATTTTCAGCCAATTTTAATGGCCATGTCCAAGCCATTAAATGTTATGCCTTTGAACATACACTAAATAGTTCAAATACATTAACAGTTACAAGAAACAATTTGATTTAATTGAGTATAAAAATAATTGTAGCGGTTAGTGATGTTAATTGTAATTATAAAGTACTAAGAGTTTGTAAAACATTATTTAAATTTGTGGCTTTAAATATTGTCAGCTCACTCTAGAAACTATACGTACCTTATACTATAGTAATATAGTGTAATTGTATACTACATTAACGGCATTCAAAGATAAGTCTGGAAATGCATGCAGTGGAATCCACGAACTAACATCAAATTTGTGTTTGATTGTTTAAATAAATGTATTTTTAAAAACTATTAATTTTTATTATTAATGGGTACTGTAAAATTGTATTATTAATGTGAACACAGTGTAAAAGGGCAAACGTAGGATAATTACAAGGGAGAGGTATATATTCTTTGCAATACAATGAAAGTTCTTTTTTGTTTATATGTATTTTACCCTTAGATTAAATCATTAATTATTAATATTGAATTATTATCTCCTTACTTTTTATGTTTCTTTACTACAAGATTTTTTTATTATAATTGCTCAGTATTTTTTTTATTTATGTTACTCCGCTTCTTTCATATGGCATGGTTTTCCATAAGCACAATATTAAAACAGTACCTATATTGAATAGTATATATACCACACATTATGATACTAAAAGTGTTAATTTTCTTCGATTAAAGATAATTTTAATCGGTGTAAGGCTCAAATCGCTTTTAGTAAAAGTTTCTTCCTTTGCGTTTTGCATCTTTTTTACAATTAGCCTGACTGAGAAAATCTATGTTTAGAGTATTGTATTTGTTAAATACATCTATGAGCAAGAGTATTGGATTTTTTGGCAAATCAATAGACGCTGGTAAATTTAAAACAGAAATAACTAACATAGAACTGAGTTTTTTGGTTGAAAAAATAAGTAAACAAGTGCTGTGAAAGAAATGTATTAAAACTAAAATATAGACAAAATATAAAATAATAAATATAAATATATCTCATTAGGAGATTCTAAACATAACGTAACTATGGTGGGAATAGTTGATTAAATACGAACGTTAAGTTTAGCTCCAGTTCGCCTTCCTCTTAGTGCCGGGTCTAAAATCTTGTACTTTCACAGACCTGTCATCTGGAGTCTGGAGTCATGCTCGTCTGAAGAGATGAAAAAGAAATCCGAAGGAGATCTAATTGTGCACTCGATGAGACAACGAGGGTACTTTTCACATAGATTACATTATATTTGGTATCCTTGATACCCCTGATATCTAAATGATGCAAAGAGTTCATTTTTAGCTTCTTTGTAACCGAATTTTGAGACACAAACATAACTCAATTCCAGGAGTCAAGTCTGTGACAGCGCCAGATTTCAGACGCTACACTAAGACAACGATTAACTGGAGGTAAACTCAACATTCTAAGTTAAAGATTTCGAAAGATTATGTGATTTGTTTAAACATCAAAGTCTTAAATAGTTATTTAAGGAAAATGGAATTTATCAGTCATCCTTTCAAGAAATAAGTCCACGTAACCCCATGGCGCTGTCAGGAACACTTTACCTCCCGTAGTGCCAGACATAGGGCACAACATAGAGGGGGCCACATTAACAATGTTTACTTCACAAAGCCTTTTCAGATGCGGCGTAATCGGCTTGACTTTGTGCCATCCAGTCTTTTCACTCACACAATACAACTGTTGTTCCTGTATAAAACGTCTTTAATACTAAAATTGTATAAGTATATATATATATATATGTGTATATATATATATAGATATATATATATATATATATATGTTCAAAATTAAAATACTACTTTAACTATTATCGTAAAACATTGTTTGTCAGTTTTATTTGACGTTTTAACTATTTTGTCACAAAAGTGATACTTAACTAAATAAACAGCAAAGAAATACTCTGTTTTCAAAAGCATTCACTTATAACCGTGCGTCGTTTCTCATTACCATAAATTACTCTTAGACATACAATAAATATAATGGGTTTTTAATAATACTAGGTAAATCTACGACAAAACATTTGTAGCTTCGTACTAACTCATATCTTTCCAAAATTTTTTTCATTACTCACGAATCAAATAATGTTATCCTGTGTTATTATAAGAAATTCTATCATAATTTATAATGGATTATTATAATCAGTGACGATCAAGGAAGGAAGAGAGGATAGAGGAAAATTATTTAATGGCTTAGAGTATCTAGAGGATCCATATATTTCAAACTAGTATTAATGTCTTTAAATATACAGAAACGCTCGTGCAGTAAATCTACCTTAAACGATGCAACGGATTACTTTTGATTGGAACGTGACAAATGACAAAGCTAGGTAATTGTTTCTCAGATATATATACATATAAACGTGTGTATAAATAATATATGAATAAATAATATTAATATTTAATATTACATTTTTAACCCTAATAGCGCTGAATACAAATTCCCATATTTTCCCCTAGAGTGGTATTAACGTAAAAAATAAATTTTTAATTTCTTTAGGGTTATATTTCATTTAATATTTTTAGATTTAGTATAGGAAGAAAAAACTTAAAATGGAATTGTTTAAGACTTTTGTATTTTTTACAGATTAAAATGTATAAAAATACTAAACATGGAATTCGCCAATTTCAAAAATATTTTTGTGAATGAAACATGAAGTGTTTTAAATTGAAGTCACAAACTTGAAATAATATAACTGTAAAAATGTTCAGAAATAACGTAAAACACGGAACTCAACACAGGAACATGCTTACGCGCAGGTCTCGAGAACAGCATTGGTCGCCCTCACCACGCGGGAAATCCCGTAAGGTCAGAATGGCGTTCAGTTGCTATGACAACCAGTTTCGGATCGGTAACGGTTAGCCGAGAACAATGAATCGAGCGCAGTCGTTGTCTGAGGTCCGGACAACATTCTACCTCATGCTATCGGCAGTTTTACAAACTATAGTTTACGGAAAAAAATAAAAACTTCGATTACGAGATTTACCGTAATACGCGTGAAGCGTCATTTTCACCGCACGAGATTTTCCGTAATACGCGTGGTAAGGATTAATATATATTTTTTTAAATTGTCCTAAATATATATATATATATATATATATATATATATATATATATAAATATATATATATATAATATATATATATACTAGCAGACCCGACAGACGTTGTCCTGTACACGTTATAAGAATTTAATTATAGTTAATTAATTACAGTATAGCATCGGAACTGGCCAACAGAATTTAATTTATCTAAAATACTAAATAAGTAATTCCGTATAGGGCTGAAGTATAATAAAAGGGCCACCATCACAACGAATTATAGATATTTCTGAATAGCCTATCTAAACTACTAAAATGACAAACTGAATTAGATTATAGTTATTTAAAGGCTGAATTATAATAAGCGGCCAACATCGCAATCAAATTATTGATATTTCTAATTAGCCTATCTAAACTACCGAATTTTATTATCTTTTATATTTCTTGTGTGCGTGTGTATGGAGCTGAACTCCTCCTAATTGGGTGGACCATCTTGGAATGTTTTACATTGTATCCAGCAGAATGCGCTACGATCACAGTTTCAAATGTTTTCTATTTTAATTCCAGTTTTCCTGACAAGTTTGTGCTGCTATCAAATATGTGTGTTTGCTTTGTAAAATTGTGTAATTATTGTGTGAGAGTGCTAATTGTAATAATACATTAATAGAGATTGAAGATGTTTGAAGTACATAAAAAACTATAGTCATTCATTGAAGTTATTGAACTAATTTTGAAAATTTATTGAACGAAGTGAGTATAATTGGTCGCATAACCTAAGTAGCATACAAATCAAAAGGTTGTTTTTCTATGTGTGAATAACTATTGTTAACAGTTTGGTCCACATAAGTTCAAATTAAGTAGCATATAAAAATCACATGATTGAATAACTATTCGTCCTCTTCCACGAAGACGTGGCATTTTTCTGTAAAAATAAAATTCTGTATAATAGTACACAATGAATATGAGTAACTTAATTCAATATGTAATTTTAATTAAGTAACTTCTAGATAAAAATGTATAACAACATAGACTACAGTATCTAAAATACTAAAGAAGTATTCCCTATAGGTCTGAAGTACAATAAGTGGCCACCATCACATTCAAATTATAGATATATCTGAAAAGCCTATCTAAACTACTAAAATGACGATCCAAATTAATAGTTATTTAAAGGCTGAAGTATAATAAGCAGCCACCATCTCAATCGAATTATTGATATTTTCTGATTAGCCTATCTAAACTACTGAATTTCATTATAGATATTTAAAATTACAGTATAGTATCAGAACTGGCCAACAGAAATTAATTTAAAAACCAATTCCTACATTATTAACAACAGTTATTGACACATGTGATTCTCTATTAATTTAATATTACAATTAGCACTCACACAATAATTATACGATGATACAAAACAACACACAAATTTTGATAGCAGCACAAACTGTCGGGAAAACCCTGGAATTAAAATAGAAAAACATTTGAAACTGCGATCGTAGCGCATTCTGCTGGAATCCAATTTAAAACATACCAAGATAAAAAACAATTTATTTATAAACCAAAAATTAACTGATCAATCACTGCACACTTAATATTTACCAATTTCAGTTAAAAGTGTATTTTACTAAAACTTCCAATTTTTATATCTGGATAACCTCTATTGATATTCCTGATTAGCCTAATCTAAACTACCGAATTTTCATTATAGTTATTTAAAATTACAGTATAGTATCAGAACTGGCCAACAGAATTTAATTTAAAACCAATTCCTACACTATTAACAATTAGTTATTCACACATGTGATTTGTATGCTACTTAATTTGAACTTATCTGACCAATTTTGACTGCAGATTAAAAATGTAAATTACAACAAATTATTTGAAATCCATTAGTTTTAAAACTTGATTATCTAAAATGTCAACAATAGTTATTCACACATAGAAACACAACCTTTTTGATTTGTATGCTACTTAGGTTATTTGAGGTAATGCGACCAATAATCTCTATTAATGTACTATTACAATTTTAGCACTCACACAATAATTACACAATGTTTTATTTTTTATTTTCTTCCTTTTGCCTGTTGGCTGGCCTTTATAAACTTATAACGCGCCACGTAGTACACTTTTTATAACTTTATTCTATTATATTTTAATGTTATTTGCCGTATTTACTTTTGAAACATGAACCTTACAAAACAACACACACACATTGATAGCAGCACAAACTGTCGGGAAAACCTGGAATTAAAATAGAAAAACATTTGAAACTCCGATCGTAGCGCATTCTTCCAATATCAACAATTAATAATTTACTAAGAATTTCACTTAAAAGCTAAAACTTCCAATTTTATATCTGGATAATCTCTATCCTCCAAAGTGAGTACAGAATAATATTGAAATAAGAAGTGGTGTTATTTCTATATGTTTATGCTTACTCTATGCTTTTCAAGACTATAATTGATTAAACGTACGGCTGGTGTTGTAATATTATAATGTTTACATAGAACAACTGGTGAAAATTTAACTTTGCAATCTGCATTAGACTACTGATCAAGCACTTCATAATAACGTAATCTAAATGTAAACAAATGTTTCTGCCTCTTTGTGAACTTCAGCTGAAAATATTCACAGCTGTTAAGTATCAGTTCACTTTGTATTACGTGTCCGTAGCACAGTCTGTCGGACCCAATATAAAACACTCCAGCATCAACAACAATTTATTATTAAAAATTTAATTAAATTTGACCGAATAAATAACTACAATGAAATTCATTAGTTTGGATAGGCTATTCAGAAATATCAATAATTTCTATTGTGATGGTGGCTGCTTATTATACTTCAGCCTTTAAATAACTATAATCCAATTCGGATAGTAGTTTTGGATAGGCTATTCAGAAATATCAATAATTCGATTGTGATGGAGGCCACTTATTATACTTCAGCCCTATTGGAAAAACCATCTTATTTGTTTATGTACACTCCTGAAGGATTAACAAAAAAATATTGTACATTCAATAGCATTACGATAATTAAGTTGTAAATTTAAAAAAATATACTTGTTATAATTAGTAATTTAATGTCGGAACTGGCCAACAGAATTTAATTTAAAACCAATTCCTACACTATTAACAATAAGTAGTTTATTCACACATGTGATTTGTATGCTACTTAATTTGAACTTATGTGACCAATTCTGACTGCAGATTAAAAAATGTAAAATTACAACAAATTATTTTAAATCCAATTAGTTTAAAACTTGATTATCTAAACTGTTAACAATATTCACACATAGAAACACAACCTTTTGATTTGTATGCTACTTAGGTTATTTGAGGTATGCGACCAATATACTCACTTCAATGTGCAAAATGAGTTCAATAACTTTAATAAATAAGTATAGTTTTTTTATGCACTTTAAACATCTTCAATCTCTATTAATGTATTATAACAATTAGCACTCACACAATAATTACAGAATGTTACAAAACAACACACAAATTTGATAGCAGCACAAAATGTCGGGAAAATCTGGAATTAAAATAGAAAAACATTATGGCTGTGTTGTAATATTAGGCCTATAATGTTTACGTAGAACAATTGGTGAAACTTCATCTTTGCAATCTGCATTACACTACTGATCAAGCACTTTACAAAATTTAAAATATTAACTTTCTAAATTTTAAATGTGAACAAATGTTTCTACCTCTTTGATGAACTTCAGCTGAAAATATTCACAGCTGTTAAGTATCAGTTCACTTTGTATTACGTGTCGTTCGTGGCGCAGTCTGGCGGATCCAATGTCAAACACTCCACCATCAACAACAATTTATTATTAAAAAATTAATTAAATAAACTATTAAAACTTAACCGAATTATGAATCTAAACCATTCTCGGATCCAACTGAAGACACACAAAAAGTTTCATTAAAATCGTCCACCCGTTTTAGGAGGAGTTTAGGACCATACACACGCACACAAGAAATATATATATATAAAGATATATATATATATATATATATATATATAAATAATGAACAATACTACTGTAAATAAAAAGTTGTAATGCACAGCGATTAAACAAATAAAGGTTAATGAAACGCAAAACATGTATTAAAATTAAATACAAAATATACACTGTAAGACATTAGTGGTTTTCAAAAACGTTTTAAAATGAGTGTTAATAGTTCCACGACGTTGTATATAAACTATTTCTTTATTATTGTTGACTATAATTTTAATATGAACGGAAATTATACGTGTTAGTGTAGAAAAAAAATTTAAACTTTCCATCCCGAAGAGGTGTGCTACACCACAACAGAAGAATTAACAATGGTTATGAATTCCACCATACATGTTGTAGAGAGCTTTTAATATAAGGTCAAAATAAGGTCTCGAGTTTTATGTATACTGGTTTAAAAATGACTAATCAAACATAACGTGAATTTTCTTGAAGAAAACATTGGCCTTATTTTGCCCTTTTTGATAGCCCATGTAAGGATCATATGAAAGAGCATAAGGGAAGAGTCAATACAGTTGAATCTAAATTACTGACAAAACGTTATCCAGTCAAGTACAGGATTTGAACTTCGACTAACACTTAATAGGGACACCTACCACACCTTCTCACAGGAGTTATAGCAGTTTTGTTTCCTGATGGGAAAACCCAATACTAGCGTGATTTTGGATCGTCTTATGAAAATACCATATAATAGTAATATTTACTGTCAGAAAAGTCCCTTATTTTTATTTCATGTCTTAGTTAGGTCTAAATTATAAGTAACTATCGAAATCAAACTCATCTTACAATGAGAAAGATTTGAGATAACAGACTACAAAAATCTATTGGGTTTTTTAAACATACTAAAACAACGAGAAGTAGATAATTATTTCTCAATTCAGTGCTCAGAAAGAATTAGGCTGTCGAATTTCGTCTGTATCCTTAAACACCAGGGTTATATAAATTACTACTTAACATGACTATGGAAATTTTAAGGAAGTGGGGGGAGGTGATATTAATTTCACTTAGGACCTCAGTTTACAATATAACAAATGCAGGACGTTAAGTGATGTGTGCCCTGTGTTTAAGGCTGCCCTTAAGTTTCCGAAGGATTACGTCACGTCACTTTGCACTGATCCCACCTTATTATACCTTCGTATATAAAGCGAGGAAATGTTCGCTTATAAAATGATCCAAGCCATCTCTGCCTTGATAATTTTTGCATATGCTGTGACCTATACTTTGTAACGTGTACTCCTCTACGGCGAGAGTAGTTGAACCGAAACGGACACTCTTCCCGGTTCTTTAACAATACTGATATTTTACATGATTAAAGACCTTCTTGGTACAAAGTAAGACTCGTTTAACAGTTACAGCAATTGGAACATATACATGTACCACTATATAGGAGTACTTTGTAACTTATGATTCTAGATCACTAAAAGTACCTTTTTACTCGGTTACTGGAAGTACCCAGTACAGGTACAATCCACAAAACATATTAGAAACTAATATAACTATCATTCGTCCTATAATGGTAATATTCGAATATTTAGTGTTCAAAACCGAATTTAACTATTATATCTGCAGTGTCGTGTATTTCATACATTAAAATATTTATAAATTAAGAATTTATATTTATCTATTTTCTTTAAATTACATACTGTATAATTACATACTGGTTTATAAATAACTACACCACGTACTATGTAAAAGGCTTCGCTAATATTGCATGTAAAATTCATAGTCATATAAGTCGTTGTTTATTTCCTTTTCGAGATAGGCACAGATAGACAGATAGTAAGCCATGCATACAATACACTTTTTACATCTCCCCGGCAAACAATAGAGAAATTGTGTCTACCTACAATTGATCTGGTGATAGATAGACTTCAATAACATTCAGCTAATTTTCATGGTTGAACATACAACATGATTGAACGCATTATTGTCAATATAGAAATGAAGTCTCATGCAACAATTAAAGTATGGAGGTAATATTTTCTTTAAACGTCTTACCACAATATACGTCCATATTCTTCATTAATGTACGTTGTATAGCAATGGATAAATTATACAAGTTCTGGTGAGCTAGTGAGTGTACTACACACGAGAATTCGCTGAAATCAAATCTTGTCACTGACGTAACACTGACATTCCACTCCATAATTTTTACTTTTTACCTATGAATATAATATTACACACAAAGTCACAAAAGGGGTTCGTTTGTGGATAGTTAGGTTACTTGTGTTAATAACTGAAAAAATCGTATACTTTGGCTCGCGTTTTTTTCAAACTATATTAATTTGTTGCTATCATAGTTATTTATATGATCAATGTGAAAATATACACTAAAGTTCAGTCGAATCGCATAGAATGACATGCACTATCACCAAAGGAAGAGTTTTCTATATTGAAATAAAGCATTATCCGAAATTCCAAGTATATAGGTCACATCGTTTTCGAGATATGATATGGACTGACAGCCAGAAAGAAATATAACATAGTTTATTTTGTTTAGTTTTCTTAACTGCAATTATTATATAATACTAGAAACTATTTCTTCAATGTTTTAACAATGTATTAAAATTAGGCTATCCTTATTTTGTTTTAAAATAATACTCTTCAAATAATATTTTGGACAGGTAATTAAGTAACGTGAAAGTTGCTTTAATTTCGCTTTCAGCAGTTGGGCAATGTGTACCGCTATAGCTACAAGTACTCGCGAGCACTTAGGAACTGATAAATGTAACCGTTACTGGAGAGTGCCTGTACCGGCTGTGCCGAATAGTGAGAAGTACCCTTGTAGCACACCTTTAGTGTGAGTACAAGTAATAGAGCTTTCTTACTATGGAATATATCCGAATTTTCATGGCAGGAAAACTTTTCTCAGCTTTTTACATACAATATTATTAGAAATAAATGATAATTATATCAATAAAGAGGGAATGCATACTTGTTTAGCCATACCGATACTAATTACTAAATTCTTGTTAACATATTGATTTGAAATGTTTAATGGTAAAATCTATTTCCTCAACTGTAATGGGAAAGACGTTAATTATGCGGGACTATTGGCTGATTAAGCAGGTACCAAATCAGGCGAAGTACCGTCCACTGAAGCGACAGTCACCTGCTTTACGCATTTACCGCTTTAGTAACTTCCCAGATATGATTTTCATTCAATTATGAATAGTATAGAGTGTGCACCTATTGACCATTATTCTAAATTTATTTCGTTTTATTTCATAGGCCTTAAAAATACTGTATATTTATGCTCAATAATCTATTGAACGTTCACAAGACGTAATTTATTCTACAGTTTAATTTATTTTTGGAACACGTAATGAACTGGACACCAATTGTAACCAAATTGGGAACCAATTTCTGGACAATAATGAATAAAAAAGGCTTTCCAGCAGTTAACTTAATTTCATAAGTTGACCTATCTATTTTAATCTCTAAAGTTGTGTAATGTGATTTCAAAGAGCTATTTAATTAAATGTATTCAACTTTTATGTGTAAACATTTTATTATGACAGCACAACCGTATGTTTAATTATTTTAATCCCGCCGCGTCGCCGCCCAAAGCAAAGGCCTTCCTCCTAGAACATGACACAAACGGATATGAAAAGTATAATTGTTATTTTAAATAACTGTTAATATATCTATGTTTATGATGGGTGAGTCCAGTATACTCATCACGCCTGACTAGTTACAATGCCTACTAGACCACAGGTAAGCCTACAACTGCTGCCACACGAGATGACGAGTAGGTAGGTGGTATCGATAACTGCCACATGTTCAAGATTCTTCATCCACAGTAATGTTCAATACGTCTCTTGTACGTATATTTTGCTGGAATGGAACAGACATCACAATGCTCAATGCTCCGTTATTCATCTCACATTCCGCTATCTTTACTGCAATGTGCATGTTGAATTTGTACTTTCCGCTTTGCGTTGCTGGTCATGCCGTATATATAATTCTTCATCCACAGTAATGCTCAATACGTCTCTTGTACGTATATTTTGCTGGAATGGAACAGATATCACAATGCTCAATGCTCCGTTATTCATCTCACATTCCGCTATCTTTACTGCAATGTGAATGTTGAATTTGTACTATCTGCGTTGCGTTGCTGGTCATGGCGTATATGTAATTCATAATACCTCATATTATACATAATTTGGAATTTGAACTAAATAAAATATTTATAATTTTAAAATTATTTATTCAATACCTTTATATTTGACTCTATTCTATCGCACATATGTTTACATAAGGTTTAATATATTGACAAATTAAGATGGTATCGGAAAGCTAAATATATATTAAAAGACTTAAAAAGATGGCAATATACAAATTAGATTACAAAAAAGCTAGATAAAAAATACTCGCTCCACCAGACTCGAACCCGGTTCTCTCACTTGCCGGGTATAAATGCTGAACAATGCAACACGAACTTTATCAAAAATATTTTCTATTTCCATAAAGGATTGTCACTCTTGAATATTCTTATACATTAGAAGTTGTAACTGAATTTTATTTCACGAGAGTAATGAATCCACAATTATTACGTAGTTTATAAGTCGTTCATAATATATAAAAATTTTACAAGCCTTTATACAAGCTTCATTTAAATGTAGTAACATTTCAATTGGTCTCGTTAGTGTTTTGAAATATTTCTTTTAATTTTTTAAAGTATCAAATATCACCGTAGAAAATATCATTAACCCAAACATTTCCGAACTGAATGTTGAGTTCAGTTGCGAGTTATATATTTATATTAAATTGCAGGAATACACATAGGCAGGCGCTAAAGAAAGCGCAATAATTCACAGCGTCAGTGGAACTTTTCGCATTTATTTTCATCTATTTTAACAGTATCCCAAAGTGTTTCCTAAAAGTTTTAAAGTTTATTTTTACAGCATTATAGCTTACGTATTATACCACGATAGAGCAGATGTGAAAATAAAAATTGCATAAAAATAATATTAGAACGAAAAATTGTGCGTTTGAGAATGATAATAAAACATTTTACAATGTAAGTTAAGAAATTAGGATTTAGAAAATTAAACCGAATAGCCCTCTAGTTACACATATTTCTACGACAGCGTTTGGCCAGCACTCGTGGTGTAATGCTGTAATACAACTACTTAGAGGTAATTTGGGGAGATGTGATTTTGTAAGAATTCATCATGGCATATCAAACATCGGTTAGACGCATCTATTATCTGAAATTTCTGATCAATACAATTCTTCTTTTCAATAAGATTCCAAACCACAGTGTAAACCGTCTTCGCATGCCATTTAACTGTTATAACCAATCAGCTAATTTTAAGTTGCTTAGTCGATATTAAAACCAATCAGCAATGCGCAGGCCTGTATATACATTTATTGTAGGCCTGAGTATACAGAATTCAGATATAAAATTTCTTAATTTTTTAAAAAGTCTGAAATGTAATTAATGAAGAATTTCTTTTGAAAGCGCAAAATCTAGAATAAGAGCCACTCGTAATTTCTCCATAACAAATTATAAATGTGTACATGATGTACGCTTACTTCCGTTTCAGTAATACCATGTGGCTCCATCAAAATAGACGACTTAAGTTTTAACTCGTTTACGTTCAAAGATTTGCTTCCATTAACGATGGCTCGAAAACTTCTATCTCAGCTAGCCTGATTACCGATCTTCGATATACAGAAGTCTAGAAATATACATGTATCCGTATTGCAATAACAAATAATTAATAAAATATCTTTTTACATTAGAATTCAATTTTGATGTTAATTATTGTCATGTTTACCATAAAACTCTATGTAATTTTATCAAAAGTACTTATTTTACTATTTTATAAGAAACCAAAAATAAAACTGTTGTAAATCCCGGATGTGCTACGAAATCGAGTATAACGTCTCAGTTACTGCTTGCATGGTTTAAGCTTCTTCGTGTTACGTCCGTTTTTACAGCCCTGTCACAGTTGTTGCAGTTTAGTACTAACTAAAGTATAACATCTGTGACAGAGAAATACTACGACCGGGCATTATTATTGTAATAAACTTACAAATACGCGAACATGATTTGATTATATGAATTACTAGCATTTACTCATTGCTTCCCAAGCGTTATTTGGAGCCCTAACGTCAGAGAGTGAAACTTTAAATACCATCTATATGAAAATTTAATCCCCACAGTAAACTTCCTTAGCTTTCTGAATGAAAGCACTTTATGGTGTAATGAGATGGAGTCACAAAGTATTTTAGAAAGGGAAGAATTCATATATCATGTAAATCATGTATATATTTCTCTTCTAGGATAATTAGAGTTCAATTGAAATAGTAAGTGGCTCATACTTCAGGTTTTGCGCGTATTGAACCATTTCTTAAATTTATATTTCCGACGTCAGATTTTAGTTAGCTTTTATGTAATTTAACGGTGAAGTTGAATTCTATGCAAAACAGAAAAAGAGTGAACATGAAAGCGAAATTCCAAAACCTATAGACAACAAGTTTGCCATCAGAGGTTGTGTATAATATTTGCAAGTATTGAAAAATAAAATTCATTTTAAATGGGTGGATTGATTTTATATTTTGACCGATGAACGATTTCAACATTCTTTCTATTTCAATTATGTTTACAACCTGCTTGTATATGATTCCATTTACACTCAAGCAATTTTCAAAATAATTTCATTCATTCCTGTAATTTATTTTATTTAAACTAGTGGCTCCTATTTCAGGGTTTACTCTTGTACGTGTAATTCTGGTTATTCCTTTTATGTTGAAAAAATTTTCTAAATAAGTTTGTGCATATGAAATCGAATTTGCAGATGAGGATCTTTCAGAATTTTTGTGAACTATTTGAAACTAATTATTAGTTATTCCTACTCCTAAAAGAGACACCGTTTTGCCAATATAACCTTTGGGTCAAATTTAAATGTGTTTATACATATATTTGTTGGACTAAGAAACCTACTACAGTAAAAATGTATCTACTTACAAGCTTTTACTCCACTTACGGAGTAAAGGGTAAAGTAAAAAATCTTAAGTCCGTCTGTGTTTTATTCTTAACGCAGATGAAACTATTTTTAATTTTAAAGATTGTGAAGAATGACATTTTGTCGTATGGTTTAAGTAATCTATATTGGTGCTCATTCTCTTCACTCAACAACGGTTTTCTAAATAATTTGTGAACATGCCTAAGCGTGCTTACACATAAACAGGGAAAAAATGAACTTTTGAAATTATTTCTGTTGTTGAACGATTAAGGAATAATGTCCTTAACTGTCCATAAATATAAATGTATGCCTACTTTGTGAACCACCCGTGCTGCGTCTCCTTATACCTTTGGTATTCCTTTCTCAAACGAAGGAATATCTATAGACCTGATACAGTACAGTATATGCTCTACCTTCCAAATACTTGCTCGCTAAAACTACTTATTTACTTAGTTAATTTTAGGAATCATATCAGTATTTTATTCCTAATCAGTACCTAATATGCCTAATAACCTAATACGTACCTACCTACCTAATACGTATGCCTAATAATTAATAAACGGACACAATAGCCTCTAAGTGATTTTTGTGGTAATGATTGATTTTAGTGTGTAGTAATTCTATATGATTAGTACACAGGCTCACTAATCTCGCTTGTTTCTTCAAATAATAGTCTTGGAGCGAAACACACACACACACACACACACACACACACACACACACACACATACATTCTCTATTTTGTTCAATAAGTAAAATGGAAGTTATTTATTTATAAAGTTATCAAAGTTATTTAAATTCCTTTGTATGTGAATCACGCTACTGCTTTACCCACTAAATAATCAATTTGAAATTTGCATAAACATTTAGAATTGGGTTTGAGAGTATTTAGAAGCTTCTGCGTGAAAGAGGCTATCCCTTAGCTTACCATAAAATATATGTTTATTGTAAAACAGTGCCATAATATAAATATACTTTGCTCATTTCCTTTACTATCTAATTTAATGGAATATCTTAAATATCTATCCAAAATAAGATTAACATTTTTCCTAAACGTTTCTGAGTGATTATGTGTCGCAAAAGTAATAAAATTATCACCTCACATGGCCGAATAATGGGAAAACTTCCTCTATCACTTAATTCTTGCTTTGGTGGTAAGCTTATGTATAAATATAAAACTTAACAATATATCTTCTTAACTGATACTAATTGGGATGGGTCGAAATGCGTGGCAAGCTAAGGGCCAGTTTCTTTCACGCAGAAGCTTCTAAGTACACTCGAACTCAATTAATTCTAAGTTGTTAAGCAAATTTATAAATGAATATTTAGTGGGTAAAGCAGTAGCGTGGTTCACATACAGCGGAAAGTAAATGAAAGTCTAATTGAACTTGAATTTTCAAACACATGGAGCTCAGATGTAAACATTTACTGCACAGATATCGTTTTATATTGAGACATTTACAAAACCTACAAGAGTAAAGTTTACAATTTAGTTTTAATATCCAACTTCTATCTTGATAGGTGAAATAGTATACCAAGTAACTCAAACTTATTGATCTAATATTTCAAATAAATCGTAAATATAAAAAGTTAAAAAATAACTTATTGTAGATTTCAAAACAGCGTGGAGTGCTGCCTGTAAATATGAGTATACAAAGATCCGTGACGTAAGCGAGATCGCTTTCAACACGTTGCCTCACACCGCACCACACCAGATTTTAAACCTATCCTACTCTTGCAGTCCATTAAACCCATCACGGTTTTTTCCACGTTTTAATATCTGAAATTGTAATTTAAATAATAAATGATTTTAAATAATACAAAAATACTGTCCATAATAATAATTAAATTATTAAATTTAAAAAAAAACCAGTGTGATATATTTCTTCATTATCAGTTGCTTGATACAGTTAGGTTACATCATTATTATGAATAATGGTAGGGACGTTACGAATTCCAGTATCTATGTAGGTTTCAACAGCAGAAATAAACAAAATTGATATATGAGAAGAGATAGGGCTATGACAGGATAAATGATATGTTATCGACCATAATGTTGGTCTGTCCTTTCAGTCTCACCACAGACAGCGTGGAGAACCGTCATTTGTTTCCCTGGTGTAACATTTCATTAATTTACATAGCCCAACCTTCGTTTGGATGTTTTGACAGCCTAAACGCAAACATTACTAAAAATATGTATTTAAAATTATGTATTAGATGTAATCTAAACAATATCTTGGTGCTCCTCACACGTACTTGGGCCTATTGGAAATAATAATTGTGATACAAATGAAGAAAAGTTCACAAGGAAAAGCGTATTAGGAAATAATACTAATTCTGACGTTTTTTTATCGTTTAACATCTCTCATATTACAACGGTTTTAGTAAACAACACATACTTTTATTATAATATAACAATGGAATAATGATAAAACAACAACAGAATGAAAATTAAACGTGCTATTTATACAGCATATACTTATCTAATTTTCAAAACATAAATAACACATGTGTTCACTAAACAAAATATGAGTTGGTCTAGGCTTTAAATTTAAGAAGAAGGCTATAAAACTTTGAAGGCTGGTCAGAAAAATGCTTTTTACCTATTCATACCTTTAACATCTTTAAAATATACTGTGGTCACCCAGGCAACATTTTTTTCCTCCTTGCACGTCTTCGTTTTATAAATTTTGTCAATTTCAGCTTCTTTTTTTCTATCTGGAAAGATTTTGTAAAAACATATGAAAGAAATTAATAAACATTTAGAGATAATTATATTACAGTCACGTCAAAATCTGTTTTGGCCATTTTAGAGTTAATTGTTGTCGAGACATCCATTTATTTATCCTGCTAATTGTTTGTAATATTAGCCGGGGCTAAAATGTGATGTGGGTTGCATTTTCTTTTTTCAATCACTTGTTCCTTTGTTTTGCCAACTACACTCGTATATTCACAAAATCCTTGATGAATATTTCAATATAAAAAGCGAATATTTCTCAAAATTACGCTATAGCGTTAGTTTTCTAAAATTACCACTACCTCTACTTCAAGTACACCTTGAAGTAATTTTAGGTTACTGAGATATTCATGCTCACTAACTAACATAAATTGTCTTCAGAATTCTAATAAATTGGCTTGTATAATATGTAAATATTAAAAATTATTTAAACTACATGATTTGGAAATAATATATATGGAAATAACATAAGAACAAATAATCGTCAAAAATAAACAAAAAAAATTTAAAAAATGGAAATTACTTATTTAATGCGTTAAGTGGTAATACAGGTATATCAATGTAATTTTTTTTCTTATTATTTAAAAGGACATTTCAATGTGGCTAAGAACAGTTTGAATATACTTCATTTCATCTGTGTTTCAAATATATTAATTTAAAAAACAAAATTAAATTTAACTCGCAAAATAAATATACGCAACTTTTGACATGATTATTATTTTTGTCAGATAATGTTTACATCAATTGGGTAAAAAAGAAGAGCCCGTAGAGTCTGTACAATTACTCTAGTCGTATATAATAGATGGCCTACATCTCCAGATATATAACTGACAGCCTCTTCTCCGCATAACATTCGAAAGATCCATCCAGATGCTGTAGAATATCACTCAATGCCACAAAAGCTTGCCTGATATGATGTCTTGTCGTTGTATTATGTTCCATCCTCAAAAACATTTACTGTAATATTATGCTAGCTAAGGTTTAAAGTTGTATACTGATTAAATGATGTAACTTAAATGGAACACGCAATTATACTAATTTTGTTACTAAATTAATTTTCTACTAGATTTAACTACATATTATGTATTACAAATGTAGATTCATAAAATTGTCACATTATGAGATATTTAGAATGAATATGCTCACCTAATGCAAACATGAAAACAGCGCATTTTCAAACCCTCTTACCTAACACAAAATAACATGTTTCAACTGATATGTTATAAGTGCGTCATCTTTAGTTAAATTTATTTAATTTAAAAAAAATAATCGCCTATTAAACTTTTATTATAATGGAGAAAGGACCACGATATCAAGAATCAGGAATGTTATAATAATAGATATTATTGTTGACAAAATATAGTTCACAAAATGCCTAATAAATACATGCGAATTCAAAATAATTTTATTAATCCTATTATTGTTTAGTACAGAAAGTTAATACTTTGATAATAACCATAGTGTAACCACGTAGTAGTAATATATTTGTTTGTGCTCTTCAGACTACACTAAGAGTTTAAAAACTTAGTTTTAAAATGTTTATTCAGTTTTTAGAGATGGACTCATTTTATACAGTATATAGTATGAATCAAAATAGACATTGATTAAACAGCTTTTTGTGTAATCATTATTTATCACTAGTTGATTTTCAGATTCTAAAAACTTCTACACGCTGAAATATTCCTGAAGTGGAGTATATACTTTAGTGGAGTTTATTAGTAGTCAGGAGCTCTAAAATCTATACACAACTGGTCTTGAAGGTTGAAAGTAGGTAGAAAAATACATAAGATATAATAATAACCGGTACACTTTATAGCGATACGCTTTCCAGACGAGCGGTACTGTACAAAGAGATTATTTCTAAGGAGAATTTATTATAATAACACCTGGTCTTAGGAACTATGAGGAAAGTTTACTCTAATCCTTTGTCCGATAGGCAAAAAATATTTCTTACAAACTATTTTTTTAATTTTACGTTATTTTAAATTTTTTCCAAAGTAAGTACTTGATTTTTTATCAAAAATTATGACGAACTTCGTAATTTCAGTATAATTTATTCAAGGAATCAAACTAATTACATGTCACTCCTAGTTGTAATCGTGCAGCATGATATTTTATTAGGAACATTTAATCAATAAGACTTCGGAACACCCCTGCCACATCAACTGGTTATAATGGTTTGCTCTTCTCACTTATTTTCCAGCTTTGAAAGATTGTTTCATAACGTGTAAACAGTAGCTTTTATTTCGTAATAATACACATGTGTTAGAATTGAAATAAGAATTCTGATTCTAATTCCCAGACTTGTCACACAGCAAATAATTCTAAATATGATCAGCGAATAGTAAGTAAATATAGTACTGGATATAATGTTTAAATTGAAATTATGAAGTACCTACTCAAACTAGGAAGTTTAAACAATAACGAATAATTACGAGAAAAATATAATAAAAATATAACTATGAATTGAATAATAAATTGAAAGCACATTTCAGTCATAGTTTACAAAAAAACTACGTTAAATAGTTCTTACATGGATTGAGTATACTCTAACAAAATTCCATTGTAAGTTTCTTTAATTTGTGGTATTAAATATGTTCATTGTATTTATTAAATCATGTCTGTGTATTACAAAATAATTTGTTTCAACACTGGTAAAACTCGTATAAGAACAGTGCAGAACGAAGTAACTGATGAAGTAACGAAATATAAAGTGGAGATACTTTGCCACCTTCTGCGGTTTATGCTCGTATTAAGAGGATCATCTCAAGCCATGAAAGATCGATTTTGACTTTACGTCAAGCCCTTGCTGGTGGTTTGTCACCATCTTCTACATGTCATTTCTCACTGTAACAGGTAATATTTTCTATGGTATACCTTTTAATAGAAACTGGTCAACTACTAATACAACAACTATGGTTTTGTTTAAAAAAAAAAAAACTTGGTATATTTTTAACAACAGTTTTCTTTTTGACGTGACAACGTCTTAAATTAGGTTGCGGCTCGGAGTCACTCATGAAAAAGTGTAACGCCCGGTAACGTTACGATGCCCGTCCAGTGGGTCCGCCGCACGGGATCCGCACGGGATAAAGCGATAAAGCAGATAACTATGTTTATTCGTGAAAATGTGGAGTGCTTAGATTCGTCATTTACAACAACTACAACAATAAAGGTAAATAATTGTACACTGATATTTCATTATCGTAAACTATGATTGATTGATTAATTGTTAGATTGACACAAAAGTTGAGAAACTGAGTTTATAGGTTATGTCATACTATTGACAAATGTTGATAGTGTTAAGTAAATTATTAGTTTAAATCACTCTGCAATCAATCGTAATTCAGTCGATTGAGAAGAAACAGCGCGTATTGCTAGTCAAACATTTAAAATAACAAATTATAAACTCTAACCTGTCATAACAGTGCGACCAAACAAACGAACTAAACCGACCAATCACCACGCGCGGAGTTAGAATTTAACTGTGTTTAGCAAGAATTTCAAATTCCAATTTTAGTAAATGTTTTATTCAACTTTACCATTTACAATAACAAATTTTAATTAATTTCAAATTATGTACAATGTTTTAGTAAACAAAATATATTTCTATAGTTAAAATTTGTGCAATTCTTATTTTCATTCAATTCCTTGTTCCTATTGTGCAATTTAATAATATTCATATCAATAAATATTCTACCGAGAAAAAGACGTTGTCACGTAAAATCTTCGCCCGTAAAACCGACTTTACAGGCAACCATAATTTTTTTAATAACGATTTATTTTTTATTTACGGACCAAATACATAGAGTTAGTCATTTATCTAAAAATCATGAAATGTTAGTTATCAGATATCTATAATAATATAATACTACTTACATGATCCACATCAGATTTTATAGGTTGCATGAAGGGTTTTCTAGCACTTTTCCCTTTGTTTAATATAAAGGATAAACTAAATCTCATTAATCATTGCAACTTATAGTTTTTAATGTGCAATACTGAGAAAGGAAAGCCATAGCTCATGTTTTATATAAAGTGGCTGATCGATAGCGAAACCTATCAGTACGGTTTAGCAAAATGTATCTTTTGCCCACCTGTCTGTATATTCGTGGGGTATTACAAGAACGTTACAGGGACAGCCGTGCATAACTATCTACAAGATATCTCGAGAAAGATATAATCTGTAGGATTTTTCATCTGTCTTCATTGTTTTATAGGTAAGATTGATTTCGATGACAGTACATGTTCCTCCACTGGTATTTGGGCGGGCCTAGTCATTGACACCTACAACTGTGTGGGGACTGGTACAATTATTCGTCTGTCTGTGTCCGGGACTAGTAAAATTTATTTATATTATTGTCTGTCTTATCTAGCTGTACGCAAGAAATCTCATGAAATAATGGGCTATGGATTTAAATGTAGCATGTTACCTCAATTAAGCATCTTACTTTAACACTTAGTTTTGCGTACTCCTTCCACGTATCTGTCAAAAATATTCTTAAAATTCTAGACCCAAAACATGGATTTGAAAGTTTGCGCTCTTGCGGCGAGGATCGTAGTCATTTTTGCACATTAAAGAAATGCAAAATAGATCTTGTACAACGATACCAACTTAAACGTCTAATAACCATGTTAAAGTTTGTTAAGAATAATAATCTTACAATACATTTTTTCACAGGCTAGTTTTTCATAGCTGGAAGCAAACATTTTACATTATTATTACGTTTACTGAATTAAGTGGGTTTATTTTCAACATATTCCTTATAATTATAAATTTACGGAGGACTCATCACAAAAATCCAGAAAATTAATTCCGAGTTTTTTTGTAATGCATTTTTTGTTTTGGTATTGTCTGACTCAGAAACGGAATCTACATTATTGAAAAGTAACTTTTACCATATAGAAGTAGTAACAGGGTAGATCCATTTTCGAGTTTGGCAATTCCATACATTGACTAAAAACATAACAATCCAGAAATCGAATTATTACATACCTGTCCGATTTTAAAGAGCTTCAAAAATATACTCAAACTTTTATTCATCCTTTAAAGGATCAATAATGTGTCATATGACCATTCCTTCTACTTAGTTTTAACCTTCATTTATTACACTTTTGATTTCATATTCACGAGAACATTTTATATTTCTATGTATTGATTATTTACAAAAAATGTTTATGTCTTAGTTTCGAGAGCGAATTCATTCACAGATAATTTATTTAGTTCTATAATTTCATACTTTATTATTTAAACTCCGATACAAAGATACTGCACTAAAAGTTTTTTTTTCCAATAAGTCTTATTGGAATTCAGTCACTTTTTTTAGACCAATAATATTATATGCTAGTTACCTAATAGAAAACCTTTATGACGAGACACCATTTAATTGTTCCTAACAGTACATTTTAACTGAAGTCATTTATACTTCAAAGAATCAGTTAAAACTATAGTACCTGTAAATAACTGCAAAATGCAAAGGAGATTTTAATAATTTTTTAAGCTTATAAACCGTTAGCTTTCGAAATGATTTGCTCGTAAAGTGTGTAGTTATTAGATTATTGCCCAAAATATTATTCCTCAGATGATAGTTCACACTAATAAATATATACATTTCTATTTAATACCTTATCCTAGATAGCTTACAATACGAAACTAATTCGAAATCAAAACTAATTCAGTTTATAAGGAAAATATTAAATAATGATCTGCGCAGCATATACAGTTTTACTCAGCATGTACAGTTCTGTATAATATACTATATGTCATTAGATAGTACACTATCTTGCACAAAAGAAGTCAAATGAAATTTCCAAATACTACTTTTAAATTATATATTTGTTGTAAAGACATTCATCTTGTCAGCCACATTAATATATGAAATGTGTAATAGAATAAGTAAGTATTAGTTTAAGTTTATTCCATTAGATACATTTTTTTGTATTTTAGAAGAATGATATTTAACCCAGTCCAGAGGAATTAACGACATTAGAGAGAAAGATCAGATCCTGAACGTCTGACAGGAAGATAAGTGATCACTTAGGAGATTGGGAGAAATAAACCGTCACGCATACAAAGGATATATATTTCGTACCTCAGGTATAAGGATGATAAATATAAATGACAATAATAATAAGATATCTAGTATCGCTATTTAAACTCTATTTAAACTATTTAAAAATGAATATATTCACGGTTAACATGTATTTAAATTTAATTGGAATATAACAAAGTTCAGCTGATATACTTATTTTAATATGTAATTAAAGAAATCTTATTTTGCATTAAACTCTGAAGGGATATTTTTATCATGTATTGTGTATTTAAATATCAGTAAGTACAAATTTCTAACTAATCGCAAACGAGGCCTGTCTGTTATTTCCTACCCTTCAATCTTGTTGGAATGGTCAATGTCTGTTTGGTTGTTTGATCACAAGGTCACACGGAAATAACTAAACTTATTAAACTACAACCAAAATATCTTACATGTGCTAGTTAACCTATTTTGCATGTTACTGTTTATTTATTTATTAAAATTCAGTGATTATTTTTCCATGCAATGATTACATTTCTTGATAATCAAACATTTTTCCAGCCGTTACCCCTAGTGAATACGAGTCTATAACGAATTTAATGGTATACAAAAGTTGTTGTTTTTTTTAATACGTACGGTCCTGATGTGTGTACAAAACTTGCATTGTCTATTTATTGAACTGAACCGTGGAAGACGGGTGGTTCCCCTCACAGCACCTTCTGAAGCATTCACTTTAGTGGTGGGGAAGAATGGTACTTAAGTGTAGTTAATAGAGCCAAGTCGATAACAAGCAGGTGAAAAATGAAGAAAACGTACGTGATTGGCGGAGTTTGAGCATGGTCGGCAAGTCTAGATGAGTGAAGGGCCTAGGGAGGGTCATTCAGCAATGCCTTGGGGATTCTCAGGTTGTGCAGGGAAGCAGAGCCTTCACGGGAAGAGAAGGCCTTGATATTGTCCCACTTTACATTTAGTTTTATAATTATAAAAGAAAATATAACAGTATTAATTCCGTCTGACTCGAAAGATAATATTTGAAGTCTTAAAATTCTTCAAAATAGATTCCTAAATCCAATACTTAGTTAATATACCACTAACAAACCTATTTTCCATATGCAATTTGGCAGCTTCTGTTATTTTGTTCACATCAATCCACGTATTTTCCCATTAACATGATTACATGAATATAGATATTCGAAATTATTGTCTAAACAGATGAATGCTCCCGAACATCACAGTGCTGATGGTACAAAAAAAAAAAAAAAAAAAAAAAAAAACATTGTGCATTCGTTTTGTAATTATAACAAAGTAGATATGCCAAGGGACTACAGTTATTATGATTTTAAAGTTTCTACAAACATATTGTGATGATACTTGAAATATAAATATAGCCCAGTTTATAAACAAGATTAAGGGAAAATATAGACTCCGTACCTACCTAATAAATAGAAGAAGACAAGCTGGTTGCACGAAATACTAATGAAAGTGTCGGTAAAATTATATGAACACTGACTTTCACAACTCTCTTATTTATTTATTTATTAACGGCAATATACCATTTTACATATAAGGATATTAAGATAACAATATATATTATAGAAAAAATACAAAAGTATAAATAAGGAACAATTTCCTTGTAATTTTTCTTGTAGTTACACTATTAATGAAATATTGAGCCTGAACTAGGGGTGTGTAGAGAATAAAGCAATAATTTGTATACGCTTGGATGCTGAGAATGACAAGGGTGAACACCCAATTTTCCAAAGCTGAAATTATTAACAGAATAGCACACAACCAGTGTAGCCTCCTTCACGTTAATTTCCCTTTAAATTCTTTAAATTGAGTAGTTTACAATATTATAATGTGTATCAAATTTCAAAAGACTGCATAATAATTATACAATTGATTCACACTGCTTAATGCTGTACTTTCAAAATCGATATTTTCAAATATTAGTAAACAGTACGTTTTACCTATTTGAACTATCAAGCACTAACAACAACCTGACTTTAGTAATATTTATTGCACAAAGACTATTTATTAAACAAACAAAAATCACTATCCTTTATATTGTTAATACTTTTCTTTTTAAGTTTTTTTGTATGGGTGTTAACTATATTATTTTAAATATTTAAGAATAAGACACAACATTAAAATAAATAATTTGGATTGAAAGTATTACAGTTAAACTCATGTTAATAATGTATATGTTGAGGCGAAATACCTTTTAACGAAACATGTTACAAATGTAAAGTTTATATGAGTTACTGATTTATGTACAGTAAATAATTTTCATATATAAATACAAAGGGATTAATAGTTTAATATTATAAATTATAAAAAATAATAAAGTATAAAGTAATAATAATAAAGTAATAATAAAGTATAATTTGTAATAAAGCTGTTTAAATCCTGTGCAGATATCAAAACTTAAGACAACATATTTTATGACAAAAACTTTATCTGAAAACGTCGAAAACGAAAATTTATTATTAGTGAATGAAATATATATTCTTCTCGTTTATAGATAATTTCAAAAACAATAAATCATACGGATATGTAAATGATTATATTTCCCTGTAAATTAAATGTATAAGCTATTATAACACTCATGGAAATCCAAAAATGTGTAAAAATGAATACCCAAGAAAAAAGCTGTAAGTAGTGAGTATGGGCCTGCCAGGACCAGGACCACTTCACCTCCCGCTGTGCCAGATATAGAGAGGAACGCATTACTGAGGTGCCACTGTAACAATGTTTACTTTACAAAGCCTTTCCAGATGCGACGTAATCGGCTTGACTTTGGAGCATTAAGTCTTTCCACTGACACAATACAACTGTTGTTCCTCTCAAAACTTTACTTTTTCGGAAATAAGCAATGTTTACTTTCCCTCGTAGTTTTCTGTTCCTTAAACATTATTAATAATACATTAAAGCCAAATTTAACGAGTTGCCTTACTTTGAGATGTCATTCTTTTTAAGTCCATGGTCACTTAGAAAGCCAAGAAAAAAGGCTGTTTTCCAATGCCAGAATAATCTCGAAGTAGCAATATTGTCCTGCAACTTCACACGTTGTGTCTGGGGGTTGATCGCTTCACATTATCATTGTAATTATGATCAGAGTGCAGGATTAGAGATGTTCATAAATTAAGAATATTTTGAGTAATATAGAATCCTCTAGGAAAAATACTCTTGTCGAGCAATGAATTTCAAAATTGAAATAAAACACTGTAAAAGAAGACAAGTTAATCCCTAATAACACAGATTTAAAAGTGAAAGTACCACATTATGGTGTAATTACTGTGAATAGTAGGCCCTACTGTGTAGATATGGCAACGCTGGATGCTATGGTCGGTTAAGTATAGAATTAAAGGGAGGTATAACTTCCTACAAGTGTCTTAAGATATAAAATATATCATTTAAAGGCTTAAAAATTATTATTTTCCTTATCTCCAACAGAGCTCATTATCATATGTAAATAGTTAAAAATTAACTTGTATTTAAAGGCATATCAGAAACAACAGACAAATAATAAAATTGGTTCTTATAAATGGAACTTAGAGTAATATGAGAGAATGATAAATCTATAACAGATACGAGTATAACAAATGCACATCTGGTACCAGAATGTGACCTAGTGACCTCAACAACCTCAAACCTCTTATGGAATAGGAGATTTATTTATATATATTTACGAATTTCCGTAAACAATATTGTACAAAATGTGAGTATAGATTTTGCATTGTAAAATAGAAAATTGCGATAAAATTAAATAACACAATACGTTAAACTAATATGTGACTAAAAGATACTCGTATTATCAATATGTTTTCAACAATAGGTTTCCGTAACAGCATTCTGGACTAATTTATATAATCATAAACTTTTAACATTTTATCTTAATGGCCATTGTTTTGCTTTTATAATTTCTTTTCATACGATCCAGGGGTGTTTTAAATGGTCTTTATATATTTATATGTATTTTTAAGTTATCTGTTGACGTATTTTTATATGTTTTTCTATTTGTGTTTGTAGCTTATGTGTCGAGCTCTTATTTTTTGTCACTGAATAAAAGAACCACAAAATTAGTAAAATTATTGAGTAATGAGTGTAATTGAAGCGTGAATATGAAGTAAATAGCGTGAAGAAATGTAAAGTTGTAGTTCTTAAATGTTGATGTAATGTACAGTATAATGAGGCTCTATGTCAGTTTGAAACGAAAGTAATCTGAAAAACTTAAAAAAGTATATATCTATGTTCATTTTAATCTAAGTTGTATCTGGTGCCATAATTGAGTTTTCTTAAGAGGTCTACTCTAATGAGTGTTAATTCCTTCTGCCTACTGCTTACAGAATTTCAAAGACCAATCTCAACTGGAATATAAATATTTGGTTTTATATTTAAAGTTCGTTAGTTTATAACCTCTGACTTAAATAAATTGCTACTTGTTCTAAAAAAACGAGCTTTATAAAAATCTTTAAACACTATTTTTGGTACAAAAAAGGTTTCAGCGTACTTAGCGTGCTAAATTTATTAGACAAGTTTTTTACTAAACTTTCTAAAAGGAAATTTAAATTTAGATAGTACCATATGGCAATCACTACCTTATTCCGGTCTTCAAAGCACCAGAACCTTAATTTCTAATTTATAACATGTTATTTGTTATTTATAAATTAGTTAGATAGTTATCGAGATATGTTTTATTATACATTTATTCTTATAACCTATAGTATTATATAACATTCTAATAATGGATGTTAGTGTATGTGTGTGTTATTAAGTTACATCAAAGCTATTGGATGATTATATTGAAGTTTCAAGTGGACATTATTAGGATTCCTAGTTAACATATAAGCCTATACCTATTTCTAATATCCCTTCGGGCTACGCCCCACTGGTCTTTAGATCTCCTTTTATGTCTTAATCAGTATTTTGTCTTATACACATCAATAAATGTATTTTTGTAATTATATGTTATTTCTCGACATTATCATGTGAGAACACAAACATATTATATTTAATTAATGTAAGTACCATTTAAAGGTTTTTTAATTCATAGAATTAAAAGCTTAGAGTAAGCTTAAAGGTAACAACACTTCTTACTTTAATCTGATCTGTAATCACTATTGAGCACAGAGGTTATCTAGGTATAAAAATAAGAAGGTTTATTAAAATATACTTTTAACTGTAAATGTTAGCAAATATTTCTGATACTTTATCATTAGTGTATTGAAAAATCAAAGACAAAGTAACTATCTAACTTCTGCTACAGATTTGAAAACTGTTTATAAAACACATCGTAGTTGTTTTTTGATTGAGTAGACCTATTAGAAAACAAACTCAATTATGGCACCAGATATAACTTAAATTGAAATAAACATAGATATACACTTTTTTACTGAAAGAGGCTTCTCAAATTCACTAACAACTTTCGTTTCAAACTGACATAGAGCCCCATTACACTGTACATTACATCAACATCTAAGAACTTGGACTTTAAAATAGTTAAATTGTTATTTTAAATCATCTAATATGAATTATTGTTAATTTATTTCACGGTACTTATGAAAGCTGTTTGAATCTCCGATTCGAGTTGCCCAATATACTATACTGCCTTTTTAATAAAAATACACCTATTTCTAAGTTTTTCGCAGTATATCTAAAGTAATTTTTTTTAATGGACAGCAACAATCTTCTGCGGATAGCAATTTTTGCACCTGTAATAAAGCAGCACAAATTAGTAACTCGTTAGTGTAACTCATAGTCAACTATCATAGTTGTCATCTTTATCCGCTGGTCCCCAGGTTGTGTTAGAGAGGAATTCTTGGCCCGACTTCACCTGGTAAAACCAGTATTGCTTATATGCCGGTCTATATTTTCACACACACACACACACACACACACACACACACACACACACACACACACACACACACACACACACACACACACACACACACACACACACACACACACACACACACACACACACACACACACACACACACACACACACACACACACACACACACACACACACACACACACACACGCACACGCACGCACGCACGCACGCACGCACGCACGCACGCACGCACGCACGCACGCACGCACGCACGCACGCACGCACGCACGCACGCATGCACGCATGCATGCACGCATGCATGCACGCACGCGCGCGCGTATAAAAGAATCAAGCTATTGAAAGTTGTCATAAATAATAACAGGTAGCAAATTAGTATAATATGCTCACGTTATGCTATTCGTGCGCACGTTATACAGTGATAACGCGAACGAAGTAATTTATTTATGTGATTTCACTATTAAACGCGAAAACGACCCAAACTATCCTTTTTTAGACAGGAATAATTCATCGTACAAGTGGAACGCACATATGTAGGAATGATTAAATGTTTGACAATGTGATCATGCAAGCAACGAAATGTACGCGAGATCGTTTATAACGCAACGTTACCTCACACCGCACCTGGTTTAAACTCATTCCACTCCTGCAGACCCATTTAGTACCCTTCATGTGTTCTTCACGGGAAATTTACATGGCATCTGAACCTATTCGATTATAAAGGGATATTCATAAGTTTGCAGCGTATTCATATGCTATATTTCTAAATTTATTAAAATTATATATAAAACACAGTAATACTAATTCTACCCATATATTTATTGTTCCTTTCGACTGTAAATTTTACATACATTATGGAGTTATAAATTATTTCTTAGTTTGCACTGTATCGTCTAAGAGATTTGTTTAGGGAAAATTGAGTGGGGAGAATAGAAAAGTTCGTCTGAATTTGAATTTTACCGAGGATACTAAGCGGGAAATTGTGAAGAGAGGAAATGTTAGGAAATAGAGCTAGCTCTGGCGGTTGGCTTGGTTTGCTTTCTGTATTTATATGGCTCACTTTTATTTTTCTGTCTATGATACTCCCCAAGAATAACAGTCGAACTCATTAAACCTCTTAACACGGAGCGTTTATTATATATTACGCGAGTAGGATTATATTATGTCGCAGTAGGGAAATAACTATAATTTCTCATCACATTACTTCTAAAACAGATTTAGTGATTAGTATTGTTTTAATTATTTTTAGTTATGTAGAAAACTCTGGCACTGTGAAAGCCTCTTAAAACATGCACTGTGATCAGTCAGCGGAGTAGTAATTATACCAGGGTCATCCACCTATTATGAACAACATTTTTTGATAACTATCATTTAGTGGCATGTCAAAAATCCAAATACACATTTATATCTTACGAATGTATAATATTATACATGCACTTTTCAGGTATATTTAGGTTCAAAAATAAAAAATAGACGTTAATAACTTAAAATTTTAAATAGGATATTATCTAGGAATTTTAAATTTTTGGGAAATTGAAATCTTAGAAATTTCGTGCATAAACTTCATAAGCAATGCATAATTATATATTTACTGTATTAGTTGTTATAAAGCAATATCTCAAATATTTATTTCTGATATGTGCTATATTTAGGTTTATTATGATATTTTTATTTAATTAATTTTATTAGAGATTCAAAAATATTGGTTTTAAATAGAAAGCTATGCATTTATTAAGATATTACTATAGAAGTGGCTATTAACATATTCGTAATTCGAACTTATGTTACGATAACATATCTAAAATCTTTCCACAGACTCTGATTATTCACACACTACAACACTAAATTATTTTTAATAATCGGAATAGATGTTTAAACATTATTTTATAACAAACTGCTCTAGTAAAAACTCATTAAAGGTAATTTTAATAATCTCTATAACCGTAGAAATAGTTAAATATATTAACAACTTAAAAGATAAACAGTTGTAGAGGATTTAGTTATTTAGATTCGAAAGTAAACTTTCCACTATTACGAAATTTCCACTTTTTCAATAGTTCTATACCTCATATTATAAGATGAACGACAGTAATATAGTTTGTAACTAGGTCGTCCATCAAACGTAACAAAGACTTTTAAGAGGAACTTGTCATACTTTATTGGACTGCTTTTCAGACTATGCTATTAACTAAAATCGTGAGAAATGCTTTTATACCATAATAATCCTATAATGATTATATATACGTCTTTTTCTAATGATTTATTGTTCATAAAATTTTAATCCATCTTGTGTCAAGCAAGTTATGAAAAATCTGAGAGGGATCTGACCAAGTTTCAATCAAATTTCTATTACGGATATACTTTACGTTTATCTCAAAAATTCACTTATTCCGTTTATTATACAATTTATGTATAAAAAATTGACTCGTACGTTATCTGCCTTTAATGCATTTTTATATTCGAACGTAATATTTTATACAAATATGTCCATTCCGATAATCTGTTCATCATCATGAGCCATCTATCACCTATTTTCTGATACATTAATATTATATTTAAATTACGAAAATCTATAATAATACAGTATAACTATTAATAAAACGTGAAATGTATAGTGCGAAATAAAATAAACATAGAGTTGAATTATTAAAGAATACTATAAAAATACCACATGGTTTTAAGTCTTTGCAGGCATAACTACAGTGTATAGTTAAACTACTCGTACATCACTATTTTCCGCAATGATAATACTATCTAGTGAGCCGGGGCTCAGTTTGGACAATTTATTTTTTGTCTTACTTTTCCAACCTCGGCCACTCTTATCAGTCGGTGGGGGAGTCACTCCGTCAAGTATTGATTTTCTGCCTGGTTGGACTGATTGGTTGAGGTCAGCTGGTTGACCTTGACTAGTTTACCGACCAGCTGTTCACCGGCACCGGCACTGGCTCTGGCTACTGTTCGGAGCGGTCAGACACGTTCGGAGAAGCTTACTGTGTTCTGGCTGTTCTCTGTTCTTCCCGTTTTCTCCATGGCTGGCTAATTCACCGACTTTCGGCAGGTAATTGTCTTTTTCACTTTCTTAACTTATTTAGTTGGCGGTTTTTCTCTCCCACCCAGACATATATTATCGTAGATTAGTTATAAGTAATTTATATATATATATATTTATTTTGTAACTTGGTGTTCCTCGTGTACGTTGTTCGTGTCGCTAAGTGTTCTTTCCTGTCTATCGTACGTTCTAAATTTGTTAATTTATTTACTATGCCAGTTAAGTTTATATTTTTGCTCTAGTGCTTTCTAACTGATCCGTTCGGCGAACGGAAATTATTTATTCCGTGTACACACTTTGATTTTTTTTAGTGTAAGCGAGACGGTACAGACTTTGCAAAATTTTTTGTTACCTCGTGTTTTGTGTTGCGTGCATATTTGGGTGGCAACATCCATGATTTCAATTTTATTATTTAATTATTGCCTTTATAGTAGCGTGAACTGATTAGAATTTAATTATTGTTATTTGGGAAATAATGTATTGTTATTATTTGTAAATTATATAATTATTATTATGCCTACCTTACAATTAATATTTAATAGCAAAATGTAAATTATTATAATATTATAATAGAATGATTAAAATCCAGCGAATTATAGTTACAAGTAATTGTTATCACGCTTAATCATTTAGTATGGGCTGTTCTAGCCTATAAGTAAATGTTTATATATTTGAAAATTTGTTTTGTTTGTAATATTTAATATTGTCACCAAGTAGTGTATCTTTTAATACTTGGTGTCTTGAGGTATTTTTGGGAAATAGTCTTCTGATACTTAAAAGGTACTGTTAGTTACAGATTGTTATTTTTTTTTTTAATTGTTAAATTTAAATATTTTATTATACTTTGTGGGCAAACATAATTAAGTTTTTATTATTTCTCGGGTTGTAGTAAAGTTGTGTTCTGAATATCTAACTGGTTATGTTGGGGATTCTATAGGGTCCCCATGAGTGTCCGTCAGCGGGACTGGTGCGGCGAGTCTGCCCAATGAAACCACTGAAAACCAAAACTGAATGCCCCGCGCCCTGCCAGTGCTCCTGTACCGGCATCCAACCGGAGTGCATGTGCTCATATTCATTTCATCTGGAACAAGGTTGGATCCAAAATGTTTTTTTACTTTTCTAATACTGAACTTTGCGAGGATTGGGGTGCAGCGAGCGCTGCCAGATATTAGATCTGGTGGAGGGCCAGTGTTAAGAGTAGTGTGTATTTAGTTTAGTTACATGAACTGAAGGGAGGATTTCATCTTTAATTCGGATTCGTGGAGGCAACTAAGCCCCCGCCTCCTTCGAAAAATCGGCTTTAAATATTTTTTTTTTATTTTTTTGGCTACAAACCTGAAACCAAATTACTTTTTAAAAATAGTGGGCCTAGAAATTCTACAACCTTTTTCCCTCCCCTCAGTTCATAACACTTACCTGTTAAAGATAATTTTTCCTAACTTGCCGTACCTGATATATGTTATTTATAGACCAAATTTCTATTTATTGTGTTATTAATATTATATTATTTAATTTATTATGTTATTGTTATTATTGGAATTTATTTTATTGTTGTTATTTAGTTTTTAAGTTACGCGGTGCACCGTGGTGCTGCAGTTAACTGTATATTGTATTTTGCATGGAAATGTTTGCCACCTACTAATTATATCCAGTACTCGAAATCTTGTCTCGCTTTTTGTTCTCTTCCCACTAGTGGCATGTGATTGTTTTTTTTTATTTGCTCCGAGTTTGGGAGGGGCGCGCTTCCGAGACCTCCTGTCTTTTTCGCTAACTCGGAACACTAGATTAGGTTTTAACATCACAAATAACCAAAACTGTTATATGACAAGAGACAGGGCTGTGATAGGATAAATTATATGTTACCGACCGTAATAGTGGTCTGTCCTTTCAGTTTCACCGTTGACACCGTGTAGAAACAATTGTTTTATTACATTTTTATAAATGTGTTTGTCTTTCGTTATACAAAGTACTAAATAGATTATTTGAAGTTTAAAATTAACTTTAGCCTAAACATTGCTATAACGTACAAATGTTTGACAGATAAGGCCTTATTGATGCTCTACCCTACTGGCTGTTGGGAAATAATTCTTTTTGCAGGATCTAACTCGGACACTGATTATTTTTCTCATAGTGTTTCTGGTTCCATCCTTTGTAAATGAAGCTTATACTTATATGGGTTTACTATGCATATTAGCTTTTACTCTAAGCTATGAATAACGCATAATACATGTGTGTCCTAACTTTTTGCATACATTAGTTTGTATAAATTTTAAATTTAAATTTGCACTGTAAAACTTTGAACGTAATACAGATCAATCTCATCTTACTATTGCCACCTATAACTTCAAAAGAACGAGTTCATCTGATGGATGTTTCTCTCCTCTGAATACTTAATCTTTGGAATATAGCAGTTAAACCAGGCAACATCTCTGCCAGAGTGAATTATATAACACCTGTGTGGGAGTTAATTAGATAACACCTATGCCAAAGTTAATTTGATACAACCTCTGCCAGATTTAACAGGCAACATACTTGCCAGAGTCAACCAAGCAGGGTGTCTACACTTTATACATGGCTTACATTGACCATTTTGACAGTATCGCGAAAAGCTACTACTTGATTTTGTTTCCTTTGATAAAAATTTATATGAAACAATTTAAGGATTTACATAAATGTCTCTACTACAAAATTCTCTTAAAATACTTTTACATTTGCAATAAATCAGTTGTAATACAATATACAGAGAATTGAAGTTTGTTTACACATACACTTAATGATTTCAATTCTGTAAACAAGGATATAACAAACCGTATACGGCATGCTATACATTTTATTCCATTCAACTGTGTTATTTATTTACCAGCTGCAGTTTGATACTCTTAATAGCCTTGTCAAGTCCTGCTTTAGAGAGTGAGAAAGATTGTATGCTTATTGCTACAATCATATTACTACAACTTTCTAATCACAACTGTAGAAGTATTGTTTTAGAAAAAATATGCTTATTGTAGTTTTAAAAGTGTAATGTTTTTTGGGTGAATACATCCCCATATGCAAGACCATTTCACACTCCTGCACCAAAATTTACTACAAGGGTGATTGCAATATTGTCCCTTTATTTAACAGCTTGCAATTAGCAATACAACTTATATAGTATATTTTTTCAGTTCGTATTGAATATAGAGCCGAACAAAATAACATTTTTTTAGTGAAATATTCCTTTTAATTGGTTTATAAGAAGTGCTTAAGGGAATACGGCACTGAAAATCGAGAAAGATTAAAAAATATAACTTTAATTTTTTTAAATTTTATTCTTTATAAAGTTTACAACCATTAAAATCCATTAAAACAATGTTTCTGAGTGAAAAACATATTTTTAAAGGGCTTTTATTATGACTGTGCTAAAATCAGAATTCCACATTTAACGAAATATCTGTTTAGTTGAAGGCTCTACAACATTATGCTATAATCCAACTAATTTATGTTTGACTGTACTAAGCTATTTGCTTATATATATACAGAAATTAGGAGGCACCAGCACGGATTCTGCTACATCCAAAATAGCGAAGAGTTTTTGACGGGAAAAGTCTTCAAATTGCCAACTATCGAAAAAATACTAAATATTTAAATTATAGAAAGAAAGTGAAACATGCACAACTACAAGATGAACAAAGACAAAACACATAGAAGGCCTAACATATGGGGCTGGAGAATTTTTAATTTGGTTTAATGGTAAAAAATTTTTAATTTTTTTGTTTTTTACACTGTTGTGACAAATATATTCTATTTACTCATGAATTGTATAATAAGTAAGTTGTCTGACATGTTAATGTATTGTAGAATTATAAGTCAATATCCAATTACATATAAGTTCAGTGTTGTAAATAAGTGACTCTATTTGGCCTTTTATATCAATAAGTTTTCTTACCGATAATGTAGTAAGAAAAACCAAATAGAGTCTATGTAATTGATTCTATGTAGTAAGAAACAATGTAGTAGTAGGCCTAACTATCAATGACCGTCTTCCGCAGATAAATATTTTCATGTTTTTCTACATATAATTTGATATTACTAAAATACTATAAAAGTTATGATTGTAACTTTTATAGTATTTAAACAATCTGATAGGTTAAATACAAATTGATATACAATTTTTTGTATTTATAAATAAAACATTTTATTATAAGAAAATACATGTAAATGCTTGTAAAAAAATTATGCAATTGTGTAGATATTTCATTCTACCTAAATGTTTAGAGGACATGTTTTCTAATAAAATGAAATTTTGTTCATCAAAATCAAATTAATAAGCTTGAGTTTATATCGATTTATATGTATTAACAAAATTTTTCATAAAAAAAAATTCTGACCGGATAAATAAAGGTAATACAAATCTTGTTTTATGGTCTTAGTCATTAAATTAGACCTACAAAACAAATAAAGAAAATTTGGAAAGCCTGTCTTTAAAAATACATATCCCCAGGCTAGTAAGTAATTAACATGAATTATTTGTTATAAAATTATTAGGCAATTTTTCATCACCGTTAAAATTAAAATTTAATTTGAGATAGTACATAAATTATATCTCAAATTAGTCTAACAATTTGACTAATTTGCACATGCCTAGCTAATAAACTACTGCTCAATGATCAAATATAGCCGAATTCTTTACGTAAAGCTACTTTATAATAGATACAAATATTTCACTAACGTAGTAGCCTCATCTCACTACGGGAGTGTTTTATTCTGAAGAAATTCATAAAACCTGAGAAGCTACAAGTCCGATACCACAACCTTTTTCACAAGTATGTATTTTCTCGAAGTGCTAAGCGAGTTATGAGTGTGGAATTTGTATTAGACCTTTGATTTCAATGTAATGCATTGATTATGGTTTTAATACATTATTATTTTCAAATAACTGCTTTAATGACAACTTACTGAACAAATTGCACTAATTTTCTCACCAACTTTTATGTTACGTTGTAAGCGTACAATAATGAATGTAAGTAAGAGTTCTTACCGATAGCTTATAAATATAAATATTTAAGAGTTATACATTGTTTTATCATGATATTTGTAAATGCAAGGTTGTATACAGAATGGTAAGGAAGAAAAGAGCCAAGTCTGCACAATTTCTCTTAACGTAAATTGAAATTGGCATACATATTGAAATATATCTGACAGGATCTTTTCATTTAAACGATACATCCAGATGTTACACAATGTCTCTCAAAGCCACAAAAGCATATCTTGTCGTTACATCCGTCACATACTACTTGTTACGTAGTTTTTTTTACTGTTATGGATGTTAAATTAAATCGTGTATTTTATACATAACTAAGTATGTTTTAAATAAACCTTATAATGTTGCTTTATGCAACTGTTATACTAGTACTTATTCAAAGTAATGTCTGATAAGCCTACCTTATGTAAACATAAAAGAGTAACTCTGACCGTGGGAAGTCTTACCTAAAACAATACAATAGTTTGTAAATATAATTTTACTATAAATGTTATGTTTGACATGGTAATTGTAAAAATATCTGGTAAGTATAAATAATACCGTTATTGTATTAGAACAAAAACATAAATATAAAGATTAAACCTCTTTTATTACCTTAGCAACGTTATCCACTAAATACTTCACTACTACAACGGATATAGTCGCTGCCATAGTCAGAGATCAGTCACAGTATAAAAGGTACTTAGAGTAGCAACCTTCTACTGGCCACGATCACACAGTGGCTGACAAGTCTAGATGTTGGGAGCGCGATCTGAGACACAGGAACATATTACAATCTAGCAACACGCAAAGAGAATAATTTTGTGTATTTCTGTTTCAGATCATTCAGAAACTCACTCCAATTCGTGGAGTTTCCAGAGACTAGAACCTTCCAGAATATGAAAGCTTCTAGTGATTATCAATTACTACATGCCAGGAGCTTCTAGAAATTAGAAGTTTTCTAGAAACAGAAAGCTTCTGAGAATTGACCATGTTATAGCCTATATAGCCACGCTTTATAAAGCCTGGAGATTTCTATAGTCCGTGTAAAACTAAATGAGTGAACCTAATAACCATAATGTTATATAGTATGAGTTATGTTATAACAAAACATAATTTTAACACGTTTTCTACAAACTATGATTTATTCTGAAATTTATTTTAGGAGCCACATGGGCAGAATGGTTTTAAAAAATATAGGTTTTAATGATCTAGTGATCTTTGATTCCTCGAAAAAATGTGTTATTAGTTACAAATTAATTTACGTTTTGTTTTTATTCAACACTGAGATAAATAATTATGTAAATTAATATAATTCTTGAGAACAAGTTTAAAATAAAACTTGTATTAGAGTTTAAGAAAATTACTTTATAAAGATTTATGAAGTAGATATACTTTGTTACACACTGTGATTTACAATTAGTTCGATTTAAACTTAATTAATTGAGAGCCCTATCAAAATTGTTTTATTGTTACCATTGAAAAAAATAATTATAAAATTCTAAATACAGTTATTTTGTAATTTGCCTAACTTTTAATAATATTCTTTCCTTCAGGTTTGTACTTCTAGGCTGAATCGACTTTTAGTAAAGTTCAAATTTTTTCCGGCAAATTTATAATATATCAAAGGCATCAAAATGGATAAAAATATCAAGTGTAAAACGATTTATTGATCATGTATATTATGATTTTCTTCTGCCAGAACGTAAATAATAATCGTAGTAGCGTCGGCCATCGAAACAAAGAAACTGAAATTCACCATTTGCAGAAAATTAGGCCGGCCGTCTTTATTTTAGTTGACTGTTGGTTAAGTTCCCAAACATTAAAGCTGTATCTTTCGAAGCACTTCTGTTAAAAACTTAATATTCTGACAGACCACTAAATATTAATTTTTAACAATAGTAGCAACTAATAATTTATTACTATTAATAGCAACAGTTAATTTTAATTGACTCACCAACTCACCAACCTGATTAGTACGCTTTTTAGATATAATTCTGCAAAAGTAACATTTTAAATTTTTTGGCTTTACAGTTAGGAATCCGTAATCTTGAAATAATATTACTGCGAGATAACTAAGCAGGAAATAAAACAAGTTTTTTATGATTATAATTGACACAATATTTCAGAACTGAAGAAACCGATATAATTATTCTAAAGGTTTGGTTTTGAACTAATACATTTTACTTTCATTAAACCGGTACAAAAAGCAATCCATATATGTAAAAACAATAGCATTAAACCTACATTATAGGTTTTATAAATAAAATCATATGCTACTGAACAAAGTGACTTCTTAGCTCTAGCCATATAGATTTACTTTTATGAACTAATATCGTGTTAATCACAATCAATAGAGGATGTTACCTTTTGAAAAATGTTCATTAGAAAGGATGACTGAATATCACTACAGAACGGTATCAGTTTAGTTCATAGAAAATTCTTTAAGACCTTATAAATGCAAGTGAATATTATTCCAATTTTGAAATATTCTTTTAGTGAAAATTTTTGTTTCAAATCTTTCTTTTCCTTAGAATTTAAGGATCACAATTTTTGCACATTAAGCACATGAACCAAACATGAAGTATTTTGATGAATGATCCGAACTACAACCATATACGATAGTTGATTCAGCTCCAGTACACCTTCCTCTTACGTGCAGCATCTGAAATCTGATGCTGTTGCAGGCTTGACTCCTAAAATCTGAAATCGTGTTCGTCTGAAGGGATCCAAGAATAGTCGGTGATAAAGAATGAAGAAGCTTTAAACCTTTGAACATGACATCAGATTTCGTGAGTCAAATCTGCTAACTCAACATTCGCATTAAATCAACCCTTCCCACCATAGCTGTGTTATGTGTTCAACCAGATAATTGAAAAAGGTCAATCCCTGTGTTCTTTCTTTGAAGATTAACTTTGTGCAAGGCTATAATATCAATTGCATGACAAAACAGGAACACAGATAGGCTAATCCAATCAATGGAAGAGGCTTTATTTATGACTGATAATTTATAACAATTGCTCATTTCTTAAAATAATAAACTAAATTGGAGAGAAAAAAGTTATTGTGTTCAGGAATAAACTAAATTTGATCTATATTACACTTGAAACTGTAGTAAGTGTTTAAACATATCTGTAGCTTAAGTATTATGTTTTTTAAATATAACCGATACGATAGTTGTAATAAAATTTCAGCCTCTCAATCTGTTTCCAGTATGAAACATATTATATTGTATATTACCAAAACAGGTTGTATATCATGTTATGCCATAACATTCCAGCTTCAGTTGAACGACTGTCTACTGATTAAGGATAATATAAATATGTGGCGTGCATTTAACAGTTTTGTAGTAAGATACTTAGCAGATTAAATATTTATATAATGAATGTTACTTTCCAAAGACAGCTAACTAACATCTGCCTTCATTCTTTAAGTAGATAAAAAAGTATTTATGTTGATCTATGTGTATACAGTTAAAATTGTATGTTAGCTAGGCTCCACGTTCACTATATGTTTGATTAAGATTGCACTACCATTTGCATTTAGCCAACACAAAAATTCCGATAGTACTGTGTTATTCGGAAAATTTAATAAACAATCTCTTTAAAAATACTTAAATTTATATCCTTTGGTTATTTTTGTAATATAGAATGGACAAAACAATGTGTGATTAAAAAATTTAATTCTATATACAAGGTATAGTTATTAGATTATGTTCATTGCAAGATCACATTGAAACTAGACGATATAAACCAAATATAAAACCTTAAAAAGGCATTCCTAGAAATGAAGTACATTAGGGAGAAGGATCAGATCCCAAACTGCTGACAGGAAGATAAGTGACCACTTTCGAAATTGGGAAAAATAAGTCGTCAAGTGGACAAATGATATATTTTCTATCTCAGATATCGTAGATATTGGTATAATATATTAAGGAAAACATTCAAACAACACATTTATTATTATTTATGAACATATTCAAGTAATAATTGGAATTAATTCATATTTGTTTTGATTATTTAATAGTAAAGATATACGAGTATATATATGACACACGCATTGATAATCGTATTATAAAATAAAGTATATAGTATACATACAAATTTGTATTAATTAAACGGACAACTAAAATTGCAATCTACACACTTTGAAAGTTACCAGGAATAAAATGTCACATTTTATCCGTTACAATCAAGAGAGGTTGGAGAATTATGTCTTGGGCCGCTGCCAGGACTTATCGTCTTTATCCCTCTATCGAACCTTTGTAGAATTATAATTCAGAACTCGTTCCCTTGATTGGCACCAAAACAAGTATTTAAACTAAAGATATTTTTACAATAACTTCTACATCTATAATATTGACAATTGTAACAATTAGCGAGATCATAGATTGATTGTGTTTTGTTTATAGTGATGATACAATAATGTTTGATACAATAATAGTGTATATAATAATTTTTGAAGTGTCAAGATTTGCTCTGTGCATAAAGAATAATAACTTTATCCTATTAGTTCTGCTGCATCACGCCTGGGGCTGAACGCTAATTGGAAGGTTAACTTCCTTGCTGTTCGACCTTCCTTCCCAGCCTAACTGGGTGAGGTCCATATTGATTTTCTTGTTACGTCACCAGTTGCTTGTTGCTACATATGTTCCTAGTGTTTATGGAAAACATCATTTGGCGACTTATAAAAACGAATCCTTAAATAATGATCATCCTCATTGAATTGTAACTGATCTATCAATCCTTATTATTTTAAGTGAACTAATAGTGAAAACCGACAATGTTGAATTAGCAGTAAATAATTTTAAAGTCAGGTAGAAAATTCTGGTTCCAACATATTTTCCCAGTAATTTGTAGAAGTAAGTGTGCAGTGTCTTAATGCATATTTTGACAGGGTGTTTTAATACGTACAGAAAGGGCCCATATACATATTAATTCCACTGTCCATGAAAATTAAAAATAAATCATTAGCCAATTAAAAATATTTATCTTACTTTATACGAGTTACATATAAATTTGTTAGCAAACCTCTTGTTATTCATTAGGCTAGTTTTTAATCATTCAATGATCCATGTTTACTTTAAGTGAAGAAACCTTTACATGTTTTATAATGGCGCCATCAAACTTTTACATTATTTGTTGAGGGGTATCACAATGAACATTAAAACATGTAAACCACCATGGCCTCTAATATGCAGATTCTAAGTTGTATTAACATGACTAACCTAATTAGTCATTTTATTAAATTAGCGTTTACAACACTAAGATGAGTAAAATTATTACATTCCATTGTGCTTGAAGAAAACAGGTCCTTGAAAAAAAAGTGCACCGGACATGGGTACGCGCTACATATCACTAATGTTAAATAAGAAAAGGGCGTTATGATCTCTTGATCTCTACATTTGCCAGTGGACATTTATCTTAAAACTGGAATTAATCAATACAAATTGTTTTGATGTTTTACATTACTATAATTTAGGATATACATATATCCTGGACAACGAAAAGAATATTTGTTGTTGTTAAAGGCAATATAGCCATGAGGTAAATGCAAGTTTTTACTTTAGAGATTGAGATACATGTTTGAATCTCAATTAGAGATAACACTAAAATAATATATACCTGGTACATGTGATATATGCCGCTCCGTGATAGGAATGCCAAAATCGTTTTTTACCAGTTTACCGTTTTATTTAAAGAGATTCTAAGGACGTAAACCATTTTATTTATTATATATCAGTATTATAGAAAATACACACGTAGTCAACATAAACCTAATTATTAAACCCCCATCAAAAGGAGTTTAAGAAGCATGGATATTTTAATATTTCACTCTAATATGCCAAAGTGTTGAAAGGTTTCAACGTGGGCTATCACAAAAGCTCGTATTTCCTACGGAAATTCGCTAACAATAGCATTCAATTGTAGTACTTCGGCAACACGACCTTATTGTGTATCTTTGTGTTAACCATGGCGTAGACATAGTATACTCTATAGACTATAGTTTTCTTTTTAGAGTTTATTTTCAGAGAAGCAAAACCAGTCCGATGAAGTGGCTACGATACGTCTGGCCAGGAATCTGTTTAGAAACGCCCAAGGTCTCGCCACATACCGGTGAGCAGCAGTCCCTCCATTCAGTGTCTAAAATGTAGCACAGAATATGTAGTATAAAATATGAAAGTTAACATGTTATTATTATAATGGCAGTTACCCACGGCTTCGAATTCAATATTCTGCTGGATAAAAAGCTCAAAGCTATATCTTGATTAAATGGTGTACCCAACACCAGAGATAAAGATCGATATTGAAATATATTCCAATAATTTACTTATCTATTTAAGAAAATATTAAAAATATATTAAGAAAATAAATATAATTGCAGTTTAAGTTAAAAGAGAAGTGTTTGGTGTCCTGAAATCAGATAGTCAATAACTTTTTTAGATTGCCAATAATAAGTATAAATAAAAAATACTATCTTTATGTATCATTCCAAAAGTTTTAGTTGAACTGCTCCAACGATTTCGTACGCAACTAAAAGTACTATTATCAAAATTCATAGCCTAGTTAAGGTAATATGACGGAGCACTATAATGGTCTTCAGATTAGTCTTGGGAATGAGAATGACTTTGGCCACCTTCCAGCTAGCCGGGAAGTGATGCAATCGGACGGATATATATATATATATATATATATATATATACATACTTTATATATGTGTTACAAGACTAATCTGAAGACCATTATAGTGCTCCGTCATATTACCTTAACTAGGCTATGAATTTTGATAATAGTACTTTTGTATATATATATATATATATATATATATATATATATATATATATATATTATTTCAGTGTCCATGGTTGAGTATCAGAGGTGAAATGAACTTTAAGTTGGCTCTTATTACAGATTTTCCCGTGTAAAAGCACTTCTAATTCAAATACAAAAATTTTTTTATGTCATATTTGGGTTTACCTTGACGCCTCGATTAAGAAAATTGTATATATGTGAGTTTTAGAAGGGCACTTCGGTAAAAAGTGTTTATTCAGTCTGTTTTAACCTACAACCGGTCTAATGTATTTAAGATGCCTTAGATTAGTTGCCTATTTTGCCTTAGAAATATACATGTACACAACAAGTGTATTTTGTGTGTGATGTAATGTCTTGTTATTTCATTTACTATGTCCATGGGCTCACTACACTCGCTTGATTTTGTCCCTCAAAATGTAGTAATTTTACTGTCTCTCTAATATGGTTCCTTCAGTGACTGTAAATATGCTGTAAAAAACATTTCTACTGTACATCGTGGAATTTATTATTATCCTTAAAACACCAAATGGAGTTGATTAATTACTACTGGCATCTATAATAAAGGTTAGATTATTTTTCTATAGCCATTAATATTTACACCTAGTATTTATTTCAACATTCAAATACAAAATTGTTGGACATAGAGTGGCACGTTGCGTTCTGATACATGATTAGCTGTCACAAATGTTGCCTATTTTACAAGTGAAAATATGTTTTTTATTATTATTTAATAAGTGGTGTTCCGGAATAAAAATAATTTTTTTCTTCTAAAATAAACAAGGAATGCGCATGCGCAGTTTGCTTTGAAACCGTATGTTAGGTTTTGTTTGAAGATTACACACCTTTATAATCTTTACAAGTTTGTTCATTTGTAATATTAATAGGATTAGTATAATAGTTTTTTATTATAGTTACGTTATACGTTTACCGTAATATAGCCATAAAATAGGTACTTTTAGGTAACAAGTTAATAGATATTTTACGGTTAGTCAGAAAAATTGTAGCAAAAAAGACAAAGTGCAGATATTTGTGTTCTGCCCTACAAAATAAATATAAATGTTAAGAGGTGTTAATTATACCGATTTGTATCTGCGTGATAGTCATTTCTTTCTTCAGTTATATTGTACCACGTTATAACAAAACTTAAACTACTTCTCGGGATATTCAAAGCGTAGATAAATCATTGTTACAAAATGTTAATAACATCATAAATATCAACAGCAAAGTACTCTTGGATATTGAGGTTGACAGGGGTGGAAACACAATTTCCCAAAGCTGAAATTATTAACAGCATCACACCCGAACAGTGTTGCTACCTTGGCAATTATTACCTTACGTTTTCTTAATGTAGAGAGGGAATGCAGTCTACAGCTTACAATAATGATCGTTTTTTACAAAAAACAAAAGACTTTGGCATATTACAAAGTTTATAGGCTAGTAAAGAACTTTACACGTTTTGGCCTAGCACAACGTACAATATTATTAGACTGTAATTTACTTTGTGTTTCCGTAAATTATGAATTTGTGTTCAATTTATCAAACATAAGTTATTTGATATAATCCTTATATTTCTCAGAGATTTGATCAAAATGTTAGTAATAAATCAGTAATTTAGAGTATTATAAGTTGGTTAAAATTGTTTCTCTCTTATGTGAATAAATTATGAAAAGTGTAATTAATGTAAATGTCAAATGTTATGTAAACCAAAAAAACTTTAAGTACAGGCAACTATGTAATAATACTAATAGTAAATATAGCATTAAAGAACCGAAGTTCTTACAATACTTGTTATACAGCGTATATAGTGTTATAAAGCGTTACTTATTTTTAATCCTACCTTTTATTATTATATATAATACGTATATAATATTTTGCAGTACTATTTCAAACTGCTTGGTTTACAAAGTAATTATAACACAATTTATAAAGAAAATTATATTTGAAGAATATACATAAATTTACAAAAATGATAAAAGACCATTTTAAAATTATTATAACTAAATATAAATATATATCTTCTAAACTAAATTTTGTTAACAATAAGTGATCATGCAAAAATGTATTGGGTTTGTACTAATTTTTTTTTTTTTTTTTTTTTTTTTTCAGAAATATAATTAATTAATTCAGAAATTTGTAAATTAAAGTAACATTCTTGAGAAACAAAAATGTTTTTATTAATAACTTTCTGTTCTTTGTGAATAGAAATTAAATCACTTTGCGTCTCGCAGATTCAAATATATACAACACAGTGCTCACGTGATTACTGTAACAATGTTTACTTTTCAAAGCTTTCGAAATATAATATAATCGGTTTGGCTTTTCAGCATCACGTCTTTTTGCTGTCACAATATTGTCATTGTTCTTCTTAAATTTTTCTCTTAAAAAATAAATAATACAATATAGAAGTACGCCACTCCACGTATGGACATCAGGCTTCGCCGAGTATGCATGAACAAATATATAGGTAATTTTATTAGGCTGCATATTTTACCATAACACATTTTAAAAACATGACAAGATTACACTTAGATTTCCTCAGGAAAAATATTATTTATTTTGCAATTGTGATATATACGAGTATATTACTTACAAAAGACCAATGCGAGAACTTCCACAGCCAAATCTCATCGAGTGACATTTATTTTCATCAATCTTGTCGTTGCTTATATAGTAATGTAGCTTCATGCAAAATTTCAAGGTCTGTTCGCTATCGAAATATATCGCCAAATAGACAGACAAAAAGAGGCAATATTTTTCCAACCCCGTCACTAAATTTCAGCCAATAAGAAAATAATGTAATAATATGTAAACTATACATATGGTTAGTTAAAGCTATAGGGTTACCGTCTTTCGTGTGGTTCATAAAATAATTGGTAAGTAATAAGAGTTTTATCAACATTTTAAAAGTTCTAAAATAATATAAGTATGTAAAATTAAACATTTAAAAAGTGCAGAAATGTGAAGCTAAACGTACAATGGAGGTATTTCTTGTTCAGTCTTTTGTACAAGTGCAAATTCGGAACCGAAACTTCAACAATCTGTTTTAAACATATGGAGTGTCATAGGAAATAAACTTAAATGTAAATATTATAATAAATTAGATTAGGTTAAATGGAGGTAAAGAAATAAGAGAACAACACACATATAACAAATGCATCTGTTACCACATGTATTGTGTAACTGAATGGTACTCCAGAATTGACCCAGTAACCTGAACTGCATAAACCTGAAATCGAATGTAATACGTGGTTTTACTTCTTCCCGTTTGCATAATATATCATACAAAAGCGAGTACACCATTTGTATTGTTCAAAATAATGTCATTAATAAATATCAAAACAATTTACATCTACTAATTTCTATACTAAACGATGTTAATGTATTTTCTCAGTTTTTTTATTATAAGCTAATTGTGGATAACTCATTGGATGGATTAGGTAATGAAGAATTCAGGTTGGGGTTTTATTGGATTAATCTCTTATTATTGTGTAAAATACGTTATATTTCTTAGTACAGAATAAAGTAATTGGTACAAACTTTATCTTTGGCATTTAACAAGTTGAAGCCTAATTCAAGGACGAAATTACCTGACAAATTCAAGGATATCTTATTTTTTGACATAAAATCACCATAATTCCAGTATTTAATACGAAAGGAGCAGGTATCATATCCATAATATATAATTTATGTCTGTCTAACTGTCTGAATAATATCTCTAAAACAAATTGACCTGCATACTTGACATTTTGTATGAAGCTTATATATGTATTGGCAACACTGAGTGATAATGCACTCGATGATATTGCAAGTCACTGCATGCGATATGGCAGAGCGTTAACAAACACTTAAACATTGGCCTAATGGGTAACAATGATAGCAACGAAAAAAATTTAAGAATAGGAAAATTTCGTAATACACTAAGTAAAATTAAATTAAATTTTCGAATGTAGCCTATTAAAATGGGTAATAAGCTTTAAACGTTGCAGGCAACCTCAGCAAAGCCTGTAGTGTGACGTACTTCCTCCCTGGTCTTTATTGAGACCAACTATCCATTGGCTCACGTGAGTGTATAATATTGACTGATGTAGTAAACGATTCATATAATGTAATAATCCTCTAAACATGTCCAATAGTAAAAATAATATTAAAATGTATCCCGGCTTTGAATTAGGACTCTTTTTCCGAGGTCCTCTGAGAGATCACTGTGTGGGATTAATAACTTAATTTGTTTCTTTGACCTCTTGCTGTATAAGTAAAAAATATAATAAAACAAACTTTAAATTAATTTCACTAATCTAACGCGTGCGCGTGTGTGTGTGTGTGTGTGTGTGTGTGTGTGTGTGTGTGTGTGTGTGTGTGTGTGTGTGTGTGTGTGTTTGTATACTATTTGTAAATGGATGTAAATATTTAAAAAATGGGACTGTTTCAGATTATGATAATGCAATAAATGATTAATGATTTCAAATAATTAATGATTATTTGTTCAAAGAAATATGATTGTATACTAACTTTTGTAGGATGTGTTGTTAACAGATCATTGGAGTTGCTACTTGAATGTACAAAGAATATTATTAAGTTCAACAAAATATTATAACAAGGAAAAATATTATATCAACAAAACAACAAATGGGTACAATTTGATTGTTGTTTGTGTGTTTCATTATTTATTTCCATTACATGAAATATTGAATTTTTAGATACTAAATGTTTAAATCTAGCTATATTTCCTCTTTATATCACATTCATATTTTAAATTTTCTCCCATCAGTTTCCCTCACGCTTCTACTAACAAAGTATAAAAACAATAGCCAGTTATCTCTTATAACAGGTGTTTGAATTTCTACTTGACTTGTTATATTTCCTCTCTATATCGCACTCGTACTTTAAACAATATTGTTACAACAGTTTTTTCCCACAAGCTTCTACTAACAGAGTATAAAAACAATAGCCAGTTATCTCTTATAACAGGTGTTTGAATTTCTACTTGACTTGTTATATTTCCTCTCTATATCGCACTCGTACTTTAAACAATATTGTTACAACAGTTTTTCCCACACGCTTCTACTAACAGAGTATAAAAACAATCGCCCGTTATCTCCTATAACAGGTATTTGAATTTCTACTTGATTTGCATTCAGGCAATATCCGATGCTTTGACGTATGCATATTCATCAGCTTTACTTCCGCTGCGGTGTGTTGTATAGAACTATGAAAAGTTTGAATAAACTCTTCTGTCAGCATCATTTTATGTTGCTTAATTTATTTAAGCCAAAGTAATATTATTTACAATTGAAAATTGACAACATCACGCATTGAATATTATTCTATAAAAATATTCACCTTTGAAGATTCAACGTGTTTCAAAAACAGTCCGATGGCGTCTAACACATGTAGTCACATGTCAATCTTTATGTATAGTATAGGAAGACAGATTTATTCCAAATTTATTGCTCTTATAATTATATAATATCATGCATAAACTCAAGTGATAAAAGTTAACACCTTATTTCAAGTACTACTTTTATTGATTTAGTTAGAGTGTTTTACCACATCCTAATTGCTAAGGCATATTATTAAAATATCGAAAAGAACTTAAATAATTTACTTTATATTTGTTCTGACACTCTAGTGTTTTACCAGATAAATCTTGGTTTTCGCTCTTATATTAAATATCCAAATATTAATATTTTTTAATCAGGATACATTTAAGCTATAGAAATGTATGTAAGTAAGACTATTAAACACAATTAACCATAGGTATTGAATTCTTAACTCGTTAATCCAGTAAAATATTTGTTCCAGAAGTAGGTAGAAATATCTGGTTGTATAATTTGGATGTAAGCATCGTGGACCGAGATTAGATAGAGTGAATGCAGAGAATTTCTTCTTACCTCAGGGGAACTTAACAGCAATTCGCTATATTTAAGAAAATTTAACAATAATTAAATTTTACTCGGAAAGTTTGAAAGAAAAATGTCATGATACGTTGATTTGTCTCATTGGAAGTATAGCAAAGATCACTAATATTTTCGATATTCGATGTATTACAACAGAAACACAAAGTAATTAAAATACAAATTTAATTCTTCTTATTCAGTTATATTCTAATGCATCATAAGGATGAGTTTAAAAAAAGTAATTAATTCAAAACATATTAGTGGGCAATTGAAAGTTTTATGACAACTCTATTATTACTGGTAATTCAGGCACCATACATTACATTACAAGGACAAGCAGTAAATGTAGTCTGTGTTCATTTCAGACCTATTTTCGATTATCATACTAGAACAATTAACTAGGAATTTAATAAAACTACTCCACTTAAATAAGATAAGGTCAATAAAATTTGTACCTACACAATCACTTAGAAAGACATAACACAGAAAAAGAACTTTAAACCAAAGGAATTTTTACACTTTTTTCCGTAAATCCCAAGGTGAAATAGTCACGCAACCCTTTGTCAGCTTTCAAGATTGCATTAAAGAATTATTGAGGCATAGCATTATGATAACTCTTAAAGTACTATAGAGGCATTTCTTGTTTAGCCTTTCGTAGACTAGTGCCACATACTAATAATTGAGACCAAACGAACAGGTTCTTGTAACTTAGTGTTTCCATTATAGTAAGACACATAAAGTAGTTATAGTAGGAAGGATTACCTCAGTTTGAATGTTGAATTTAGCTCCAGTTCACCTTTCTTTAATTGCAGCGTCTAGTAACTGACGCTGTCTCCGATTTATGAAATCGGAGTCATGTTCGTCTGAAGAGATACAAAGAACGTCGGTGACGAAAGGCTCAATAGGTGAAGTGGTAGACTCATCAGGTGCACAATTGAGTGCACTACGGTATTCTGACACGATCTCCAAGGAGGGTGGAGCAACCAAGTTTCCAACAGATAGCAAAAATGATAAACAAATGTACAGCTACTGTGGGCTAAAACGTTATTAGATACTATTTCGTTGCAAAATATTGTTATAACTATTTTAATAAAATAATAAAATGTTACTCAAGAGCGGAATGTATGTACCGAATTTAATTTACGCTTATTTAGAGCAAACCCATTACAGATTCCACTTTACACTAATTACATTTATTATACATACACAGTATTTGATTATGATTAGCTTTTAATACATAGTATTGGAAATCTGATTTGAAATCCGTAAAAATGTTGATTGAATTTAAATAAATACAAGTTTATGTGATACCAAAAAAAAATTATGGTTGCCTGTAAAGTCGGTTTTACGGGCGAAGATTTTACGTGACAACGTCTTTTTCTCGGTAGAATATTTATTGATATGAATATTATTAAATTGCACAATAGGAACAAGGAATTGAATGAAAATAAGAATTGCACAAATTTTAACTATAGAAATATATTTTTTTTACTAAAACATTGTACATAATTTGAAATTAATTAAAATTTGTTATTGTAAATGGTAAAGTTGAATAAAACATTTACTAAAATTGGAATTTTAAATTCTTGCTAAACACAGTTAAATTCTAACTCCGCGCGTGGTGATTGGTCGGTTTAGTTCGTTTGTTTGGTCGCACTGTTATGACAGGTTAGAGGTTATAATTTGTTATTTTAAATGTTTGACTAGCAATACGCGCTGTTTCTTCTCAATCGACTGAATTACGATTGATTGCAGAGTGATTTAAACTAATAATTTACTTAACACTATCAACATTTGTCAATAGTATGACATAACCTATAAACTCAGTTTCTCAACTTTTGTGTCAATCTAACAATTAATCAATCAATCATAGTTTACGATAATGAAATATCAGTGTACAATTATTTACCTTTATTGTTGTACATTTGTCAATAGTATGACATAACCTATAAACTCAGTTTCTCAACTTTTGTGTCAATCTAACAATTAATCAATCAATCATAGTTTACGATAATGAAATATCAGTGTACAATTATTTACCTTTATTGTTGTAGTTGTTGTAAATGACGAATCTAAGCACTCCACATTTTCACGAATAAACATAGTTATCTGCTTTATCCCGTGCGGCGGACCCACAGTTATCTGCTTTATCCCGTGCGGATCCCGTGCGGCGGACCCACTGGACGGGCATCGTAACGTTACCGGGCGTTACACTTTTTCATGAGTGACTCCGAGCCGCAACCTAATTTAAGACGTTGTCACGTCAATAAATGTTGAACACAACATATATTGTATCATATTGGTCTGTGTACTTCTTTATTTACATTCAGTATTAGTAACCTTATTATTTTTCTAGATCAATTTCAATACTATAGTCATAAGGAAATATCTTAACTACAAATAAACGAGACAAAAGTAGGTCTAAGCAGTCATATTTTATGTTAAAATTACTCCCTTTTATTTGAAAAGCTAGAAGACGTTGTTGAGGAAGACAGTTGTTCCATGAAGGAGTACAACATTGGAAAAAGAAAATATCCAAGATATAATAGACGTCTGTCATATTCCAGCAAGAATAGTGTCTGAGGCTCGTATTCAATTATTTAGGACGAACTAACCGTAACGTAAGCGGTTTGGATTCTAATCTCAAACATATGTATAAAAAAGTATTTAATTATTTTACCTAATATCATATACTTGATGTTCTATGTACATTCAAATTCTTTTTAACAGAGGATGTAATAGTACTTTTACTTTAAAACGTTTTGAAATAAAACCAAATATCTACATCATAGATTTTTTACTATGATGTCTGAGTTTTAAACCAGTCAGATAGAGTTTTACAATGAAAGTAATCTTTGCTTTCCGGCCGGCTGTTTGTGACAGTTCACGACCCAAATCAGGGCGGTTTGTTGTGTTCTGGAGGCCAGCGAATCCCACTCTCACCCTTCTGATTCTTCAACCCCATCTAACCATCTTTCACGACTAAGCCTTACACAAGTTTATTGCTGTTCTTTTCAACATTTGCCACTTCTCCCTCTCATATGACTAATAAATATGATTCTACCACACTGTGTTATTTTGTAATATTAAATTTCACAAAATCATGTTATATCCGGTTACTAACGTGGATTTAGGTGTAATTTCTGAAACTGCGATAGTTATCACGGTAAGTCCGTTATAATTATAGTTCAGTTCATAAGAATCGGGTAATACTGAAAATGAGTATAAACTGGAATCATCCTGTTGAGTGTAACAATAAAGGAATCTATTTCATGTTCCAAGAGTCAAGAGCCAAATTGCATTGTTTAAGCACAAAGCCTAGTTTTTCTATGCAATATATGCAGAGAGAAACTAATTATCGCCTTACTAGTATGTGTGGGTAGCAACATTTTATTTATTTTTAACAAAAGGAGAGGTAGAATTTTTTTAGTCTTATTATTCTGTTTGTCCTCATGAGCCACTTACCAGTGTAAGGAACCTATAAAAATATATAAAGGAGAGTAGGTATAGTTACAGATAAAAACTGAAACGATCAGAAACTGGATTTGAACCTGCGATATCCCTATAATAACTCATAGAATGTCCGACACCCTAGACCGCACAACATTGAGGTCTCCTCCGAATTAATCTGTAACGAAAGAGCTTAAGTAAGGAACGACAAACTTCTACAAAGAATCTTATTGCTTAACTAGTGAAATATAATATGTATATGTGTGTGTGTGTGTGTGTGTGTGTGTGTGTGTGTGTGTGTGTGTGTGTGTGTGTGTGTGTGTGTGGCCAATAGAGGAATATCAGGAAATAAATTTGTTAAAAGCCTCACAAAGAAGTATTGTGCATTTATACGATACAAATTTGCTGTCTTCTCTTGGAATATAAGGAAAGGAAAAATACTTCCTCGTCGGATTGGAGATCGTCCTGTAGTTTATCAATTTTGAAATGTTGTATCCTTTGACGACTTACCCTATTAAAGTTAAGGATAAATGGTTTATATTGTATTTCTTACACTGACAATCCAAATATATTGTTTATTTTATCATGACATTATTGCGCAAAATAACACTTTTATTATTTGTAATGTTAAGAGTTTAAAAAGCCTCTATAATTAACACTAGTTCAGTCAAACACGTGTAAGGACTTATATTACAAAATGTTTATGGCTAAATGGATTAATTAATTGTTCGTGAAAATTTAAGTTGTTCACCAAATAAAGAGTTTGTAAGTAGGGCGTCTATCCGATTTCAGTCTAACTGTCACATGGAATGTGTAATACCGTACAGTTTCTCTGAATGTGCCTACCGAAAACTGCTTTATCTGTTTTAATAAGCTTTATATTTATTCGCTTTACCATCAATAATTCATTTGTTAAGTTATATGTTGTTATTGAAGTTCTATTACGGATCCATTCCATCAAACATTGGCCGTTATTCAAATCTAGTTCGATAATTAATTTAAATAAAGATAATTAGATTTAGAAATATCAAATATTCCCAAAGTAAGTATAATGTTTGACAGTTGACATTAATCAAAGTGAAATGTGTGAAGGGGCTAATTCCTACAGAATAAATTATATGTAATCGATTATAATGTTGCCCTAACATTTCACACTATTTATTTGACAATGTGGACTTCAGTGATTATTATTTTCAAACAACTATTATTATATACCTGAGTGCTGCAAGAGGAAAGCCGAATTATAGGTTCTAGATCAGCCCCTACCTGAATAACTAGAAGAGAAGATTTCTTTGTGCAAGGAGAGGAAATGTTGTTCGAACTTAGTGCTCTCAATACCGAGCCTAAGCGGCGCTGCTAAGCGTTATTCTTTTCATCGTAACTTATCTGATGGATGGTTAATTACGTCTTCCACTCCTCTTTAGTTCCCTATAAATCCAAGCTGCACTCTTAAAGGTCAATCTGTTTTTTAGGATTATCTGTCTTCTGTTTCGTTACATCTGTCAGTTGATCCCAATGAACCGACAGACGTACAGGAGAGAGGATAAGTCCGCAGTGAACACAGTGAATGTGAATACTGTCTATAGTACAAATATGACCCTAAGAATACTTAGGAATATTTCAGTCAAGGAGAGACAATCAGTTTACACGTATGTTAGAGGATACGGGAAACTGGTTCCTACGGTACAGGCGAGATGTGAGATGACGTTTGGCGTGAAAAAAGATTCATCACAATAACCTTCCAGACATCAAGGATAATATGGAAATATCTCAAAGATAAGGCTTCCAGAAACCTTTCCAAACTGAAGTCTACCGCATTCCTAGCTTAGTGACGTGATAAACAATAGGGTACAGGGATATATTGTAATGACCAACACTTAGGAACCGTTAACGATCTCACGTCGATTAAGTCTTCCATTATTGAAACTCTGTTTCAAGCTATGCGCTTACGTTTCTTTGGTGCGATTTTGACGTTAATTATTAAAATTATTGAACAGACGTGGGTAATCGTTACATTATCTAGAAAGGCCCAGTCATGCATTGCCAGCAAATTCTGATAACTGAAGGATATTGCTAAGAATTATACATGGAAAGATGCTCATTAGTGTAAGGTAGGGAAGACTGTGACTTGTTTACTCTAAACCAGCTAGCTTCTTCTAAGCAAAACATTAACTCCTGAAATAATATTGTAGTTACGACGTCAAGTAAAATGAAACTATTAAAGTTAGTATTGAAGTATCGATTCAGAAGACATCAAATAATTATTACGATTGTTTTTACTGTATGATAAAAATATACTCAAGTAAGACGTATGCAATTAATGGAATATAGCAGATTAATGCAGATTGTTTTATATATGCTGTGTTTTAAAATTAGATCATTTATAAAGCAAATATAAACTATTTATTACACGGTTACCAGAACCTATTAATACATTTAAAACCTTCAAGACTTATAGTGATAATTTTGAACAATGTATTTCAAGTTTTCAAGTATCAAATGAGTGTCAAAGGTAATCAAAACGCACAAGTGGCTACAAATAAGGGAGACGAACTGTCACTCATGTGTGAAGAACTCAATCCCGACCTGCTGATTGTAACCGAACACGGTTTCAACAACAGCAACATTGACAGTTTCAAAATTCAAAATTACCAATTGGCAAAACTCTTTTTGCCGCAACTCCTCCAAAGGAGGAGGTTGTAGCAATTTTTTGAGAAACAACTTTTCCTTTACCCCTCGCACGTTTGGGCACATCCGTAGACAAACATTTTGAAGTTACAGGGGTAAAAGATAAGAACAAGTCAATCACAATTTGATGTGATTGGCTTGTACAGGTCTCCCAACGGAAACGATGAATCTTTTTTTTCAAATTTCGAACAAATTTTGTCTGACGTGACGAAGAAAAAGCGCAATTTCATTGTCATGGGGGACTTTAACATCGACATTTTTAGATGATAACAGTCCAATGACTAGAAAAACTCGCTGACTTGTTGGGGTCGTTTGGCCTTAACTGGTCGATCACCTCTCCCCCGAGAGTTTACGACCCACTTCGGCGACTGCGATTGACAATGTCGTCACAAATTTGTCAGACACCGAAGCTTTAGTGGTCAACACAGCCATTTCAGATCACTATGGCCAACAGGTCACAATCAATGGTCATGAACCTGCAAGGGATCCAGTCAACAAAAAAAACAATCAGAAACACAAGGCCCGCAAATATTAAGCTCTTAAAATTTTTTTCTCGCTCAAGAAAATTGGAGCTTTCTAAATTTTGGAGGTCCCCTTGAAACACAATTCAGTAGTTTTGAATCGACCTTTAACTACCACTTAAACGTGAGCTGTCCCCCTGATAAAAATTCAACAAAAAACGAGGCAACAAAAGTGCACATGGATCACCAAAGGTATTGATTAATCTCTCTTTTCACTCGGGAACGTTTCCACCCTCTCTCGAAATTGCGAAAGTTTACCCCAATTTTTAAGAAGGGCGACCCCCTTTCAACTCAAAATTATCGCCCAATTTCAATGCTGCCGGTTTTCAAGCAGAATTTTTTGAAAAAGTTTTTTTTCACTCGATGTGTGAATTTTTTTGAAAAACACAACCTACTATCAGCAAACCAAATTCGGGTTCCGAAGTGGAAAGTCAAGTCAACAACTGACGCAATCGTTCGTCTGGTCGACATGATAGTAGAAGGAATGGAAGATCGAGGAGACACGTTGAGTGTATTCTCGGACCTATCGAAAGCATTTGACTGTGTTGACCACCATTCCCTCATTCTCAAATTGGAACATTACGGGGTGCGAGGAGTGCCACTCAAGTGGCTCGAATCGTACCTTAGTGATAGAAAACAATTTGTTGGAATTTCAGACGTTCGATCTGAAGGGAGAGGGCTGAAGGGAGCCCTGGGGAACTCCATCCTGAGTCCTCTACTCTTTTGATCTACGTCAATGATGTTGGTTCATCGGTAAGCCGCGGACAACTCGTCCAGTATGCCGATGACACGACTCTATGCTTCAAAGCGAATTCAAAAACAGAACTCGAAGAGATTACATTCATTGAACTCAAGAATGCGATCCAGCATTTCAATGAACTCAACCTCAGAACAAACCCAACGAAATCAACATTCATTCAATTTTGCCTGAAACACACGAACTCAGGCTCTAGTCCCCACTGTCATGTTGAATGAGACTGAGATCGAAGAAGTCTACTCAACAAAATTCCTTGGAATACACCTCGATCAAGGGGTTGACATGGGATTTTCATGTAGACAGCGTTTGTTCCAAGGTATCTCAGGCATTTATGTTTTGAGGAGACTCTCCGAGTATTGCCCGACTCAGGTGCTGATAACGGCGTACTATGGACTGAATCTACCCACACCTCTCCTATGGATTGGTTTTGTGGGGGGGTTGCTCAAAAACAAATGTTTCCAGAATCTTCATACTGCAAAAAAGAGCAGTCAGAATCATTGCCAAGCTGCAAAGGAGAGAGTCGTGTAAGCCAGCATTCAAAAATCTGAAACTGTTGACACTACCCTGCCTCTACGTATTAGAGACATGCCTTTTCTTCATGTCAAAATGCGAAACCATAAGAGGTAGTAACATACACTCTTACGCAACAAGGGGCAGTGGAGAACTACCGAACTGGGAGACACAGAACGGCAGTTCATGAACGTTTACCGTCACAGGCGGAGAGTTCAATTCGTCAACAAATTGCCAAATTCAATCAAAAACGCCCCAATGCTCAAAAGGTGAAAGAGTGGGACAATTCGAATGATTGGGAATGAATAAATGTTGACAATGTATGTCTAAAAGGGATTGAGATGTAAGAATGAGTGGAAAATTGTTAGTTTAAACAAATATAATGACGATTGCCATACAGTGTTATATTGTCTAACGCAATAAAAACATTTATTTATTTATTTATATAAATATTGAAACAATTATGTAAAATAATCAGTAATTATTATAATTCAGTTTTCATTCATTCTCTTTTTAATTGTTTATACTTGAAAACGTAGTATTCTAAAATTTTCAATAATGAACGAAAGATATCTGCATTAGCATATTTTTTATGTTGAAAGTTGTCTTACAGTTCTTTATTTTCTTATTTAATAATTATCTATGGACAAAAATCTATAATACAATTTTCCCCTTAAACTACTAAAACAACATAGTGTAATGTTTACTGGTTTTTACTAACTTGAAGTTTAATTATTGTATTGCAATGGGATAATCAACTTAAACACTTCAGTTTGTAGAAAAGGATTATTTGATAGTGTAAAATTATTTCGTAAAATCCGATTGTCTGTTTTGAATTTCATATTCCTTGAATAATATTTTTATATCAAAACATTATTTCAACGAATGAAGTGGAAAAAGTAACAAAAATCGAGAAAGACATGTGATGAAATATGACGGAGAGATACATTTGGCACGGTCAGTGGATATACAAAAAGTAAGTGGATCATCATCCGGAGTTCTGAAAAATCGATGTCGACTTGACAGCACGTCTCCAATGGAGATTTATCAACGGTTTTTACTTCATTGACTTTTATAATAAGCAATGTCATTCTACCATTTATTCCATACATAATTATTAAATAACTTTATAGTTAAACGTAACTAATTGACTATTACTTAGCATACCGATTGTTTCCGTCATAACCTCTCTCTACGAAGGTCAAGCGATCTTTACCTGCAACATGAATATTATGGAATTCTCTTACTATGACAGTGATTTTTCAACGCATTCATGACCAAACTGACGCTATTATGAGGCATGTTCATTTGAGAATACGACTAATATTTCATACAACATCTATCTTTAATTATAATAATTGCAAAACATGTTTTAAAGTAATATCATTAACATCGTTAATATTATTCTCTCAATCATTTTTGTCCAATAATTTTATTGCATATATGTATCAGCTTCAGCTGAAAGAATATTTTATTATATTTACTGCTAACACACATCAAGCTTGACTATTTCAGGTCTTCAATTTTTACACATTTGTATACAATGTCCTGTCAGGTTTAAGGCGATAAGCGCTTGAATATTTTAAATGGGATGAATAAAGGAAGAAAGATTTATAAAGCTTAAAAATAAATACGTATAGTATAGAATATTGTTGAATACCTTAATTATGAAAATTTGCTTCCAAAATTGCAATCAGGGTTCAGAAAGAACCACAGCACTTGCACTGCATTGCTGAATATGTTTGCAGATGTTTTTGGGTCGAGGGACGCCGGCAGGTGTAGCTCTATAATCATGCTTGATTATTCGCAGGCATTTGATTCCATAAGCCATAGTTTGCTCCTTGCGAAATTGAAGCACTTCGGCTTCCATGAGAGTGCAATTGTCTGGTTCAAGTCTTACTTGGAAAAAAGACTGCAGGTGACGAAGCTGGGTACCGATATCTCACCTCCCCTTGAGAAATTAAGGGGAGTGCCGCAGGGGAGCTGTCTGGGGCCCATTTTGTTCACCCTTTACACTGCAGATCTGTCCAACTGTGTAAATCACTGCAAGGTGCATGCCTATGCTGATGACTGTCAATTGCATTTTTCTTATGAGTCAGATTCCATTAACCAAGTTTTCGCAGGGGTAAACTCTGATCTGGAGAGAATAGATGATTGGTCACGGAAGCATGGTCTCAAGTTGAACGCTGAAAAATGCATGATTCTTCATATTGCCCCGCCAACTGTCTGTCAAAAAATCCTGCTTGGAGATATGCACGTTAAACTTGGTGACAAAATGTTGATGGTGAGTGATACTGTCAAGACTTTGGGAGTGGTGCTTGACAGGGGCCTCACATTCTCAGATCACATCACTCATGTTTCCCAGTTGGCTTTAGGAAGGCTGCGAGGTCTGTACAGGTACCGATCAATACTGCCAGAATCTGCTAAGCTGCAGCTGGTCCAGTCATTAGTTTTGTCAGTGCTCTATTACTGTTTTCCTGCATACGGCAACAGCATTACCAGGGAGGAAATGTCCCGATTGCAGAGGCTGCAGAACACCGCAGTGCGCTTCGTTTACAACATTCGTAGACGGGAGCGTATATCTGCCTATCGTGAGGCTGCCGGTCTTTTGCCAACTGATGCCGTGTGTAGGATGCAGACTTGCAACCTCATCCACCGGGTCTTGGTACAGCAGGAGCCTCAGTACCTGGTGGAAAGACTCGTTGCTCGTGGGGGGGTGGCTCTGCGAAGCACCCGGCAGGATGCGCTACTCCATTTTCCAAAGGTCAGACTAGAGGTGGGTAGAAAAGGGTTTTCTTATTTTGGCCCTACTCTTTATAATGACCTCCCTTGGGACCTCAAACAAATGGGCATCCTAGCATTTAAGTCTAGAGTAAAATCTCATTTTATGAATACGTCTTAATTATATATTTTTTGTTACCATTTATGTGCACCATGAAAATAATGTGTAGTTTTTAATTTTAAGTTTGACTTGAGTTACTCTGTAAAACAGTTGTACACTGAGAGACGCTTGAAATAAAGGCATTTTTATTATTTATTTATTATTATTAATATAAAACGCTTACAGAATGACATGACAGCAATTGAGAACTTCAATAACATAATTAACTACTGATTACGGCTAAATCTGTTATGATTGCATGCTCTAAACAACCTCCATTTATTTGAATGGTTCAGTACGGCAAACCTTTAAAGGCTCAGTATCTTAAAATATAATTTTGTAAGAAAACTGGTTTTGCTTATTTAACAATGTTGTTTCGATATAAAGATTTGAATTGTGCATGCCTCTATTTATATTAAAATTACAGGCCAATATAAATAAATAATAACTGTTAAAAAATGTAAAGAAAAAATATTGTGACCATAATGTTACATCTTACACAGTAGAGATTCTAAAGAAATAATGCAGTTTAAATTTATGTTATATGTGTAGTAAGCAATTAAAGAGATTTCATACAATCGGCTTTAATAAAATGCCGAATTGAATAAAAATAAGATACATATTAATGTATAACGAGGCTTGTTCAAGCTTAGTCACAATCTTTTATAAGCATACATAATTTATTGAATTAAAGTCTTTATTTGCAATATTCCCAATGACACAAACATTATGAATATAACTCCCTACACATGTTATCTCATTAAATAGGATACGTCTTAGTTCATTATTTTTGTAAAGCAGATGGACCATCGTCTGAATTTCTTGAATTAACTTGATATCCAATCATACTTTGACTTAATTTTATCAACATTAGCAATTTTTCAAACATAAAGGTTCGCATTTTCTAGATAGCTTTCTTACACACACATCGCAGATATACTGACTCTACAAGAATTTAAAGTTAGAAGTAGTGATTTTGAAATTTTATAATTGTGAGTTTGATTAAAGAGTTTTGCAGATAAGAATAAAATAACTCTGCAGGGAAAAGTAAATGACAAATCATAACGCAATTGATCAATTTTACTGATTATATATCTAAAATTCTACATATAAATAACAAATACCGTCTAAAGCAAACTATCTTGTCAAATATTAATTGTTTAAAACAATTTGTTAAACCATGAAAAATTTAATTTCCAAAAATATTTGGTAAACATTGCATTTTAGTTTAAAAAACAAAATCCCACGTCGGTCATATAAACTCATTAACTGTAAATTGTATTCAGAGGTTTTAACGTGCTTAACGCTTCAGGCAATGCAAAACATGTTAATTACCTTCAACAACAGGATTTACCAACCCACTGCTGTAAATCTATAAATCAAATATGAAATTTAAATATATATAATATATATATATATATATATATATATATATATATATATTATATAAATATATATATATATATTTATATATATATATATATTTATATATATATTTACTACATATTTACATACTAAATATATATATACATACAGTAAATATATGTATATGTATATACATACAGTATATATATATATATATATATATATATATATAAAAATCAAAAGTAAGAAGCCACACAAGTGTTTTACAAGATTAAATCAAATAAAATCAAACTGAAGCTAAGGAAATCGTATAAAATGTGTTTGAACTTAAAATTTAAATAAAAAATGCATGATTTATTTCTTACAATCAGTTTTCCTTTAAATTTTTAAATAATCAAATGAGACAAATAAAACGTATAAATATATATATATATATATATATATATATATATATATATATATAAATGTTGCAGAGCGGCATCATGGTCATTTACAAAAAAAAAATACAACAACATGCTTTAACTATAATTTAGTCAAACATGCAAATAATATGAACAACAATTTACATATTTGTCAGTGATAAGTATAATTGGCACGAGATTATAAAATTTTGAAACAATATCTTTTTTTGACATACCTATTACAACATTGATCTCTATCCCCCTATCATCAGTGATTACCACATCATTGAGGCCGTACGTCATCTACAAACGGTTCCATGTTATTACTTCTGCATATAGAAACTGCATTGTTAAGTAGCACTGTTCATATTTCGGAAACAATCTTTGTTATGGAATCCTATACGCCAATAAGGCCAATAACACTCTCGACATTTTTTAACTTTATAAATCCGACTAGAATTATCATTTATGGTAAACAATTGTGATTTCTAACCAATATTTAATATGAAATTTGAAAACATTATGGAGTATTAAGTACAAAATCACTCGTAGTCTACATGCATTATTGAAAGCAGGCAAGTGCTATGTGATATATGCAGTTATATTAACAAAGTAATATTACACTAAAGTCTAATTAGCATCAATTATAATAGTGTAAGAGTGATACCCATCTAGTATTGCTCTTGAAGGATCACGAACATAAAAGGCGAGTGCCGAAAGTGTAACAAATTGGAGTCTCATATAGAAAGCTATTCTGATGAGTTAATTTCACACAATTCACGAGAATATCATAGTTTCAGAAGTCTTGGGCTTTAAACATTTTAAAACCACATTAAATAAAGAAAATTAATTATTTGAATGTTGGAAACTTTAAATTGATAGGCAAAATGCTCCAAAGTAATTACAAACAAACGGATATATCGAATTGTAAGTTATATAACATTTAAACTTAAAATATAATCCATTTATGTTTTCAAGAAGGGTTAAGGAAGGACCAAACACAATACTGACGATCTGAAAGAGCAAAGTTACAAATGCACTTATCGTATATCAAGAAGCTCAGGAAACTAAAAAAACTTATAGGACAAGAATTTCCTTTTATCGCATATACCGTTTCATTCTCTATTCATATTTATATAAATTAATGGAGTTGCTTTGCAACAAAGAACTTTACTTTAAATTGACAGTAAATATCCGTTGGAAGCACATAGTTTATCATGACTTTAAGGCATCTCTTGAACACGAAAACTATAACATCGAAAATAAAATTTTGAAATATATGGTCTATCTTAGCCTTAATTTATAAAAGAGTGTTTCTTAAAACAGAAATGGAAAACATAATAGCAGCACTCACAAATAAAACTGATTTTTTTAAGATGAGAGATAATAAACTGTATGCGATAACAAAAATACCCAAAAATAAAGTATAATTAATTCTTTTATTATTTTTGATGAGGTCACAGCATAGACATTCATTTCAAATCACACATGCAAAAATATCAAATCACTTTATGACTTTCATTTTGTAGAAAACGTCATTTGTAGTTAGAAAGTTGAAAGGAGATTCAATCAACTTCTGGCATTTGTATCTCGTAAAATTTAGAAAAATAACATTAAATTAAAATTATTTGAGTTTTAAAAACAGCATGGTAAAGGTAAGGTGCTCAATCGATGGTATTTAGGAATCAGTAATGTTATAGTAAAACGTGAATTTCAAATCTAAACTAAAGTTTTTTAAGTTTTCTTCCCTATAAATACCAACAGAATAAACATTAATCTATGGTTATTAATGTAAAATATGCACCTTAATCAACGTGTTACCATAACACAACTTTATGAATATTTTTGTTAATTACAGTCGTGGTGTGTGTATAAAATATTTTGAAAGTGCCATCTGAATTAAAACTACATACTTTCATTTTTAAACGATAACAAAATGTGATTTATCACATGTTTTATTGATCAAGCACGAACTCAATCAAACAAATACTTGAGAATAAAAACAAAAAAACCATATATTCCTATTAAAATTTCTACGAAATTTAATTAGAAGCCACACTTTTTTATGTTATTATTTGACACATATATAACCACTGTTATATAAAAGAACTTGAAAAGTATAAACTACGGGAAACTGTAGTATGTTCACAAATTTCTATAGTAGGACCAGTAATCAGAAGTTACACTAAAATAGCATTTATTCAATTTATAGATAGTCGTATAGAACAAAAAACAATTAAGAATTAAAAGACCATTGTTTGGGGATTTTTTCTGAAAGAATTTAATCCAGCAAGTGTAGTAAATCAATTTTCGAATTAAAAAAGCATTTAGTAAACTTATAACTCTTGTAAAAGGTGTGACAACTTGGTGAGTGTACAGTATACTGGACAGGAAGAGGAGATACAGAACACCACTTCCTGCAGAGCGTCACAGTAAAGGTTATCGTTGTCCACTCAACGGACGTGAGGGGCGAGTCAATGACAGGATTTCGGACATTTGCCACCAATAATAGAACACTACGTTTCGAGGGTTGAAATCTATCATATTCTTCAGTTTTTGAAAAACCTATTAAGTTCTAGCAAAAGAAGTTTAAGTAAGCACAATTAATATATGGCGATGAACTCGATACACCTAAAACATTCATAGTCTCATAAACTTTTAAACTAGACTAAATCCCTGTTAATATATTTTTTAATAAATTGGTATAATTTATATTTAATAATATAAGATGATAATAAATTGGCAATTAAATTTTTAAAATTATTACATAAATACAAAAACATTATTTTAAAGACATCCACAAAAATGAAGGATGTTTCAGAGAGAAGATTCAGATCCTAAACTACGGACTGGAAGATAAATGGTCACTTTCGAAATTATGAGAAATAAACCCCCACACTGATAATTTAGAGATGATAACTTTGGTCGCATTAACTTCTAGTGTGTATTTGAGATTGGTATTTTTGTTATATAATTACTTATTTTTATTAACATGTTCAAAATGGAAATGATGCAGTAGACATTTATGAATACGTCATATGTATAATAGTTATGTTGGTTGAGCAAGGAGCTGAGAACATTTCATTTATGTCCGTCTATTCGTACAATATATAAAAACGAACTAACCTATAGACTTTTTTTGAAGCTTCATTTATATATAGGCATCACTGAGCTGAGCCATACACAAGGCACATATTATTTCAGTGTTCATGATTAAGAGTATGGGAGTTTAACCTGACTCTTATATCATGTTTATGCATGACTCTTATATCATTTTTGTGCATGACTCTTACATCATTTTATCATCTACGTGTAGAAGCATTATTCGTTCGAATTAATTGTATCTCCAATACGACAGTTGAGTCTGCTTTCTTGCAATGTTAAAAAATACGGATACGTTGGCCTCGGAAACCTGCTTCGGTCCTAAAGCGTTCACTTCAATCCTTGTACTTCGGTCTGAGATTTTTTTTTTTTTTTTTTTTTTTTGGGAGTGTTTATTGAACTACTATTTTGCTTTGTAGTCCAGGGAAAAATTATATAAGAAGGTCTGACAAGTCTAGTTCAGTTAAAAGATCTCCGACCGTATTGCAGCCCCGTCCCACAGTCACTTTGCGGTCCCACAGCTAAGATTGCATTATTTTTTCCGATCAAAAAGTTATACACGTAAGTAACTCTTTAAGACCTGCTGAGGTCTAAATTGACTTCTAGCTACTCCTATAATTCCTATAATTTATTTTCGATCTAAGGTGTTCCAGTGCCATAATTGAGTTTTATCTTGTTGTCCTGACGAAGAAAATATTTATACATAAATATAACTGAGAAGCCTATTACGCCCTAAATGAAAATCCTTCATACCTATCTACTTCCGGTATATGAAAAAAATTCATATTAACGTCATGAATTTTCCAAAATAATGGCTTATAAGGTTTTGAGTAAATGTTGTTCATTTTCGGAATGTAGTCTGTGAAAGAATGGATCGTTGAGGCAAGTTAGTATCCTTTTCTTCATTTACTCTTAAGCCACAGTTAAAATGCCATATCACAATGTCAAGGAAACACACTATTTTATAGTAACGTACATGAAAACGCTCACAGCTTCGTTCATTGGTTTTATAACAGCGATTAACTATTCTTTACAGTGCATTAGATATTTTTAATTCGTCGCTGTTGTAACCTAGAGTAAAACACCCAGCAGGGATCACTTCTGGCTGGTTTATACCTACCAGTTGAACCCACCACTGGGCACAGCAAAAAACCGATGTGCCACTTCAATCTGGGCAACCTTATGGATGTCCAGTAGCGGCACATCACTAACCGCAAATGTTGAGATTCTGGGATTCATGGGCAATTCGATAGGTCTAGCCTACTGTGGAGGATGGCTGTTCGAGTTGGTGGGGTTTGTTCCCTTACCTCAGAGGCTCTTGTTAACCTCAACAAGGGTGTGCCACCCCCTGCCTACTTTGACTGGAGAAGCTGGTTCACAGCTAGCCTCCCTTCTTCCGGGATGACTTTGAGATGTAGTGCCCTAATTCTTCCTCATGGATCTCGATAGGAGGCGGCCCCTACTCCCTAACCTTACCCATCCTGAATATCCTATCACTCCGGAAGCAGCGCAAAGGTCCTTACAGGACTAAGTGCAATTTATAAGCTTCTTGTCCTAAGAGAAAAAAAAAAAAAAAAAAAAAAAAAAAAAAAAAAACCTAGAGTAAAAGTTAGACATTAACTTTGTATTTACTACGTGCATTACACCACTGATCAAGCACTGTAAAAATAATACTTCTAAAAAATTGAAATGTAAACTATTGTAATCGACATTCAATAAATAAACGTAACAATCATTTTGTTATCACTGCACCATAGTTTCAATATTTTTAGCGCATTTGCGATTTTATTCCGCAATTTCCGTGCGTCGTTGTTTGAAAATACAAAAGCCACATCATCGGAAAAAAAGTCGTCAACGTTTCTTCAAACAGTTTCTCTAAAAGGTCGTTGATGAAAACAAGAAAAAGTGTTGCCGAGACGACAGAGCCCCGAGGCACCCCTTTTTCAATTTTTCCCGCTTCACTAAAGCTGGACCCTATTCTAACCACTAGCTTTCTATCTGTCAAAACTGTTCAGACCACTGAAGGGGTAGTCGTATTCCTAGTCTTTCCAATTTCAATAGCAATATTTCATGGTCTACTAAGTCAAAAGCATACACAATCTGATATGATGTGTAAATAAAGGAATGATTCTATGATGCGCCTTAATTTTCCAAATGCCTGTTCTTATATATTCCATCCTTTTAATAGATTGTGGGGATGTCTATATGAGGAATGTATATGTATAAAGAAATATATAGTTAAGAACTTTTATGTTTTTACAAAAAGGCATTTGTGACGTTTATTATTTGTAATAATATCCTGGCCCAAACGGCGGGCATTTGTTTTTCTGCAACAGACGATTATTTGGACAAATGTAGAACGTGTAACTTTTCTTATTATCTTTTCCAAATGTTGTTATGATAAATTACCAAGCATTAATTAGTGGATTTGATTATAATTAAAACATAGAATGTATTTTACCAGCTAAAATATTGTATGGTATCTTATATAAAAATGGTAATGAAATAGAAATGTATTTAATTGAGAGGAAAAGTACGAGATAATAAGGTCCTCTCCAGCACATACCTTAAAACATTTTAAAAAGTTCATATATAATAATAATAATTCATTTGTATTAGAAAACTTTGACTCCCTTCTCTCCCTCCCTCTCACTACCCCCTCCCCTAACTCTCCCTTGCCGTCTCACTGCTTGACCAAGCAACATAGAAATAACTTTCAAATCGTCACAACTTGTCCAATTTTGAGTTGTGATCTGAATAACTATTTTTGGAACACCAGCTCAAGATTTTTGTAACTATCTTTTAAATGAACCGAATGTCCAACAGGCACCCAAGCATACTTATTTCCATTGTGCAAAAAAGGCGGCTTTCAGGATTCTTTTGGACGAGTCAATATAAGTTTTCCATTCCTCTGGAACATATTCTATCTTAAAATGTACCGTAACTCCAAGAATTTCTGTGCTTAAAATAACGTTACATTTTTAAAAGAAAATAGACACACATTTGTTTTCCATATTTGATAGAAAGAAAAGGAAGTAGGAGCCAAAAGATGTGTGTCTTTCAGTCAAGAGCCCAAAAGCTCTGCTGGTTCCTTAGGTAAATGTCAAATTAACACGTTCACTTCAAATTGGATAAACAAACTAGGTTCACTTTATATGCCAGGTTCGTTGTTACCTCATTCATCATCACTATCGCACGATTCAGTGAAGGTTTGGGATCAGTTAAAATATTGTCTAGAGTATTTGGAGTGGAAGGTATTTAATTTAGAGTCCACGAGGAAGAGGACGAATGGCTGACGGGATGTTCGAATAAGAAATTCCTTTTTGTTTCTAAATTAATAACTATCACGTAACAAGAACGAAAGAAACAGTCATTGCCGTGGTTATTTGGTCTCTTTAAACCATTGGTATTCGAAAACGAAAGGATTGCTTTTACCCATAAACCATTGCCTGTTCTTATACACGGAATAAAAGAACTTTGTGAGGAGACCAAGGTTTTTGTCTTGATAACCTAATTTAATGCCAAATTCTTTTTTTTAAGTCAGAGATGTTTCTTTTTGCACAGCAAAAACTGCTGTAACTACTACAAATGTATCACAAACGGTCGGTTGAGTTCATTCATCCTCTGGAAGCCGTTGTACATGAATCAATCACAAAACTATAGAAAAAAAATCATTCACTAATTCATTAAACTAGAAATAGCACGTGAACAGCACATATTTAACCGGTAAACTAATGGAAAGTAACACCAGTGTAGGAATATGTACAAGGGGGAGGGGTGGAGACTTGAACTGACATGAACGATGCGCAGTGATACAGTATGTAGGGAGTAGTATTAGTAAACATGAACTGACAAGAAAGTGATGCAGCTAAACCTGTAGATTGTAGTTCAGCCTGTCTAATATATCAATGGCTATCAAAAAAACCTAATAAGTACGACACATTAAAATTTTAAAGCATTGCAAAAATAATTGCAATAATTCATAGACCTATTTCCCCGCAATTAGCACTGAAAATACTATAAAATTCACTTATTATATTCAAGACAACTTTTCTACAGCAGATCCCTGTAATCTGCTATTAAAGTATTTAAGAACTATTGTAATTAATTATAACATGCACATGTATTTGAACCCTGGGAAAACTCCTCTAAACATATCCTTGTGGATGCGTCTTTAATAATATCATCAATATATAAAACTAGTAAACAAATTTTATTTGCGACAATGTATAGAAAGTATGACGCTCATTATGAAGAATTGCTTCGTACTAGGAGTAAAATTGCAGAATATAAGTCATCATATGTCCTAACATTCTTTCTAGCAATTAACTCAAATTTCCTTACAATCTTATGGATAAATTTCCCGAGAAAGAAAAGATCCAGGAAGCTATGATGGGTTTCATCAAAATTATAACACGGTATTCACACTTTTTTACTCAATTTGTATGGGAAGTATAAAAACTACCAGATAGCTCCTTAAACACAACACTTCAAACAACTGCTAACTATAAAAGCCAGTTGTGGGCTTAATGTGAAATTCTGATAAAAAAAATTACAATGAATTAATAAGGTTAATAAAATCATAAACCTATAACCAATTAAAAGTAATAGAAAATACTTTTAAGTTACTTACTGCACAGAAAATCAAGGCTAAATAGTTAAATCAAATGGCCTGAAAGTAGTAAACAAAATGACATTCAAGACAAATTAACTTTGTGATGCATGAAATTGAAATAGATACGCCTCCGTTGCTGCTTTATTGTTACGCATTTTTTACAGTTTTCTTAGAATAACTGTAGCTATTTATTCAGTTGCTTTGTATTACCATTAAAATAATTCATTTCAAAAGTGGATTTAAAACCACCTTTTAATACTATTTACTTTTAGCGGTCTGATCTGCTTATTTTATGAGGGTTGTTTTAATGGCAACAAAATGTTCTTGTTGCTATAAAAATCGTATTACGAAACATATGATAATGAAATTACAAATATTCAGTAGAATTACTCAGACTAATTTGAAGTGTTCAAAATAATATTGTTTGATTATAAATCGAAATTTGTAAAAATAACATGATTAATTACTGTTTATGAAATCTATTGTTAATAAGTTGAATTCTGACAAGTTATCTTAAGACGTGCATTTCATTTACTCTTCTTTTACAACCACTAATTCCAAATTCAATTAGATGTGTTTATTAGATTTACTCTCAAATAATGCTGCATAATTAAGATGGTAAACAAAGACTTTCCTTTAACAAGAAAATATTTAATAATTTAAAAGCCATGACACTTTGTTTTGTTAAATTCACCATATTGTTTCTTTCTTAAATAAGAAAGTAACCAAGATGAATTTAATACAAATTTTGTATTTATCACCGTTTAAAGTCCATACTATTTATAAATTCTTTGTTCAAGAACTGAAAAATTAAAAAAAATAAAACTTACTACTTTTGTGGAAAAAGGTTTTTGAAGTAACATACGGCTGTAATGGAAACATATATCTAGTATCTAGAATTAAAATGTAGCGCTGCCATATACCATAAATTCAATTTTATAATGAAAATTAACTTTTTTAAACATGAGTCGTTAATATAGTTTAATTTTTGATTAAATTTTATAACAGCTTCTAGGACTAATAATTGTTGATAAAAGGGTGTAAACTTTAAGGAATTATAAATTCAGAACCATGGGTATTGACCAAATTTAACATACTTTACAGCAATATACTTTATAGTTATACTTATAATCTTATTTATGTACTATTTATGCAAGTTCACCTATATTCCCGATCTGAAAATAAAAGGCAATGTTAGTGGGATTTTAAAATTGCAACAATATATTAATATGTTTCTATTAACAAAATAAATTAACCTAAATACTTTAAACTAAACAAACAAATATTCTAGGGCAAAATTGTAAAACAGTGCCAATAAAACAATATTCAACAATATATTTAAAACAATTATGTAATGGTTAATTTTTAAAGTTTCTAGAAAATTTTAGGCTAGCTTGTCTTTACGAGTATTTAAACATCTCCCTTGTTGAGAGCAGTTTGTACTGATTATGTTTTGTAACTGGGTCGTTTATATAACAGATAATTGAAATACATAGGGGTGTGAGACATTGATTTCTGTTCGGCTACCAGAATCCGTCTCTGTGGGCGACATGAGGACATCATCACCATCTGTCCCTTATTGCTGACATCAATGACCATGTTTCGTAACTAGTATATTGGTATATCATACTTAATATAAAGCTGGACTACTATACGCACTATAAGTCTCTCTATGTAACGAAGTATTGTATACTTTACACTGATATAAAATATTTTTCTCTGAAAAGAATTGATAATTTATCAAACTAACAGTTGAGTTCACCAATAATAGATCTTTTAAAAAGAATTGCTGACCCCATAAATCAATACTGAAATAAATCTTATAGATCTTAACGTAAATTGCCTTGATAAATTTCATAACTAAAAATTGGGATTTTTAACTACAAATGTTGCTGCTCATTTTCATTGAACGTATTAAAATTACTGTGTGTTTTTTTACAGATTAATAGCAGCTATCGGCTGTTTCGTAAGCCATTTCGTAGGCTTTTAGGCCACTTTCTGGTCCGAGTAAATTATATTTCCGAAGTTTGAAACATCGGGTTTCGGGGATTTACCATTGTTATTTATATGTTACAAAATGTTTAACACCATGTTTCTTTGATAGAAATCTAAACTTTTTATTGTTTAACAATATGAAATAAGTAAAAATTAAACTTTGACGGGTGGCTGCCACTCAGTATTCCATCTTTGCTCGTGCAGTTATAACGTGCTGTTTGTGCTCTTGGTAGGTTCATGTTCTCCAAGCTGGTGTCCATTGTTACACGTCGTAAGTTTTGAGTGCATTTTTATGTATTAAATGTATTACACCTTAGGAAGAGGGTTGATTTCCAACTTCTAAGAGTAGTGTTCCGAAATCCTATTATCCTTTCAAACCACCAATCGTAAATAACAAACCTTTCACAAAAGTTTTAACTTTACACCTCAAAACCGAGACGTCTCTGTTCGGTTTTGTTTGATTTTTTTCTATGTAAGGTTTTTTATTTAACTTAAAACTTATACGTTATAAACTGTTTATTCAAGCTAAATATTTTATTTTGTCACAAATTACTATACCATAGATGGTATGTTGAAAATAGCTTTGTCCAAATAGTCTTAAACGATGTAAATAACTGTGTTGTTGTAAATAGTACAATAATAACTGTGCCCCATTCATAATTATTTCACGAAAACTTTATTAAAATTCGTAAAATTTCGACTTCAGTCGAAATGTTCAATAAAAACATTTATTTGTATACGTACTATGCAATTAATTAGATTAATCTTTTGCTCGAAGTATTCTGCTGTTAAATTATTTACTTCCATTAACTAAACGGTGTTAAATTAAACTCTTGGCAGAATTGGGTTATGAAAACAAAGGGCTGTATTTTTAAAGCGGTGGATTAACAGATTTTTGTTACTTTAATCCTTTCTATGTTAAGAGCTTACTTGCTCTATATTGAAGGATCCATACTTTATCATCTATATTCCTTTTAGTTTACTTATCTGATATTCATCAATAACAACGTAACATTTATGACCACTATAAGATATATTTATTTAAATCGCCAGTTTAAAATAACGGTGATGCTCAATAACGGTACAAGATTTACTTATCATCATATACGTAATTTCTGAAAAACTATTGTTATCGCATTTAAATAATTCCTGTTGAACTCCAACGTATATCTAGATATTATAATTTTTACTACATAAATTTATTAATTTTATTGTACATTTACGTATAATATATAGTGCAGAAGACTTCGTTGTACACATTTTTTAAACAAGTTTTAACTGTCATGGATAATGTCACCTAAAATACATCAGAATGGATTGCAGTGGACATTAAGGCCTTTTCAATTTCCTCTTATGTTACGAACATTTCAAAATTTAGCTAAAGACCTCAACGCCTACTTCAAACACACACTTGGTGAAGAGTTCCTTGTTAGTATTTTTTTAAGACGTTAAGCCTATGGCACTGAATACAAATGAAATTTACATACCACAGCTACACGAGACGTTACGTGAATAAAAATGGAAAATGCAAGAACTGGAACTGTGATGATGGTTCTCTGAATTGAAATTGTTAGCAAGATATTACATTGCTAGTTTCTGTACAGACTTGAAGCCCTTAGTGTTTTAAACGCTTAGTTGTTTTGCTTTACCATGTGAGCAACATGTAAATTCTCTTTTCCAAAATAACCTTAGGTTCTAGGAACAATACCTCTAGGAATGTAATGGAGTTCCTAGACTTTAAAATCAATTGTTATATGGAGCAACTCTAGGAACTTTTGTTCTCCAAATAATAATTTATTATTAAAACTGTTATTTGTGAAACTTCTTTTAGTTACTCATTCAAATTTCGCCCTGTCAGCGTCAAGCCCAACAATAGGATTTTAGTTTAACGTTATATGGAAGCGAACATAATTGACAATGAAACCATTACTGTGACAATGGGCGTGCTGAGAACATCTCGGTTCTATGCATTACCATCATAATAGCATTGCTAGAATTAGGGGTTAATAAATAAATAATATATATATATATATATATATATATATATTATTTATTTATTATAATATATATATATATATATATATATATATATATATATCTAATTGAGGTTTTTAATGTTCTCAGGACTTCATAAAATCAGGAATGAATGATCGTAATTTTTTAAACTTATTTAATTAATCAAGAATAATTTAATTCGATTGTTTGTATTCAATAATTTTGACCATTATTAACGTAGGGTTTAAATAATATTGATTATAACAATTTTGCATCAAATTTTAATTTAAATATGCCTTTAAAAAAACAAAAAACGGTTGTTCACGAAATAAAATAATGCATGTTTTTGTCAAACAACAAAGTGTAGGTAAATGGCTTTTTTATGATGTCAATAAAGAAAGAGATCACTAAAGCGGTTTCTGGGCCACACGTATACTTTCTGTGTAAAATCAGTTCAAAGGTGCATATTGTGCTTCTGACAGCCAAAATCAAGAGCGATTGTTGATTTCCCGTATGGTTGAAGAGCAGACTGATGTGGGTCTAATCCCGTTAGCTTCAACAACTCAACTTTGTAATGGTGCGGTGTCTGCTCTTGTTTATATGGAGTCATTAGTAGTTAAGATGGGTTCTAAATAAATAATGTGTATTGACTACAGTAATAACAATTAATTTTCATACAATTTTCTTACTAATTGATTAGTGAAGAGGTAAATTAAATAAAAACTCTGAGCTATGATGATAACAAAACATAAAATTAATTTAGCTAATTTTTAATCTTATCTATACATATATCAACTAAAATACTTGCTCCGCCGGGTTCGACTCCCGGAGGAGCAAGTACTTTTTGCGATTCAATGTTTATTGAAATTAAATAAGGCAATTGCCATTCATACAATTAAATGTATATCAACTAAAACATATATACAATATTAATATGCCTGTATTACGTAAAATAGGTCATGAATATTCCAAATATTTTATCAAATATTCTAAGCCCAAATTATAGATGGATTCTATCTTCATCCATTAAGTTATTATATAAATGTTCCTAGTAAACATTTATTGAAGTGAAAACTTCTTTAGGCGCGTTGAGCGTTTTGGTAGAGGGTAAAATCCTCGGTTCGCGTCACCGACATGCTAATGATACTAACCTGCATGAAAATGTCAGTCTCGCTGTGTTTAGACTTGGCCGCGGACTACTAACCTGCATGAAAAAGTCAGTCTCGCTGTGTTAAAACTGAAAACAGACTGCGAAAATCAGTGACCTTTACGGCTTCCTCTCGCGATTTAAAAGTGAAGCCAATGTCGTACAATTCTGTAAGATGCGTCAAATAAAAGCTCTTAATATTGGCAATCTATTGGTTACATTTTTAAATATTAAAAAAATTTCGAAATAATTTTGATTATTGTTTACATTTTACATAGCGTTTACAATGACAAGAAAAAAGTAGTAAGCAAGGATTTTTTTATTTTTTGGTCAGACAAAATTTGTCAGCGAGAAAGTTGTGTGAAAATAGATGAATATTTTTTTTGTAATTTATCATTTTTTTATTGGAAGTTTAGTTTAGCCTGTAGTAGCGTATGAAGTGATGAGTGAACGTTTCTGCCGGAACTGTAGTTGGCGCATTGGCTCACTGATACCGTATTAACTCAATAAAATTAGTTTATTGTGCAATAAAAAATACCTTTACGAAAGAACCAAGTTAATTTAACTAATTTATTAGTTTTAAAAATATTGTGGGTTTAATTGTTATTGCAATTATATACTTTATCCGTAGCAATAACTGTATTATTTACAACGGTGTTCAACTCACTGTTGTTCACTCGGTGTTTACTCACTTATAAATGAATATTGAAAACAACGAATATGTTTTTAAACATTTTGAATATTTGTACGAATATTTGTATTTAAAATTTAGCATTATTCATTTTAATTATGTTTTTAATATTTAACATCTTCATCATGAAATGAGTATTATTACGGTATAAGATTTATCTTACTAGCGTGGTAAAATAGATTTCTAGTTATTTGATAATATTTTTTCGTGGATTTTAAAATTGGAAAATTAAAAAAAACGCGTCACATTTACAATTACAGATGTACTGCTACTATAACGTATTGTTAATTACTCTCAACTTAATAGTTCCGTTTTCACTTCTATCGGCAGTCCCACGACTGCTACTGTTTTTTAATTTTAAAAATTAAAATAAACTATAATAAAATCAGGTACGGTTTAAAGTTGAGATGGATACATTTTGGCTCTATTTACGGTTTACCTTATAATCTGTCTGATAATAGACCTATGAGACGAAAATGTGAATAGTAGAAGTATTTACGTTTATACGTTACAAAATATTTACAGTTTTTCTCTTGTTAAGTTAAAAAAAAGAAACAGCATTCAACAAATGCTCTTAAAGCAAGTAAATATGCTCTTAGACGGTAACACATACAGCTACCAGTTATAAAAGTTTAAAAACGTATAAAATGTTCATGTGACAGAATGTTTGTTTACAGTGTCACAATTTGTTACGACTTCATGTCCTTTTATAAAATCCGGGGCGATGAGGAAAAGCGGTCCGTTGAATTATATAACGATGCGAGAAATCGATTTGGTCTCGGCTACCAGACTCCGGGCTCTGTGGGCGACATCATCACCGTTTGTCCCTTATTGAGGGTTCACTGATTAAGTTTCATAACAAAGAGACTGTTGCATAATACTCGAAGTAAAGCTGAATAGTTTTACTGTGTTATTATTTCTCGTTATCTTGCTATCTCACTGATACAGAGTATTGAAGATATTTATAAAAGATGCACATATTTTATTTCCCAATGAATAAAATATTGAATTGTTTTATTTGCATTATTTTTATAAATTTAGTTATATTCTTCTTGTTCCTTAATATATAGGCTACTTTATTATAAAATACAATGCAATAGGCTAACTAATGTCTCCTTGCCTGTGCATATTACCATGCAATCTCTTCGCTCACATTTTGCCTAAATTTTCTTTCATTGAACAATAGAATATAACAACTGGATAAAATTTATATTATATATTAAATCAACTATACAGCGTGGTTTTAATGGGCCAAAATTGTGACCTTTAAACTATAAATCTGAAAAGAAACTTTACATGGGGACATTTAATTGTTTTTAGAATAATCTCAAAATATGTACACATAAATTTTAAAAAATGCCACCATTATCCAATATGGCGGTGAACTTTGTCATTTCATATCGTATAGTAAAATACAATACCAAATGCCCTGTATTTTATTACTATTATAAGACATATTTATTCACATTTTTTATAGTTCCCTTGCTACTGTAAATAGGAGAGCTCCAAATTTTAAAATGTATTATTAAATTTGAAATTGAAGATGCCTTTTTAAATATGCATTTAACAGAATGCTTTAAACTGAAAATTTACTATCTTATAATTTGAACATTAATTAGATGACCCATAATAACAAAGGAAACATAATACCTAATAGTGTGGAAGATTGCTTATTTAAGTTAACATTGAGATAGCACCTTTATACTAGGCATATACTTTCATATTATTTTATAGCTGTTAATATAACACCTGATATATGGAATATTTCTTCTAAAAAGATTATTTACAAACTTTTAAACGTGAAAACAGACTTATTCGTATTAGAAGTGTTTATTTTCGCTGAGGTTTATTTTCTACTTTCAACTGAGTTACTAAGTGGTTGGGTTCCAAACAGTACAGACAAGAATAAAAAATATTCCAAGAATTAAAATGTTTCAAAATTAATTGTAAAATCTAAAGGAGTAATAACATACAGAGATTTCAATTTAAAAAAATAAAAAAATGGCGGCCGTTTATTTACATATTGTTAAATCTCTCAAAAAAAGAAAGATATTTTAGTAAAAAGTTTTCTTTTAAATGTATAGTTTTCAATATTATAATGTTGGCTATTTGAAAAAGCCATCCTGTACATTTTAAAATGACTTAGAAATGCTGTTTTTTAATTTATCATTGATAAAATTAACCATGTACTACCGTGACAATAAAACTGAGAAAAACGAATCAACCTCATCGACATAATTTGAGTAGTCTAATATCAGTATACGTAGGAGGGTGTCATTGAACTTCTCTGCTACATGGTTTACATGTATGGGACTGAATATAAATATACATACATATAAACCATATAAAAGAGAAGTACAATGACACCCTCCTATGTATACTCATATTACTCAAATTAGTATGACGTGTTGTGTACATCTAAACCGCTGTTATCCTGCTAGCTGAGGTCCACATTCTCTATCGATTTTCAATATATCCAGAGAGAAATTCTAGCAATCTTATAGGACTCTGCCGTATTCTTTTCATATATTACTTTCAACTATTTTATTTAAAACATTGTAAACTATGCAGGGATAGCTTTGTAAATGGTATGATTTAGAAGTAATGAATGATAAATAAAAGCATTAAAAATGTTTTTTTAACTCTGTAACGTAACATGATATCTTTTGTTTACTTCTTTTTTAAGAAGAGGGCGATCCCCTTTTGGGCCTAGTTCTGAACGGTCTCATGAGCCACTGGCCTGTGTAAGGATCTTATTAAACGGAATTACAGGAGGAGAAGAGTCGGCACAGCACATGTGCCTATTGTGACTGCAGGATTTGACAATACGCTAACTTTAACTCGGATGCAAAGGTCAGATGGCTCCATATTGCGTCCAGATTTAACGCAATATCAACTGTCCAATCTGATATTGTCAGTAGATTCATATAACTACTAATAACGAATGTATTTTGTTTTTAAACTGAAAAGAGACACAAGAGAGCAGACCATTTCTGTTCGCGCGCAATCAAATACAAATTGATTTCTGTGCAAATGTTATAGGGTAATTTCCCTGGATTGGTATGTTATGAATATTCAACGCCAATCCTAATAGAAAAAAACATTGTCTTTTCCGCTTTCTACGGGGAAACCCCAGTGATTTATGATTATTTATAATTAATTTTAGAGATTCCCAATATATATATATATATATATATATATATATATATATATATATATATATATATATATCGGCGAGTATTGGGGGAACTTTGACTAGTATAAATGCTGAGACCATGAGACCTGAGAGAGAAAGGCCAATGGCATTTCTGTGATACGGAGATTTTCTGAACATAGTTGGGATTAAAATAACAAAATTTAACTGAATAATATTTGAGCTCATTAATATGAAGACTCCAGATTGATAAATAAAAAATAGAGATTATTTTTAAGGATTAGAAAAAAAATACTTTTATTTCCCAAGTTTATACACAGTTGCTCCTAATAAATATTTGATTAACCTATTATTGTGAATAATTGGGAACATCGTCTTTACGATTTAAATAACGTGATTGATCGTAAGGCCAAGCAAACTACTTTGTTCGAGGCGTATTTTGGTTGCTTTAAATTATATTTTGCTGAGTGTGTGTTGTCTTATATTTAGTGACTCTTGTTATATTTTAATACATAACAATAGTAGTTACAAATAAATATACATTAAGCTAACTGATAACTGAACACTCACCCATGCATGTGCCGTGAAAGTAGGGCGTGCTTTTATAACAAATGTTCGATGTTGGAGATCCTGCGCAACGTTATGATGTCATCAATGATGTCCCTGAACCTTCATAACCATAGTTAGAGATCATATTTCAATCGTCAATGGCACAAGATCATAAATGATTTACTTCTTTCATGAATAACCTATACATATGGCTCGGGGATTACGTTAAATAACTGACTTCTCCAACAAACATCGGATAATTTTCTATAGCATGTGTCATAGCATGGACTAGTTATTCCAAGATGGAAACTTTCTTTTTTAAATTATTCCCTTGTCAAAAAATCCTTGTATAGCATACAAACAATTTTAGTCTAGTGTTTAGTCAATTAATAAACTAACGACCAATTGTAAAACAATAATTTAATTCACATTCAGATATAAAATACTGTTAACAAACGGGAACCTAAATAAATGGTCAGTTTCCGTCTCTGTCTGGGTGAATTCTGCTGTTAAATAATGTGCCCCCATTAACTAAATGGTGTTCACATTAAACTCTGGCCTTGTGGCAGAATCGGGTCGTTAAAACAAAGGGCTGTATTTTAAAACTGCGGGATTAATAACAACTCCTTGTTACATTAATTCTCTAATGCTAATGTGTGTTTTTCACTTGCTCTTTATTCATATTTTACAGCTTCTTCCCTTGTAACAAACACTCCAAGAACCCCAAGAATAGAAAATTTACTGTATAAAATTATTACATCATCAATTTAGAAATTTCCGTCATAAGGTTAAAAATGTCCGTTGTGTATATTTAAAAGCTTTTAAAGTTTTTAAATTTGTCTTAAAAATATTAATCTTTGGGTTGGCCTATATCGTGAAATATTTTAATTTAGTTTTGGTAGTTTAATCTATTCATGGTCTACGTACCGATAAGTCTTATAATATTCATGTGTGTTTTAAATAGATTTTTACTTAGTATTATATTAATACCATTTTAATTAATTGTTAATTCTGTTATTCTACATAAATATTGGATCTTATGGTAGTCATGTGCATAGTAGGAAGTGAATTTTATTACATCTGTGAAAATATATTCTCGTTGCTATCCTTACATCTTACAACTAAACACAATGATACATTATAAAAAATTGTTTTACTGATAGTACAAGATAAATAGGTTTACTCTCAAATTTATAAATTCTATAAGTGTTAGATCTTCCAGTCCTTTGTGTTAATCTCGGTCCATCGCTCATATTGTGTCAAGTTAATAAGCGTGATGCTCATGCACAATTGTCTCTTCTCTTCCATGTTCAGCTCTATTGATTTGGAATACGATGTTTGTTTCACGTTCAGAGTAAATCTTAATGAGAACCGTTGGTGATTACCTTAGCCATTTATTACAAATTGTGTTCCTATAAACTCATTAATGGTCACCTATATAAAATGAATTAAACTATATTTTGAACTCAGTATTCACAATTTTACACTTTTGTTAGAAATCAAAACAGTTCATTAAAAAAATTTGTTTAAAAAATTTGTTTAATAGCAAATGTCTAAAAAGACATTATTAGACAATGAGAATGCAAATTCGCCTGGATTAGACTATACATTTATATTTTGTAATCTAGGTGTCTCTGACGTCGAGACGATGTAAATTGTTCTTTTTTAGCTTCTTCGTCATCGTCTTTTAATCTCTTCAGATAAACATGAATTCAGAGTCCAGATCCAGCGTTAGCGTCGAATTCCAGACACTGCATTAAGAGGAAAGTGAACTGGAGTTAAACTCAGCATTTATATTGAGTTAACCTATCGCACCATAGCAACATTGTGTGTTTATAGTGTTAAAGATACAGCAGAACTTGTACTACAGGAAATAATATAAACGCCAAAGATATAAAAAGTTGGCTCTTGTAAATGGAATCAGGGTAACATGAGAGAATAATACCTATGACATGTACGAATATAACAAATGCACACGTGATATGTAACCGAGTAAGATTAACTGTATAAACCTGTCATGGAATATGAAATTTATTGAAAGCTATGTGGTTTTGACTATTTCCCTTTGCATAATATATCATGCAGTATGTTCTATTTAAAAATGGAAATAAAGATAAGAATTAATAACACAACACGTTAAACATATACAGTATGTGTCCTAATGGTATCATCGGTTTTTTTGTTCTAAAATGTGTTTTTGTTTTACAATGTCGGACTATAAAGCATATAAAAACTGAGGTTTTAGTATATAAAGCCCATTAATTTTCGTAAAATGTACAAATTAAATAGTTAAGCCATAAAATGTATACTAAGGTCTTTAATTTCGTAACTATTTCCAAGCTTAGTTTTGTCTTGTGTTTCCAGTTCAGTAACTGATTGTTTTGGATTTTGTCGCAATGGTCATTGTTTAACGGTATATTTTTTCTTTACAATTCGTTTTTGTTTTCATGTAAAGAGAATACTTCTTTTTTATTTCTTCATGCATCATGTGTCGTTATTTTGTTCTATACTAGCGCAGCGCATCTCTGGCTGCCTTGTGAATACAGACTTTCATACCACCAATCTCAAATTACACAGCATTTTCAGGAATCGCCTCTCAAATTCATTAGGCTGTACCTCACACTTTTATCGATTACTAATTGTTCTACAAAAGATTTATATAAACATATAAAACCAACTGTTTGTTACAAAATTGTTTCCGCGTCTTTGTATTCCATTTATTAGCCGTATTTTAGTACAATTTTAAAAGGTAACAGAACTTAAGGTAGAAATATACGGTGATGACTACTACATTCCGGTCCTCAAAGTAACCAGAACCTTAATCACTAATGTTTAGCTAAATTTGTTATACAACGATTGTAGATTAAACTATAATCTATACTTTTATACAAAAATGTAGTGGTGCCTGTCTGTGTGTGTTACTCAGTCACTTGAAAGCCGTGAAAGAATATTGTATTGGAATATTCCATTGACATTTTTGGGGTTACTGATTTACATACAGCCCCTTTTACTTTTGGAAATCCCTCCGATTGCGCCCCACTGGATTTTTACAACTTTCCTTTGGCTTAATCAGCAGATAATAAATTTGTTATTGTAATCAACTATTCTTTTTTAACATAATGATGAGATAACCAAATCACATGTTTCAATAATTTAAGTACCATTTAAAATGTATTTAAATTTATATTTTTTAGAACTTAAAGTTAAGAAAACTTCAACACTCTCTGTAACTACTGACGCACACTGTTTGACCTTTACTGTAGTTCAGATGTCAAAGACAAAGTTTCTATCTTACATTTGATACAGATTTTAAAACAGTTGTAAATACATCTCACTTGTTTTTTGACAGAAGCAAGAGTTTTGATATAAACACAACTATTGGACCAGATAGCATAAACCGAAATAAACGGCTATGGCCATGGGTATACACTTTTTGACCGAAATAGGTTTCTCAAATCTGCGTAGGTGTATATATTCTTGATCGGTGCATCAATGAAAAATCTAAATCTGTTTTAAAGTGACATAGAGCCCTATTACACATTAAACCCAACGCTCAGACATTCTAATCACTTTACCTCTAAGAGGGCCTAAACTATTTTTATTGTTACTTGGTTTATTGTTATGGAATTCGCTTATCAATAAATATTTTACAGCATTTTCAATCTCGAGGTAACCAAACGCTGCTCTATAAAAAAATATCCCTACTTGTTATTTGTCACAGATTATTTAAACTGGCTTTTTAGTGACTAGCAACATTCTTGCTTTACAATCAATATAAGGGTCAAGTATCATAGTTTGCATAATTTATTTTATAAATCTGTAACGCTCCCAAGTATTGTTTAAATTTTTGCACTTCTGTATTTTGAAATATAATAATTAGACAAATTTTGAAAATAAAGGGTACATCTTACAGTTCTTAACGATATAATATCGAAAAATACGACCTGCCCTCATCTTTTAAGTTTTGTTTCAGTTTACGCGTGCGATATCTTCTTTAACTGTTACTGTGGTAAGTCTGTGTTTTGTATTTTGTGTGTTTTTTTGTTCGTACGTTCCTGACTCTGATTTCGCAGATATATGTTCTAGAAATGTCGTGGCTCCAAAGTTATAAGGGGGGAAGGACTTTTAAGACACCCAATATAATATAGCTTGGCTAAAATCTGATACACTACAATATTAAATCTTAGTTTTCAATGATTGCACAAACAGCTTTTCAGTTTTCATTAAATAACTAGAAAAAGATGTTAGTAAAATACATAAATTACTTATACCATCTGGACTTATTTATAACAGTGATAATGGAGAAATATTTTGTTAATCGCGGCACAATTTTATGAGGATTTCACCATTGAAATGATTGCAGCTAAAGATCGGGGAAGGATTACAACCAATTGTCCTATAAAGAATGAAAGCATAGTTATAATTCGATAGTCAGTAACCGTTCGAATCAAGTTACAAGTATTGGCCCGAATAAAAACATATTTATGTTGAGTTAATGACTTAGGGAGGCCTAATGTAAATAAGATTATGGCATGAACTAAATATAGTTGCTAAGACGTTGTGCAAACTTTGAAACTAAGGAGAACTAATGACTAAAAATAAAGATAACTGTGATCAAGATTGCCTTGGAAACTTTAAAAACCTAACCTAAGACTAAGTTAATGAATGATGAAAACTTAGTAAAAAGAGTCATTCAATACTCGAAGAAATGAAAGGAATTGGAAGTAGGAATTACCAGTAGAGTTGTACTGGTATTTAATAATGTGCATATAACCGTTCAATTCATTGACAGTTTCACAAATAAATGTTGCAAATTAGTTTTAATGCGTTCAAATATTCGTTTTCGCGTTGTACAGTGATAACGTGTATGAAGCAACTTATTATATTATTATTTAAGGTAATTACCGATAAATGGTAAACGTAAAATCGAACCAAATTATCCTTTCAAGAAAGGAATAATTCGTCGTACAAGTAGAACGCACATACGTAGGAATGATAAAATAGTTTTTGACAATGTGATTATGCAAGCTCCAAAATGTTACGCGAGATCGTTTATAACGCAACGTTACCTCACACCGCACCTGGTTTAAACCCATTCCACACATGCAGACCCATTAGTACCTTTCATGTGTACTTCACGGGAAACTTTATTAGCATTTAATACTACTAGAATAAAAAGTTTGAAGAACTGTTTATATGGATCTGTTACATTTTATAAATTTATGAAGATTACATATAAATACACAGAAATAAAAGTTCATTGCGGCTACGAATAATACGTGTATTGTGGAGTTTAAAATACGTTTTTAATCTGAAACTGCACTATCTAAGAGGTGTTTAGGGAAATTTGAGTTCGGAGAATATAAACGTTCCTCTGGCTTGGATTTTAACGAAGCCTTAAGCAGAAAATGGCGGAGAGAATAAATGTTAGCCCGTAGAGCTCTGGCGGTTGTATTTATATGGCTCCCTTGTAATGCTCTGTCTATGATATTCCCCAAGAATCCCAATCGGAGTCATCAATCTTCTTAAATCGGAGCGTTTATTATATATCACGCTAATAGGATTTCACATCGAAGTGGGGAGACAGTTATAATTTCTCAGCACATTACTTCTATAAATCATATAGTAATAAACTATTGTGACATTTTAATTGTTTTTAATTTTGTAGTTTCTTTAAATAGAGTATTATTTAATAGTTTTTAAATTTTATTTTCATATCAAAATACCAGACATTCGTTGTGCTTAAAATTTAAAACGTTATTTTAATATATAGTGTAAGACATATGTAATAAAATAAAATTAAAATTTATGCTTAATATGTCGGTTGTCGCAATCAATTGTTAATTAAAATTTTAAATCAATTTAATGAGATGTTGTCACAAATAAAATATGTGTTGGTTCATTTGAGGGTATTGTACTGCCAATCTAACCTATTATTAAATCCTCTCACAGCAACCCTTGCTCATAATATGTCACAACCTTAATCTTAAACTAAACCAAACTACAAAACCTTACAATAGTTACATATTTAATATATTAGATTTTATGAAGCAATTTCTTAAAAGTTCTCTTTAGAGATGTTCAATATTCCGGTTTGTTATGCTATTTTCATTTAATGCATTTTATAGCGGAAATTAGTAGTTTTTAGTGGAAGGTTATGGATTGATTACGATATTAATAAAGTCGTGTCCGTTTTATTAATGTAAACATATATTGTTATAGCATATATCTAATTTCTTCCCACATTCTAATTATTACTGACCCCAAATTATGTTTAATAATTACAAAAGACACAACTGATATTTTAAACCTTTATAATACCAAACCGCTCAAGCAACAGTTCAATAATCCTTGTAATCGTGGAAAAATTAAAATATATTACCGACTTAAAAGATGAACAGTTATAGAGAATTTAGTCATTTAAGTACTGAAGTAAACTATCCACTATTACTAAACTTCCACTTTATGAATAGTTCTATAGCTCATATTATAAGATGCACGGAGATTAATATAGTTTGTAACTAGGTCGCTCATCAAACGTGACAAAGACTTCTAAGGAAGGCTTCATACTTTATAGGACTGTTTTTCAGGCGTGCTATTGTGAAACTGTGAGAAATATGTTTATATCCCAAAATAATCTGATAATGATTAAGTATGCCTCATTTTCAAATGATTTACTATATAGAAAATTTTAATCCATGTTGTGTCCAAGCAAGTTAAAAAATATGAAAGTAGGCAACAGATTTTTTATTGCGTTAATTAAATTTGTATTACATATTTATTTTAAGTTAAACTCAAACCATTACTTGCTTTAAACGAATTTATATATTCAAACCATATATTTTATAATGATACGTGAATTCCGATAATTTTTCCATTATTGTGTGTTATCTTTCACCTATTTTCAGGTACATAAATATCACAATTCAAGTACGTAAATCTACACCTATGTAACTATAAAAGTGGTAGTAGCGTTTACTTTACAGTGAGAAAAGAATAGAAAATGCTGAATTAAACTATTCAAGAATATTATTCAAATACCTCATGATTTGTTTGTCAGTGTTTGCAGAAAAAACTGCATTATAAGGTCAACTATGTCACTATTCTCAGCAATAATAATGCCATATAGGTTAGGTCTCAACAGCAGAAATAAACTAAACATATATATGAAAAGATACATAGCTTTAATAGGATAAATTATGTTATCAACCATAATGTTAGTTTGTCCTTTCTATCTCACCATGAACAGTATATGAAACAGTTATGCCTTTAAAGTTATATTAATTGTATAAATATGTTCACCATGATTACGCAAAATGAATAAATAGATAATTGTTAGAAATAACATTAGTCAAAACGTTGGTGTAATGCACAAATGTTTTATCACTAAACGCCGATTGGTGGCCCATTGTAAATTATTATTTATTTCCGGTTAGAACTTCGACATTACTAATTATTTTTAAAGTCCTAATGGTCCCATCAGTTTTAAAGTGCAACTAGAGTTTTTACAATGAATATTAGGAATAAAATAAATCGGTTTATTCACATATGACTTACATCTTAAGCTAAGAATATATGTAATATATGTTACCATGTGTTAATATATGTGCTCTTTAACTTTTTTACACATTATTTAATGCAACTTTAAAACTTAGATGCCTACGCAAAAAAATTTGGACCCGAGTAAGACAAATCTGTTTTTAAATCAGCAACTTTTGCATAGAAAACTGGTTTTGTCTGATTGATGTCTCTCTCGTCTGAAAATCTAATCCTTGCAGTATAGGTAGCAACCAGGCAGCATCTATGCCAGAGTTAATCAGGCAACATTTCTGTCAGAATCTGCCAGTTTACCAGATTTAAGATTGGAAAGTAAAAAAATAAAATATTTTTGCCAAAATTTTTTGATCCATATTATTTTTATGAAAAGAAATTTGACATAGTTCCTTCATTCTAACAATTGTACATTATTGCAAAATTCTTTAAAGCATTATCTCACTGTGGAGGTATTTTAGAATTTAGAAGAAACTCCTGAGATGTAAGAAGCCTCATACTCAAATACAAAAACTGTTTTATAACTATACCGACTATATCTGTTTTATACGTTATCTCAAATATCTTATATATAAATGTTTAAGCCATCCATTTATCTAAAAATTTGGTTCAACTGCTGTAATAACATAACGTACTGACCATATCATATATATCAATAACATTCATGTTACTTTATAGGCGTTTATTAAGTAATGTAAATAGTTTCCGTCGTCAGAGTCGTATCCGGTAGCTTTGAAATTTACATAATTAAGCATTTGATATTGTTTAATAGATTAATAAATCTTCCTGTGGTTAGTTGGCTTAACTGGTGGTAAATAAAAAGTAGTAAAAAAAATAGAAAATAGAGATAGTAAATAAAAAGACCACAATTAATTATTAATATTAAAACATATATTAAATAACTTGGTTTTATCTAAACATATATAGTTGCATAAATATAATCTAAATAATTTTGTCAGTAAGGTTTTGTAATATTTATAATTCTTTTCACTTTATGTTGATAATACAAAAATACAAATTAATTAGGTTTTTTAAATGTAGCGATATACATAATTACTAACATGCAGGTGTGTTTATTGTTGTACGAAATAGATTTGTTTTGATGATATTTGTAAAGGCAGTATGTGCAATTACTCTAGACGTGTATAGTAGTTGACCTACATCTCGAAATATAGCTGACAGGCTCTTCTCATTTGAAATCTACATCCAGATGTTACAAAATATCTCTCAATGCCACAAAAGCATATCTTGTCATTGCATCATGATATTCCTATTGATATTATTTTACTGTTATAAATGTTCACTTAAAACGTACATTTTATAAATATTTAAGTAAATAATTTTACTTCAAAGTGAATTTTTTGATAAAATCTTTATTGAATTATTTTATAAAATATATTGTATTAGCACTTATTCCAAGTAAATACCGATGTATAATAAGCCTACCTTATGTAAACGTCAAAGAGGTAGCTCTGACAGTTGGAAGTCTTACCTAAAACAACACAATATGTTGTAAATATAATTTGATTGTCAATGTAGCTTTTTACATAATAAATTGTATAAATATGTAGTTAACATCAATAACACTGTTATTGTATTTGTCATTAGAATTTTTAAATGTTATGATTAAACCTCTTTCATCGCTTTAGCATTATACTAAACTAGATACTTCACCACCACAACGGATATAGTTTGCATAGTACCAGAATTAAAGGTACTAAATATGGCAACCTCCTACAGGCCGTAATCTAACAGTGGATGAAGTATATAGCTGCTGGGAGAGCGGAAAATATTAAGTTTAGAAACCTATAGATGCTGTAATAATTTTACCGAGATTACTAATATTATGATATCGAATTCCTCTAAATTTGGAATAAATTTGTAAGTATTTGTACTTTGGGAAGCTAAAATATTGTTAGTTCTAAGAGTATGTAGAGAAAAGAGTCCAAAACTTTACCATTTACCACATACCAGGAACTTCCAGAAATCGGGTATTTCTATGGAAGGAAAGCTTATATAAATTAACCGTGTTTTATATACATGCGTTATATAGTAGAGAGGTTTCTAGAGTCCATGGAAGAATAAGTGTAAATAACCATTATGTTTCATAACATCGATTATCGTATTATAAAATAAAGTATATAATAAGCATAATGACTTTTAATATTTCAATTCTAACTAAAATTACCACCTACACGTTTAGAAAGTTTCCAGGAATATAAAGTCACATTTTGTCCGTTACAATCAACAGAGGTTGGAGAATGATGTCTTGGTTCGCCTTTATCCCTCTGTCGAACCTTTGTGGAATTATAATTCAGGACTCGTTCCATTGATTGGTATATTTTTATGAAACTTCTTCTTCTTTCTAGAACATCATAAGCTATAACAACGAGCGAGATTATTGTTTAATTGTGCTTTGTTTATAACAATGATACACAATAAATATCGAGACTAACGCTGTGGAGAAATAATAATTATTTTTTTCTGTTACTTCTGCTACAGTACCCTAGGGATGAACGCTAATTGTAAGGTTACCTGTATTGCTGTTCGATCTTCCTTCACAGCCATTACCCTAACTCGGTGAGTTCCATATTGATCTTCTTGTTACCACGCCAGTTGCTGTTTGCTAAATATTTCCTTCTGTTCATCCAAATATCTAGGGCGTGTATATTGACCTAAATCAATCGACTTCTAAAAATGAATATGTAAACGACCATCACTATTGAATTTTGACGTGATCTATATATTCGGACACAGGTTATATACATTCACAGAATATATTATATATTCAGATTCTAGCATATTTTCCCAAGTAATTTATGGAAAGAAGTGCATGTAGGCATTATGAAAATTAAGACCATGGTAAAGGGTTGATATACATATTAACGCAACAGTACACGTAAAGCAAAATAGATTAGTAGTTTTTAAATTAGATATCTTACTTCAAACTAGTTACATTTCCAACTGTTAGCAATCATAGGCACAGCATTTATTCATAAACAATACTGTATTCTCCGACTGATCATTTTGTTTGTCTATGTGCCTGTCTACTGTCTACTCTACAATGGTCAGTATTTTTGTAAATCACCTCATGGTGATATTTAACGATTACCATCCTACAATCTATTACTTGTTAACGTATATGAGTACTGTCATTAATACTCAGTTTTCGTTTATATTTTTTAATGTTTAAATCTTACGAAATAAAAAAATAAAGACATTTTCTAGGCTAACATTAGATATAAACCCTTTTTAAGCGATTTATTTGTTACATATTGGATATATTATTTACTTTTTTCAAAATACAACATTTATTTACCAACCAGTGGATATTTTGCTCACCACCTCCGCGTAGTTGCAATGCTGGTGGGCGCTGGAGGTGTTATAGTGGTACTACCGTAGCATGTGCTCCATAGCCTCCACACGACAACCGTCTCCAATCGGTGGGAATGTATCTCCAAGCAAAATCTTGGAAGTACTGGATTCGGTTAATGTTTCTCTGCCTCCAAATCTTGCTCAGACCACATATGACTCCTTACATACACACAGCTCGTCCAGTACCCTCTTACCAGGCATACAGAGGAGCATACCAAAGTGAACACAAATGAACCATTGTTTTCCTATGTCATTGAAACCTAGAAGTTCAACTCCTTCATATCTGATGCACAGCTTTTCAATGAACGAGTCTGCGAGGGCAGTCTGCTGGTCCACTGGCTGTTCTGCCGACAGGTCATTGGGCTCTTGGACTGCTGTGACAATCCGTCCTGTCTAAAATAAATTTAGGTTTCCTAAATTTACAATCTGTTGACAAAAGCGGTCCTTAAATAACAAACGCGAAAGTTTTACTTCTCTTTTCGATAACTTTATAGAGTGATTGATAAGCTGATAAGACCGATTTTGAAATATCTGCTTCGTTATTAAAACATGTCTCCTCCCTTTCAGGGATACCAATAAAACGTGAGTCCTTCAGTTGGATACCTTGTTTACGTTCAAGGAATACGATTTTAAAGGTCAACCTGTCAAATTGTACGTTAAGATGTTGGCAATGGTGAAACCGCGGCTATAACAACAGTTTCATCAGCATTGAGGTCTACTGACTTTCGGAGCCAGCACTTTAAAATCGAAATACGAAACTTCTCGGAAACCCATGGAAGTACCCAGCTAGCTGCAACTACCCACGTAGGATAAAAAAATAGTGACATTTTGCACCCTACAAAAAATAAACGTTACAAGAGATAACGACACGGGCCGAGCTGAGGCGAGCGATGACGTGCAGCTCCATGACTTTATAGACTTTAAATGTTGTAGGCAACTTCAGCAAAGCCAGTAGTATGACGTACTCCTCCCTGGTCTTTATTGAGATCAACTATCCACTAGCTCACTTGAGTGTTTAATAGTGACTGATACAAAAAACGAACGATTCATGTAACCTCATACTTTATAATATTTTACTTCTGACCCTTGCTTTATACGTAATAGAAATAAGAATACAGGTTTATTTTTCTCCTTTTTGGAAATTAAAATTAAATGCAATATTTATTAAAATATTGCAAATATTACATTACAATTAGTTTTTAAAATCATGTTCATTTTCATTTTCAGGTTGACCAACTAACCTAAAATAGTTTAAAGTAACTAGATTAGTACTTAATTGCACAATTTGCCTAACAATTTTATAAAAATAGTTAATTTCACAAAATTAACTAACAAGATTTTAACAAAAGATAAACAATTTTAGTACATCTTAAATAAACTAATGATATAAATTGTGAGGAGAAATTTTAGGTCGCCAAAGCAACGCCTGATAAGAGATTCCATCTTGAATTTCTTCCAAAATTAAAACAGCAATCAGATAATATATAAAATTAAATTGCAACACTATGCCCTTGATATGTATCTAGGAAAAAGATGTACCTTATTAAGAAAAACCTTTTAACTTTACTGTAACTATGACAACAACAGCATATTTTATGTAAAAAGCTATTTATTCACAGTTAATAAAGTAAATATTTATTATATTTAGTAGGAAATTGATGTCTTCTCGTTATATTATCCACATGTTTAATTTATTAGCAGACACAATTTTGTTTTTGGCTAGTTTAATACTTTTAGTTAATAATTGAAAATGTTTAGCTGGTATAGAATTGTAGGGTTTTGTAAAAAAAACGCGTCGCTGACGTACAGAGATATTTCTTGCTCAGTCTTTTTAGATTGGTACCAAATATTCAGACTTGACACCTACAAAAGAGGTTCATTAAACGTTATGTATCAATTATAATACGTTGCAAGTAATAGAAGCCAGGAATTAATGTACATTCAGCCACACATTGACAACTAAAGACCAGTATCATAAAATATTGGAGAATCAGATTTATTTAATTTCATGCCAAAGACATATTTGAAAGGCTATCACGTTTCTAGAAATTTGCTTATGTACTGTATCTTATTGTTAAAATCTACATCTAGATGATTGGAATCTATCCCATTTTAGGTATCAAAAGACATTAAAAATGTAACAATTACACGTAAATTAACTAAATATTATGTAGCGATGAACTCGCACGGATCAATGATGTCAACTGATCAACTTGTACATGGAAGAAACTCAAACATATACCTGAATGTCCAGGGTTTTGAAGAACAAATACAACCATATCACACACAGAACAAGCGCTCCGAACTACATACCTGCACCCACCAGAGAGATAAACGTAAAAAAAACTTAATAAAACGGCCAATATGAAATTATGAGCTGCAAGAAAACTACAACACTCTAGAACTAAATTCGACAGTACACAACGCATAGCCTATACTGTCAGCATTTTAATTTTTATTAGTTAAGGCATAAAACAGAGATATATACAAAAAATATAAAATATAGAAAATTATGGAGCCTTCTAAATTAAAATATTTAAAAGTAATTAAAAAAATCTAATAAGACTAATAGATACCAAGATACAGTAAATCTAAGTATAATGTGTCACAGTTTTTGCATATTATTGTACATATTTCTTCTTTAAATAATATAAACAAAATACTTGAACAAACACTGTCGGCGAAAAACATTTGTTATATGTTGTGAGCAGCTGCTGACCATTCATGTAATGCACAAATCCAATTTGGTGGACACATACTGTACTCTACATACTGTTTAGGAGATTTGATGTCAGGGTTTCAGGTTGGTATTTATCTGGCAGAATACACATCCGCGTTCATTCTCAGGTGTATCCGAGAGGGGAAAAATTGTTACATTTATGTGCACATTTGTAAAACAAATGTAAGTAAACAGTATAAATAAACTTAGATTATAACTTTTATTCTAAATCAAAGAGCCAAACAATAAACCTGTATATGTAATTATTAAACGGAAATTTTTCTGTGGTAACTTAATGCTAAACAAATATACAGATTATGTAGCCCAAATTTCAATAAAATGTATTTCTAAAATAACCATTTCAATCTACATTATTTTGTAACTATTTCAAGGAAATAACACGTTAATAAAGGACGAAATGCATGTAGGAATTTAATTTACGTTTATGTAGGGCAAATCCATTACAGATTCCACTTTAGAGTAATTACATTTCACTTACCGACACAGTAATAGTTTACAATGTGTTTGTAAACTACAAACACATAAAAAAACGGGGTTTATAGGTGGGTTTGATTTGAAACCTGATTTTAATGTGGCGATATTTTATTGAATTTAAATAAATATATCAAAATAATAGTTTATACAATATAAAAATCAATGTTCAATAAGACATTTATAATATTATATTGGTTTACATGCTTACGTTTTTCAATATTAATATAATTGTTTACATTGTAGTATTATAAAAAGTGGATTATTTTTCAGGCTCTATTTCATTACTTTATTTTTAAGGACAACTTAAAATTAATATGAATACATGTATAACTAAGCAGTTAAACTTCATTTTAAGGACAAACTAACCGTAACTTGGACTCTACAATAAACCGTAATTTCCACCATACGTATAACTATTAGTTCATACTTTAATTGGTATCATCTACTTAATTTACGGTAAATTTTAAAGCACATTCCACAAGTAATAGCCGGTCTTTTTCCATTTAAATTCCTCTGAAAAGATGTTTTAATGTACTTTTATGTCTAGAAGTTTTGGCATGAAAGCGAATATCTGTATCACAGTTTAAATAATTAATATGGGGTTTGGATAATATGTGGAATTTAAATCATTCAAATAGAGTTAACTACTCTATTAGTTAATGTTATCTATTGGAAGTAAATCTTAGTTTTACAATTAAAGAAATCTCTGCTTTAAAAGTCACACAATTGGTTCTAAAGAAACGACAGTTCACGACCCAAATTAGGGCTCTTTGTTGTGTCCTGGAGGTCAGCCAATCTCACTCTCACCCTCCTGATTCTACAACCCGATCTAACCATCTTTCACGACTGAGCCTTACACAAGTTTAGTGCTGTTTTTTTTTCAACAGTAGTCACTTATCCCTCTCATATAACAAAATTGTCTTTGTAAGTTTACAACAGCCATGTCGCTCCAGTTTACAAATGTTATAAACATGGTTCTACAAAACTGTGTTATTTGTAACGTTGCATTTAACCAATCATGTTATGTTTGGTTACTAACGTGGGTTTAGTTAACATTTTAAAACAACAATAGTGGCAATGTTAAGTCCGTTATAATTAAATTGGACTTCATAACGGGGTAAAATTAGTTTTTCAGGTTGTTTTGAGTGTAAATACAGCTATCTTCTTGTCCTAGAATCAAGAGCAATATCATGTGCATGAATTTCCTTTCAGTGAAAACCAATTATTGACTGCACCAGTTTAAGTAGGATATAATTTTATTACTTTACAAAAAGGTGAGGCAACACTGCCTTTTTAGCCTTACATTGTCCGAGCTCATGAGCTACTGATCAGTGCAAGGACCTTATAAATCAAAATATAAAGGATAGTCGGTACAGTGCAAGAACGATGTTGCAGATTGAAGAGGAGAGCGGTAAAATACAGGATTTGCACCTGCGCAATTTCTAACTCGACACAATGTCGGACACCCTAGACCGCTCGGCTCCAGATTCAATAATGATCGATCGGTATTGAAAGTGTTAGAATAAAAACGATATACTTATACAATTAATATTACTGTTCAATTTGTTACAACCAAACCCAACCACCGGAAATGTGTATAACGGTGAAATCAAGATTAAGCAGTGGCATGAGGACTGGTTAATTAGATTTAAATAGGACTTTCAGTCTCCATGTATGGGCAAACTGCTAAAACTATTTTTTATGAGTGTAACAGTATATTATAGGTTAATAACGGTTATAGGTTAGGTTATTAAGTTTAAAGAATAATATTTAAAGAAATAAAAAAAAACATAAATCTTAAGATTTTTATAACCTAACAGTGATATTTGTAGCTAAACTCTGCTATTCAATCAACATTTGTTTGCATTTAGCACTTGAAGAAGAGACACTTCTACCAGATTACAAGTAGAATTTATATTGATGAATGTTGTTACGAATTATATATGGGTATTAGTGTAAATTAGAGAAGGCCCCTGTCTTGTTTACTTTAAACCAGCTAGCTTCACAAGAGCACAGCATTAACTCAAGAACTATTATGTTAGCAAAGATTACAAATAAATTGATACCATAAAAGTGTTGCATCAAGAGTATCAATTCTTAAGAAATCAAATAAATGGAAGAACTCTTTCTAATTGTGCAGTAAAACACTCAATAAGATGTATGTAATTAATTAATAGAGGGTGTAAAATAAATGCAAACCCTCTGGTATATGTTGTGTTTTTATTGTTACATCATAGATCATTCATAGCGCAAAGACAAACGTTTTATTACAATGGTTACTAGAAACTCGTAATAAATATTTACACCTCCTGAGTATCAAACATAATTTTATAATTAATTATTATATTTTAGAGTTTACTTTTAATTTATGTTTATTAATTTATCTTGAACATATAGTATACTAAACTCTGTCTATGAATAGGCTGCATTAACCATGTCAGGATGTTTTTATAGTTGACTTTTATTGGTTTTATTGATTTTTATGGTGTTATATTTTATTTTCTCATAAAAAAATTAACTTAAATTATTATCTATGGACTGAAAGATCTATTAAAATAACTGCAAGGTACTAAAATGACATTTTTAATATGTAGTGGTGTTTATTGAAATGAATTTTCATGTACTGTAACGTAATAATCAACTTAAATACAACAGTTTGTAGAATATGTTGATAAATTTATATTTTATATTTAGCCTATTTGATAGTAGTGAACTTATTTCATCTATTTCAATTATCTGTTTTAATTTCCTTCAATAATATTTTTCTACGAAAACATTATTTCCACGAATGAAGTGGAAACATTAACAAAAAGCGAGAAAGACATGTGATGAAATATGACGGAGAGATACATTTGGCACGGTCAGTGGATATACAAAAAGTAAGTGGATCATCATCCGGAGTTCTGAAAAATCGATGTCGACCTGACAGCACGTCTCCAATAGAGATTTTATCAACAGTTTCTACTTCACTGACTTCTATAATATAACATTTTGCATTCAGTCATAATTTTTAAGTAACTGTATAATCAAACTTCTGACTTCTAGTTAGCGTACTGCTTATATCCGTGATACAATACTTTGGCAGTGAGTTGTGAAAACACATCTACGCGCGCGTTTATTTCCGTTTTTCACTCTTCCTCAGTGTATTCTGATCAAATCCTCCCTTGCATTGAATGGGGATAGCATGTGGTGTAAATATTGTCTGTGTACTAAATTTATTTGTGTGCCTTTTGGAATGTATGAAATTCACTTTATCATATGACATAATACATAATTTTTTTATACTAAACTGTAAATAAATAAATACAGGATAAATGTTGCAATATTTTTTTTCTTTGTATAGCTTTACAGATGATGGAAAGTTTGAAGTAATGACACGACTGCGGACATTTTGAGATCAGGAAATGTTAATTTATTTGTTCTTTAAATCCTGGAGAAGAGGATAGATTTTAGTACTCTAAACGTTTATTTCCAGTAACACGTAAATTATATTTAGTGTACGCAATATTACTATCCTTTCGAGCAACATATATTATTAATTATAATAAATGAGAAGAAATGTGAGTTAATCTCCAAATTTTTTCAAAGTAGTAACATTTCCAACAATAACAGTAGTTTAGGAAGCATTTCTTCCAAATTTAACCATCCATTTTAGTGCATATATCTATCAGCTTCAGCTGAAAGGATATTTAAATACATCTACTGCTAACAAATATTAAACCTTACTATTGTCAGGTCTAAAATTTTTACACACATGTATATATTTTTCAATGTCCCTAAAGTTTAAGACGATAGCCATTGAAAGTTTTGAAATAGGGTGAAGTAATGGAATATTGTAAATGTTTCAAACTTTAAACCAGCATCATTTTGTAAAGAGTAAACCCTTTGAGGTCGAATTTGCAGCATTGCACACTACTAATAAAGACCTTTAATTGTATGTACCACTCGACCTATACTCTAATTTAAGATTTCCTTCTGACTCCGTGGGCCACCTCTCTGACATGATACAGATATGGTAGTTACTTCAAAAAGTACATTTATAGGTATAATAATGATGTACTAAGTTTTATTGCTTTACCTATAATTGTCCTGGAATTATCAAGCCCGTGCGGGACACGGTTCTTTTTGTTTTGTTGTTTTAAAACTTTTTTCAACAGGCTTTGTTGATTAAATGCATATTTTCCAATTATTCACGAAAAAACATCTGAAAACGTGGTTTTTGTCTGAAAACCGACAAATTCATTCGGAAATAAGTAAAAAAGTATTGACTTTAAGAAAATATTTCATAGAACAAAACTGCTTAAAAGATTTATTTTGTGTATGCAGATGGATTTCCGCAAAATATTTTAATTAAAAATTGCTCACCGCAGAGAAGGGATGGCATCCATCCTAGGGAAAAAGCAACTGGCACAGGGTAGACTTTGAAGTAGAGGACAAATAGAACCTAAATCCAAAATTTTATGAAACTCTGTCATTATGGGATAAATACATGGGAAAATAGTCATTGACTGAACTATTACTAGATTCATCTACAACAATGTGGATACTAGAAATAAGCTAAATTGTCGTACCACCAAACACATAAAATATGTTGGAACTTAAAACTGAAATAAAAAACATACAACTAATTTATTATCAGGTGGCTTTAAAGGCACAGTAAATTTTTAAACATTTTCACAGAAAGATATAATGCTCGTAAAATGTATAACTGTTGTAGACCGGCTTTATATTTATTTACAAAAAGAAAAGGAACAAGTTTTAATTATGATTTAGACCCCTAAAAATATAATAAGTATAATCATTTTTCAAAATATCCTTGAATTATAAGTAGAAATGCATAAGATTATTACACTTCGAACTATCATACTTTTGTTGACATACCTATTACAATTCTGATATCTACCCCCCTATCATCAGTGACTACCATATTATGGCCGGGAAATATTGTGGCCATCCGTCACCTACAGACGTTCCATATTACTGCTTCTCAATATTGCTACAGCATTGTACTGCAAGTAAAACAGTACATATTTCGAAAACAAACTTTAGTAAGGGAGCCCGTAAGTCAACACATCCACACATTTTTAAATTTATTAATCCAAATAAAATTATCATTTATGGTAAACAATGGTGACGCCTTAAATATTTGAAATTATTGCAGAAAATGAATTACCAAATGAAACATACTCTACATGCATTATTTAAGGTAGACAAGTGCTATGTACTTTATTTAGTTATATTAACAAAGTACTATTGCACTAATGCATAATTAACAACAATTGTATTAGTGCTACTTATACCCATCAATCCCATTGTTCTTGAAACGCGAAGAGCCTAAAATGAGTGAGACAAAATTGCAACAAATTAGTGTCTCACATAGAAAACTAATCTGATAAATTAGAGAAAACTCATACAATTCACAACAATATAAAAGTTTCAGAAGTCTCGGGCTTTAAAATGTTGATAAAACACGTTAACGTTCCAGAAAACTAGGGCTGTGATCGTTGGGAAGGTCAAATGGGTCAAAAATATAATTCAAACTAACTAAAAACAAACAAATATATCGGACTATACATTTATATAAAATTTAAACCTAACAGTTAATCCTTAATGGCGTAATCGTTCAAGTAGGATTTAGGAAGGACTAAAGGTCAAAGACATATCGACGATCTAAAAGAGCGAAGTTACAAACACTCTTATATCAAGAAGTTCAGCAAACTAAAGAACTTTTAGGAGATGGATTTGCTTTTATCACATATGTTGTTTCATTGCCTATTCCTTATTAATTATGTTTCTACTGACAAAACCAATAACCTAAATACTTCTAACTACACAAAAAAATAATCTAGGCCAAGATTTTATGAAATTTACCTATAAAATAATATTAAATGATACATTTTTCAATAATAAAATCGTTATTTAATTGTTTTCTTCTAATAATAATATAAAAATAATAGGGAATCTTGTTTGTATTTTAACATTGTAATGATACATATGCTTACTATTTTATGCTTAAATAACAACGATAATGTTTTCACAAAGACCTCATTAATTCGCCCAGGAGGTTCAGAGCTTACTTCACCTTCTTCCGAGGGAACATAACGAGGATAGGACTAGGTGCAATTTTCTAAACATAAGTAACCAACATTAGAAATATGCAAAGTATTTTATTTTGTACGATATATTAAGATCGCTTGCTTAGTCCATGATTTCCTTGAATACAGAAGAAGTCTTTTCTGGCTGATGAATTCATTCCAAGTTGATTAAGATCTAAGAAGGAATATCACTGACTGTTGATTATTACTTATTTGTTATCAATATCATTATTTACTCTAAGAGTAACTTCAAGAGTACTCCAATATCCTATAAAATATCTGCATAAGAGTAATGTCTCTCTTTAACACGCAATTTTGTTTTATTTTATTTCTAACCTATCCAGAAGGGTAACTGGCAATAACCGATTATCAGTTTTGGGGATGGCGTTGATTGAAGTGTTTCTTAACATCAGAGGATTCAAGAAACTAGGAGCTTCGCCCCCTATGAAATGATTGCTACCCCACTTTAGATCGATCGAAGTCAGTAACCTATTCTCTCAACTTCAAGTGAATGGAGATTTCTTCCTTTCTCTAGAGAGCATACTATATTTAGTCTCGTTTGTTTCATCCTTCTATATCTTTAACTTAGATCCTTATCAATATCACACATTTATACTGCATATATCCTTCTGGATAATATTAAAATCTGAAATTTATAATCATAAAGAATTACTGTCTGCTAATGGATCTATTGTTATTTTAATAATACGCTGAAGAAATAAGCCGCCTAAATATAATGGTGAGCATTTAGATAAGTGTCACGTATTATTATCCGTAGATGAATGAGTTCTATGACGAAAAATAATCTAAATCCACTTTTAATGTCAATAATATTTTATATTATGTACACATCTTAATTTTAAACAATGTCGTATAAGAAACGTGTGACGTTAGAAAAACTTTAACACAATTATTCTACACAAATTTGAGAAAGTTCTGAATTAGTTTTGAAAGCACCTAAAGGAAACCCCAAAAGTGTACAAGAGCTTTAAATTGTTATTTTTGTTCAATGTGTTATGAATTTGGTTTGCTGTTGTAAGCTATGTAGCTCCTGAAATACACTCGTATATCAATGCGAGACATCGATTTAGTGTCAGATACCAGACTAGACTCTGTGAGCGACACAAACACATATTGACTATTTACCACTTATTGAGGGCAGTACTGATTACGTTTTGTAACTGGGACGTGGTATTACGCATAACAGAAAATTGGAATGCATAACGATGCGAGACATTGATTTCGTCTCGGCTACCAGACTCCGGGTATCTGTGGGCGGTACTAGGACATCATCACCATCTGTCCCTTATTACTGTAACATCAGTGATCATGTTTCATAACTGTTGCATGGTATATTATATGTAATGCAAAGCTGGACAACCAGACACACGGACTCTCACTATACGAACTATTTGATGCTTTACACTAATATGAAATTTTTTAACAAAGGTGGGAATTTAACTTAAAATAGTGGTTAGTTTTACCGTACTTATCCGTTAAAATGAATTGATAACCACCTTATTCAATAGTGAACTACATAAATAAATCATAAAACAGTTATTAATATTTCTCATTCATATAAGATACTAGCAGTTAGGCGGCGTGGTTTCACACGCAACTCCGTAAGCTTGTAATTTAATATGTTCTTAGTATTATTATCAATTTTTTATTGTCTAACCCCGAGTGTGTGTGTGTGTGTGTGTGTGTGTGTGTGTGTGTGAATTAAATGTTTATATGATATTATACGTCGTATTTACAACAATATTTTTATCGGCATCAGTGAATCCCATTATTTATAGAAATCCTTAAATGTATATATCAATTTAATATATCAATACATCAATATCGTGAATATCAATTTTACGTGCCAATTCCTACTTACTAGTAACATTATTGTTACTACATACAAACATTTTTAAACATAATATTTTTATATATACGGGAATCGCATATTTTCTGGAAAATTGTAAAGTTAATTATGAGTTTTGAGAGAACGGAATTTGTCAAGGAAGAAGAAAATTATGGTGGCTACTGTAAGGTACACAAAAATACATGTGAGAGGTACTGGGATCGTTACCAGGTGCTTCCACCATGTAAGGTCTGGCTCAGCCAAGTAACGTTAGCGTTATATTATGTTACATTTTGGTTAAGTTCTTACAATACAAGGTCTGATTTTGGGCTCACCAAGTAAAGCTTGGTTGTTCATTAGTAGGCTTGGCTACTGTGAGAGGATTTATTAGTAGGTTCGATACGCAATACAAATACTCAATAGCATTAGCAATACTCACCAATACTAGCACAAATTAGTTTGTTTCAAAAATCAATGACTTAAAGTTCCCTTTGAATAGCATCAGAGATCAGAAATATATATTTGGCACAAAATATTTTACTCTTGGGTAAATATAATAAATTTTGCCACATTCGTTTCTAAATTACAATTGACGCTTTGATTTGAAGTTTTATATTTGGACATTTTATTCCACATTATTTTATATCAGATAGTTTCATTCACGATCTAAGAGTGGGAAAATATTATTGTTAATATCTAAACATTTACATAGTCCGGTAAAAATAAGGATGCAACCTCGGAATGAAAGATAATAAGCTACAAATTTGCATACGTCTTTATTTTGATGGTATAAAACTTACCTCAAAAAGTCTCATATAATCACGTGTACGCGATTTAAGATATTTAAGGTCAAACTTCACGAAAATCAGTCTTTTGCTAATATCTCGTTTCCCTTACGCTAAATGACTTTGAAGGTGGTTAGAGAAATTGTAGAACGAAAAATTCTCTTCAACTTTTGTCTGAAGTATTTTTATGTACGTTCAACCCTTTTTGAGATACAGCGCAAAGAGTAGGGGACCGCTTACCTGTATATACGATAATGCGAGTTCAGCCAGAAGAATAACAATAAATAAATGAGTTATATTGTTAATTATTCACTTCATATTATTTTATTATTATTATTATTATTATTACTTAATATTATTATATTGATTATTATTATTCAATTTTTTATTATTATTTAATATATCATATTTATAGATATTAATTATAAGTTATATATTCTCTAAATAATACTTATTTTATTTTTAACAAAACATACAATATTAAAGAAATATATCAAATGAATTTTAATTATATTTTTATTTATTGATAATAATCAATAATCAATTATTTGGAGGTGGATAAGACTTTGTTTCAACTACAGATGATCGAATATCTTCTCTAATAATCGCCGCAGCAGCAGCTTCTACTATTCGTAATCGTTCTTCTTCGGGTGAGCTTTTTTTTATTCTTGTACCAAGCTTTAGATAAAATATTTGACTCTGTGTCAAGAAAAGAAATAGTGAATGACCCAACCTTAGTTGCAATTATTATATCAGTCAAATACTTTTCCCTCAATTTACAAATGATAGTCTTATTTGCCATCTTTCAAATAACCGCCAAATGTCCGGAAAAATCCTCTTTCCTTCACAATCCTTCCATCGTCAAAAATTAACCTTCAAACAAAGGATAGTCTTATCTTCCGGTACGTACTCGGTAGGAATATCTTTCAACTCTTTTAATGTAAATTGTGAATCATTATTATTTTCTATATATAAAAAATCTCTTTCATGGCCTGTGTGATTTTATCATCTTTGTGATGCTTTTTATCAGTAGGTATTCGATTTAAAAAAACGAGAGTACAAATAGCATAATATTTAGCCTCAGCAGCTACCAAGTCATGTTCAAAAAGTATACGATTTTTCACTAAATTTTCCAACAAGTCGCCACTTTCTTCAGCTTTCGTCAAAAAACGTTATTTTTAAAATCAAGAGTGCTTACTTTACTGATGGTTCGTTAATACATTTCTTTTTTTTGTGACTTCATCAGCTACTTACCAGAAAACAAGCAAGATGTTTTAAAATCAAATACCTCTTCTCGTTTTTTTTACGAGGTGGACTTTTTTTTACGAGGTTAGAGTTTCATCGTCTTCTGCACGTCGCTTTGACGCAGCAATTGAATTTGTACTTATATACACTTTCAGACAATCAAACATGCACCTTCACAGAAGTCAAATTATTTAAATAATTTATATGACCGTCATTTCTGTCAATACTTGCAGTTTTTAATGTTTGTAAGCCACGAACAACACTCACAGACGCACTTTCTGATATTAATGTAATACAAATAAAACAACAATCAGCCATTTCAATTAAAAGATACACTCAAAATCGTACGTCTGTTAATGCTAAGATGTCGTTTTCAACTAACGGATAAAATACATTTTTATCGGTATAGAAATACTAACACAGATAAATACCCTACCATTCCCATCACCAAGTAAACTATCTCATCACCACTACTGTATTTATACATAGAAATTCCAAACTCATTCGTTTACGGTGTGTAGAAAGTAAAAAAACCGTTTCATATATAACAAATGGAGCATCTGCTACAGAGATTTGTATTTCGAGATATAATATTCATAGTAATATAGTAATATGGACGAAGAGTATTTTTTTTTAATATTTGGTAAAAATAAAAATAAGTATTATTTTATAGAATATAAAATGTATAATAAATATCTATAAAATATGGTATATTTAAATAATAATAACAATTGAATAATAACAATAACAATAATATAATATTAAGTAATAATAATAATAATAATAATATGAAGTGAATAATTAACAATATAACTCATTTATTTATTGTATTCTTCTGGCTGAACTCGCATTATCGTATATACAGGTAAGCGGTCCCCTACTCTTTGCGCTGTATCTCAAAAAGGGTTGAAACGTACATAAAAATACTTCAGACAAAAGTTGAAGAGAATTTTTCGTTCTACAATTTCTCTAACCACCTTCAAAGTCATTTAGCGTAAAGGAAACGAGATATTAGCAAAAGACTGATTTTCGTGAAGTTTGACCTTAAATATCTTAAATCGCGTACACGTGATTATATGAGACTTTTGAGGTTAAGTTTTATACCATCAAAATAAAGACGTATGCAAATTTGTAGCTTATTATCTTTCATTCCGAGGTTGCATCCTTATTTTTCCTTATTTTACTGAAGTTAACATAACTTTTACGTAATTAAAGTGAATGAATTACTCTTCCAAAGTAAGAACATTTACTTGCAATACAATACATTACAATATACCTTTATTGCCAGATACAATTTTAATATTGCATAGCATGCGTTACATAATAATAATTTTATATTCGTTCAAATAATAAAATGTCCTATGACAACGATTTCATTGTTAAAATATCGTAGTTAATTAACAGTAAAAGCTGTAAAGCAGGTTATATTGAATTAATAAACATTATTTTATTAAATAACTATTATATTGATGTCTACACATGATAATTTAATTAATTTGTTTTTGATAAAGGCACGTTAAAAATCAAATTAAAATCATATTAAGATCATTGATAAAATTCGAATATTATCTAATATAATATTCAAAACGCCTGCTGTGTTTCATAGGTTTTACATTACTTTACTATGTTAAGAACGGGTAAATTCTTTTCTCGTAAATATTCTCTGAATGATAGCAATACCTCTAGGAATGAAAATGAGTTCCATCACTTTTACTAAATATTCTAAATAACTCAAGGAACTTATGTTTTCCAAACAATATTTTACAATAAAAACAAACAATTTTTTTAATTATTTTTCTTCATTCATATAAATTTTGACCCATCAATACTAAACACAACAATAAGATTTTAGGTTAGCGCTACATGAAAGCCAACATAATTTACAATAAAATAATTACCGTAACAATGGGCGTGCTGAGAACATGTCGGTGTGGTTACCTTCACAATAGCACGGTGAAAATTAGAGGTTATATAGTAAATGATAGCTATGTATGTAACTGAGGTCTCTTGTTAATTCAGATCACCTTTTAAAATAAACTAAAATAGTTGGTTCTTCACGAAATTAATGGTGTATGTTTTACTCAAAGAACATAGTCAAGGTATATGGCTTTTTATTTCACTAATTCAGTAGGGAAAGAGACCACTAAAGCAGTTTCTGGAGCACCCGCATACTTTCAGTGTAAAATGCGTTCAAAGGTGCTTAATCTGCTTGTGACAGCCAAAATCAAGAGCGTTTGTTGTTTTAAAACCGTACAGTTGAAGAGCAGACTGATGTGGGTCTAATCCCTTTAGTCTTCAGCATCTCAACTTGTAACGGAGCAGAGTCTTCTCGTGTTTACATGGGTTTATTAGTAGTTAAATGGGTTCGAAATAAACAATTCATTTTAATTAATGTTCATACATTTAACCATATATCAAATTATTGATCAAGTCTAACTAAAGGTATACTTTAAAAAATCTTTGGTAAACATAATTATATATTTTGAATACATTTAAACGAATAATAAAAGTTACAAGTGGGTTAAAGGACGTAGGATGTACAGAATAGACTAAAATTTAAATAAAACACGAAAAAGTTTTTTTTTAAATAAACATATGCTTTACACTCATAAACTCCATGTATATAAAACATCGATTTAGAGATTTATTCAGATAGTTTCTGAAAGGTTGTGTGAATCAATTTAGCATGCAGAAGAGTGGTGCAGCTTAAGTTTCATGTTTTGTACCGATGAGCGTGCCCGGCCTCCGGGTTGTTTACGGACATTACGTGCACAGAGGCCGAATGTGGAGGAAACATTCCAGTGCCTTGTACTAATGTAACATTACAGTGTATGCAAACAGTTTTCTCTAACAGTTAGTAGATTGGAAAAATTAGTGAAATAACATAATATTGGAGATAACAGATGTGAGAAATAAAACATAACTAAGAAGAGAAAATAGCGTTGTGTACAAAAGAATAGATCTCAATCCTCAATATTTAGTGTTCTGTATTGTAGGATTTTAGGACAGAGGGAAAATATATTTTGATAAAAATATTGGTTAAAAGTATTGAAATATCCTATAAATTTATAAGGATTTAGAAAGATGCTATCGTTCTAAGTCCAAGAGAGTGAAGTGTAAGCAAACAAACCGTAAGTTCATTTCATTTAATTTTAAGTAACCAAATACAACAGTTAACAGACATTATAAATGTTTGCTAAAGACCCTTCATACTTAGGGTTCATTTATTTTAAAAAAAAAACCACCCGTTATTACCTCCTGTTTCACCTCCTACTCTGTATAGTGACTTAGCTGATTATAAATTCTACTTGGATTTTCAAACATGTACAGTATATGTTTTTTTAGTGCATCTATCTTGTATAATGACTTGGTTAACGGTTATTCTCTCTGGATTCTTAGACCTGTGGAGTATTTGATAATCAGTGTTTTGTATAAGGAATTGGTTGATGATTATTCTTTTTGGATTCTTGGGCATTTTCTTGAAGTATTTGACAAGCAACATTTCTTTATCATCTTTGACAATTTTATCACCAATAATTGATTAGTTCTAAAATATTGGCGTATGGATAATCTTACATCACATTTTTTAAACCTGCTCAATATGATACACTCTGATCCTCAAAACGTTATCTTCTATTTTGTAGCATATAATTATAGCAGATTTCGGAAAACCTGTTATCCTTTCAAATTGTTATTGCTATTCTTTCTTCAGCTATTCCTCAAACTATTTAACTGTTTTTAAGGGAACAAATAGTTCATGTAAAAATACCTGCTGTAGGATAGGCCATATACATTTTGAATTAAAAGTTTTAAATTCTAAATCGTATTTTGTTATCGATATACAAAGTACAAAACTCATCACCCCCTCCTTCTCATCAATGACCACCCCTCACTATAATGACCGGGACATATTGTATCTATCCGTCAGCTGCAGACGCTTATAAACTGGAATTGATAGTCCCCTGCTGAATAAAACCGTGTGTATTTCAAGTTAAATTAATGAAAATCCCTAAATTTTTAAAAACCATTTTATAATTTGAAAATACCGAAGTATAAGTTATTATCGTACTTGGTAATATACATTCAGTAATGAAAACTATTGAAAACATATAGAAGATGTTTATACACATGATAATACACATATAATATATACGTATATATAGTACAATATTTCCTTGAAATAAATAAATCAACACATATAAAATATTTAAAAAGAACTAGATTGAAATAATACAGTAATCTTAATAACTTCGTTAGAACAACACATAATTAGAGTATACACAGTACACGGATTCATACTTTAATTTTGTATGCAGAATCGCTTATACTTTAATTTTATATTCAGAATCGCTTTTGTAACAATTTCAGTAAAAACTCTTTTATGATGAAAGTAGCGCACACTAAGCTTGGGGGAGGGCGAGATAGAGCAGTTGACTACCCGTAAAACCTTACGGCAGAGCCTATCGTTGTCCTTCCGATAGACGTGAGGAGCAAGTCTATGATGCCAGGGATAAAATTTACCTTCGATTTACAGGATGAAGGAACTGTGGAGTCACACTCCACAAAACTTAAATTACGATATTCTATATTAACGTAATAGCATAACAATTCACCATTATAAATGATAGTATTTTAAGCATATAACCTGCAAATCGTATACAAACATTAATTTTGTACAGTGCAGTATACGTGAATTAAAAATTAAAAAGCATTTCATACAATAAGGAACTTTCATTACTATTCTAATAAGAAATCCAAAAAAGAAGTTTTAAAACTTTTTGAAGTGGTTCTTAAATGCATAGTTATACTAGCAGTCTCCCGCGGCCTCGTACGTAATTACGTAGCCTCTACAGGTGTTTGAGCATTTTTTCGGATTTCATAACAGTCTTTAAATTTTTAGTCAAAGTTACAGAGTTTCATACCTGTATTATAATACTTACTATAGTACTGAAAAAACACTGCGTACTTAATATTTGCTAACATTTATAATTAAAATTATATATTTACTAAAACTTTTAATTTTCTTGTCTGGATATTTTCTTGTGCTCAACAGCGGCAGTTGTGCAGAAAAGGTAGAAACAAGAAGCGTTAGTACTGCCATGCTGCATTCAAGACTATAAATGTAGGAAAACAGAAAATAGTAATTAAGTTAATTAATTTAATTAAACATTTGTTTGCGATGTCATAAAACATTGTTTTTACAGAAGATTACATCTAAAACGCTCTTTAATTAATAACATTTTTTTGGTGTAGTGCAACTTGAGAAATGGGATTTTTCCACTACTTTAGACACCAGTGGGGCATAGCAGTCGGGCATAGTCCAATAGATCCAATGTACCCAAAATTAACCAAAGATCCTAATAGTACTACTAGTACAATCGGTCCAGTAGTTTTACGTGATTGAGTAAAACACATGCAAAACACGCACGCACGTACACAAATACACACACAATAATTATATTACAATATAATAGTATGGAATTCATGTATATTTGTAACATAAAAACAAAAATAATGTGATGTATCCGATGAAATGGAGGACTTTTGAGAGAAGGATCAGATCCTGAACTGTTGATAGGAAGACAATTTGAGAGAAACGAGCAACGCTGAAAAGGAAGTATGTATTTTCACTTTTTTTAATTACATTTTTTTAAGGGTAGATATTCGCTTTCTAAGTAAAAAGTCTTTTATTACATGAAAGTTTCTTTAATTTATTCTGATTAAGAATATAAGCTATATAGCGTACGTTTTATATTACATATGTTATCATGATATGTTACAGTAAAACGTTTTGTGAAGACTTTTTTTGGCCTTTATAAAACTTGCATAGTCATTTAACAGCTACAAACCAAACAATACAGAATCAAAAAGAGGCTGCTTAAGTGACAGAAAGAAAACAAACATACTCTACACACCAGAAGAGAATTAAATCATAGTAGTTTTACATAAAACCCTAATTTCAATTATTTATTTTTTTAAACCTGGGTACAACTTTCTTCTGAACGAGCCATCCATTGGTCTGATATTTTGTCCTGGAATTTATTACTATTTTGTCTAAAATATATATTTGTACTTAAAAAAATTAACAAAATTCTAAAATAGAATGCAATTAAAAGTTTCTTAATATTTTCATAATGGAGAGAAAATGGTAACTTATAAATTTTTAACATGTATTTAGAACTAATGCACTTTATGCTTTATATAATCTATAATATGTGATGGAAATTTAAGACGGTTGTTCAAGTAGTTAAATATTTGCTGGTTCCAAACTAACTGGTGAATTACACATTAAAAAGTATTGAACTGATACAGCGCATGGATAAACACAGTTAAATGATTACTTTTGAGATAAATGTATTTTATAATGTTTTTATTCTTAACTTTGTACTGTTTTATGAATATAGATGACTATATATTTTATATTAAAAAATAAGTAATATTACCGTATAAAAAAATACAAATGATAAACAAATAGTTAACATTTCATAAAACTTCATAAAAGCTCAAAAATCAATATTAGTTTTATGAGTTGTATATTAAGTAATTTATCCATGTTATAGGTATAAATTACATTAATACAAGACAAAATGTAACATTAAGTAAAACCAAATTGATTTCGATAAGCTATTAGTATCTACTACTGCATTAAAAAGGGAGATAAGGAAGTATGATAAAGTTAAATAATACATAAAGGATCACACAAAGTCAAACATGTATTGCGTCAACAGGAAATTACACGTATATGGGTCACTACAAGTCAAAGGTCGTATCTCGTCTGTGGCAATAACCTGGACCGAATGAAAGGCGTCTGTTGAGTTATGTTTTATGTTTTGGGTAACTGCCAGGACTTTATCTTGGTCGCCTTTATCTTCCGCCGCTGAATATATGTAGGAACACAATACAGGACGTGTAACTTTGCTAGTTATCAGATTTTATATTTAATTTGGAGTATTTTTTTAAATATCTCCTTAGGTTTTAAGGAGTTGTTAACTGGTTAAATGTATTAGTATCACAACAATATTTGTAGATGTTTATCTTTTACTAAAGTAGGTCCTATGATGAACACTAATTTCGTTTCTTTCTATGTTGATAGAGATTGTATGAATAGTAATATATTTGTTTGATATCTGTATTAGAGCATGTTTTTACAACGCTTCAAAATAAACAGATGCTTATAATGACACACAAATTATTTTAAGTTAGTATAACAAAAGTACTAAAACTAATATTAAAAATAAAATAAATCTGATTGATCATAAAAGCTCTTACACTATGTCTAGCACGATAAAAGAATATAATTTTCCGACTATAAATCATAAATATGTTTTATGAAATTTTTATTATAATTACTTATGTGCAACATTCTACACTAGAAAATATAAAGCATCACGAAAAACTCCCAGTCTCATACTTACATAAAAATGAATGGAACACATATTCAACATTGAAGAATCAAACACTTGAGGCACAAAGTACAAACAAAATCTGCTGCTACAGCTGAATGAAGAATAGTCCAGTAGTAATAACAAACTGTGTTTCCAACTTATAAGATGTTATTGGGCCCATCTGGGTGTTTATTTCAGATATGAGAAAAATTATTTTCTTTTTGTTAAATATGAAACTTAATGTACTCAAATGGGCCTTACTCCCTTAGGAGACAAAGAGCAAATCGAGTCATGACATTGGTAATGTCACAGTTTTTATTTTTTTTAATTTATTTCCATAGTTACATAAATATGAGGAATACTTTTGCGATTGTAGTGGCGAGTATATCCATCGCCATCATTAGATCTTTAATTACCGTAGATGCCTCATTACTAAAGTTATACCCCTAAATTAAAGTGAGTGACAAACTACCAATAACAATAAACTTATACACTTTGTATAAAAGGATCCACCAAAACCTAACGAAAGGGTTATCGCAACATTATTTTCGCACAATTATAAATACAGAAAAACGGAATTTCATATTACCGTTTCAATTGAAAATCAATTGAATTCATTTTTGAACAAAGAGAAAATATTTATTAAGTGTCAAGTCTCTAGAAAATTTTTTTAAAGGGTTATCGTACATGACTAGACGAACTGACGTGAATTTAAGAAGGCCCTGTCAGGTCCTTAAGAATATGAAAAAGTTTGATCCTTCTGATTTAGAATACCTTCGTTTCTTGGTAAGGGATCTACATTTATGTTTTTTCATGGTATTTCACTTATCATAAATCCTTATATCCTTGCTATCAATTTACTCAACACCTCTTCAAATGAGATAATTACCTTTCAACATAAAAGTGAATCTCCTGTCTGGATGATGTATTATAATTACCAAAAAGACTTAAATATATTTCAGTTCACTTTAATTTTTCTTTAATTCCATAAAATCTTAATAATATATTAAAATCTTACACAACATAGTCTCACACGTTACCCTGAAATAGAGTTTCGTTTCGTCCATAGGTATAAATATAGTGTGAATTCTAATTACGATAAATACTTGTATTCATTACGAAACCAATCATTTTGAGAATCCTTATTACGAAAAGTAATATTAAACTGTTCAAACTACTCCTATTTTAGAGTAAAATTTAACAGAAGTGTAAATTAAATGACTTGAAAGTAGTAAACAAAAGGAGTTAGAAAACCAATTAACTTTGTGGTGCGTGAAATTGAGGGATACGCAGCATTACCATTAATTCGTTGCGCGCACAGGACGGATTTCTTAAAATATCTCATTTATTATAGTTCAGATAAATATTTGGCCTCATAACTAAATACTGCACCATAGTCAATCCTCATTATAATTGAATTTACATTTACAATTTTTATAACAGTAACTTTTAACTATTTAATTTATTTGTCAATATCAACTTGATTTTATGAAATGTGTTTAAATGCAAATAAAACTTTCTAATTCAAAACAAAATTATATTTATCATAACATGTTTGTGACGACACACATTTGTATGAAAGACATGGTATACGAATTACAAGGTTGTTAGTTTCAACAATTAATTTCTTAAAATAATACGATTTCTATTGCCGTGATATAAATGTATGCTGCAATAAATTATATCAATAGATGTAATAACACGTATTCTCATAAAATGTTCTGCCAATGGCAGTATAAACTTACAAATGCGATTGAAAATGTTAATGTGCTGACCTTCAAATATCAACCACAATATGATATTTTTATCAAACTAAACCAAGGAATAGTTGCTTATCAATATATTAACCGATACTAGCTTAGTTTACCTTATAGCTAGAAACACTATTCCATACTTGAAAATAAAAATGATGTAGTATTAGTAATGATTATAATGATATACAAAATATTATTTTAACTATGTTAGTATAATGTCATGTAAATACTCCGATCGTATTAGCTAATATTATTATCAGCTCAAATTAAAGTTTGGGGTTATGTCCATTGAGTTATTTTATAAGTTATTGCTAAACATTTATTTAAAAAATTTAAATTAATGATATTTTATTCAGGTACGGTATACAGTTGGAATGGATACATTATGGCTGTATTTATTGTTTACCTTGATTATCTGTCTGATGATGGTCAATGTATGAGACGAAAATATGTATAATAAATAAATTAAGAGCTACAGACTATAAATTAGTCCTGATATAATTATGTTAACTTTACGTTTAAAGTTGTTTACAGCTTTTGTCTTCTTGAATTAATAAAAGAAACAGCAATCAACAAACAGAGGATATGCTTTTAGACGTTAACACATACAGCTTCTAGTTATAAAAGTTGAAAAACGTATAAAACGTTCGTGTGACAGAATGTTTGTTTACAGTGTCACAATGTGTTAAGATTTCATGTCATTTTCTAAAATCCGAGGCTTTCAAAAGCGATGAGGAAAAACGGTCCGTTGAATTATATAACGATGCGAGAAATCGATTTGGTCTCGGCTACCAGACTCCGGGCTCTGCGGGCGACATCATCACCATTTGTCCCTTATTGAGGGTTCATTGATTAAGTTTCATAACAGAGAGATTGTTGTATAATATGCGAAATAAAGCTGAATAGTTTGACTGTCTGATTAAATCTTTTTATCTCTGATAAAGTATTGAATATATATTTCTAAATCGATGCAGAGATTTTATTTGCTAAATAATCTCACACGTTACCTTAATAATCCTTTTATTTTTACCTGACCTTGTACTGATTTTTTTATCTGTGTTTTTTTTTTTTAATTTAGTTTTATTCTTCTCGTTAATTCTTTCTCTTAAAATATAACTGTAGAAACCTAAATCCTTAATTGTTATCTAAATTGGATTATCTAAGGGAATTATAGCTTACTTTCCAAATTTTTCATATAGCTGACTAAAACTACTATGTCCAGTTCTAATAGGTCAAACAAGACTTTAACATATCTATTAAACAAAATAATAGATATACAAATATAACAACAACATTAAAAATTTATTGTTAATTCATAAGATTAATACAATAAATTATGATTATTATTATATTAATTTTCATTTGCATCACAATGTATTAGTTGCCAACATTAATCTAAAATAAAATTTGATATAAGTCCAGTCCCATTTGTACCAATACAGACAATAGCCTAACCATATTTTGGTATCTCTTTACCTGTGCACATTACCATCTTTTCGCACAAACTTTCCATTGATTTTTTTTTCATTGAAGAATACAATACAACAACTGGACAAATTTGGATTATATATTATTAAATTCTGTATTGTATATACAGGGTGGTTTTTTTAATGGGTCACAAGTATGGTCTTAGGAGTTATAAATCTGACAACAAACAGGCATTTTTAACTATGTACATCTACCGTTCCAACTTCTACCATTATCCAATATGACAGTAACTTTTGTTATATCTCATATAATACCCTGTATTTTATTATTATTTTAAGATATTTTTGTTTCATTATAATGCTAAAAAACTAATAACTTCAGTGTATCTTGTTTCAAACTCAAAAGAGAAACAAAAGAGCAGACCGTTTCTGCTCAAATGAAATCAAATACAATTTGGTTTCTTTGCAAGTGTTATAGAGTAGTTTCTCTGAATTGGTATAATATTAATATTCTACGCCAATATTAATAGGAAAAAGATTTCTTTTCCAACTTCTCTGGGGAGTATATAAGTGCTTTATTATTATGTCAAATTAATTTTGGTATTGCTAATATTAGTAATTAAAATATATATGTCTTATCTACGAGTAATGGGGAACGTTTGACGTGAGTAAATTATTTAAGAAATTACCAAGAGAGCTGAGAGAGAATGGGCAGTGGTGTTTCTGTGATAGAGAGAATGTATGACTATAGTTAAGTTGACTATATTTATATACATAGTAACTTATAAAAATCTTAACTAAATAATTTTTGAGCTCATTAATATGAAAACCGAGTGATACAAAAGACATAAATATGGTAATTAAGGATTAGATAGCAAAATACCTGCTCTACAATCTTGTATATAGTGGTTCCTAACATTTTTGTAACCTAATATTATGAATAATTAGGAACTTAACCTTTACGTTTTAAAAGTGGTTGTTCATAAATCCAAGCAAGCCACTTTGTTCGTGAGTTTTTTTCGTTTTTCGTTTTGAATTATATTTTGGTGTTTGAGTAAGAAGCGGGCCTGTGTTTGTCATACTGTGTATGTGTTCTGTCATGCTTAGTGAGCCATGTTATATTTTAAGACATAGTAAAATTATTAGTTACAAAGGAATTACAAAGGGCATATACCTCATAAATATGACTTCATATTTACTTATTTTATATAGCTATAATAAGTTAGGCTTATTATAATCTCAGCCAATTTAAAAAATATATAGTATATTTATATACATATGTTAATATACATAGTCTAAAATTCATTCACATAGTATATTAATTCACGTCACATTAAAGAAAATTTAATTCACATTCATATATAAAATATTCTGAAAAGACTGGAGGCTAACTAAATGGTCAGTTAGTCTCGGAGAATTCTGCTGTTAAATAATGTGCCCCCATTAACTAAACGGCGTTTACATTAAACTCTAGCCTTGTGGCAGAATCGGGTCATGAAAACAAAGGGCTGTATTTTAAAACTGCGGGATAAATAATAGCTCCTTGTTACATTAATTCTCTAATGCTAATGTGTGTTGTTCACTGGCTCTATATTCATATTTTACAGCTTCTTCTCTTTGTAACATAATTCCTAAGTACTCTTAACCATATAAAATGTATAACAACCGTTGTTATTTCAATAGTTTCTGGATTTCAGCTGTAGTGAAAAAATTGTTATTTGCAATTGGTTTTAAAGTGTTTGAATTTTTCTTGAAAATAAGCATGTATAGGTTGGTCTATATCGTAAAATTATTTAACTTAGTTTTGATCATTTAATCTATTCATGGACTACCTACCGATAGGTCTTTGCAGATTCATGTGTATTATAAATAGATCTCTTCAAGCAATCACTGTGCAATCAAACCCCCAATGAATTAAACAGTTTATAAATTTAAAAATAAATAATTTTATATTGTATTGTTGTGTCCTAATGGTATCAGTTCTTTTTTAAATATATCTTTGTTTTATAATGCCGGAATATAAAACATATAAAAATCAAGGTTCAGTTTATAAAGCCCAGAGTTTTCGTCAAATGTAAAAATTGAATAGTTAAACCATAAATTGCATACTAATGTCTTCATTTTTCCAAGCTTGATTTGCCCTCGTGTTTCCAGTTCAGTGATGGATTTTTTGGAATTTTTATCGCAATGATAATTGTTTAATGTTATAATCTATTTTCTTTGCAATTCATTTTTAGTTTCAGGTAAAGTGTAGTTAGCTTTTTTAATTTCTTCTTCCATCATGTGTCGTTATTTGATCGTACACTAGCGTTTTCCTCGTGAATAAAGACATGCATATCACCAATCTCCAGTGTAACAGAATTTTGAGGAATCGCCGTACTTAGCAAAACTGTAAAAAGAAACAAAACTTAAGGTATAAACATACGGTGATCACTACTACATTCCGGTCTTCAAATCACCAGAACCGTAAACTCTAATGTTTAGCTAAATTTGTTACATAACAATTGTAGTTTAGACTTATTGTACGAGTAATAATCTATACTATTATACAAAAATCCAGTGGTGTATGTCAATGCATTCATGTGTGTGTTACTCATTCACGTAAAAACTATTGAACCGATGATATTGAAATGTTCCATGGACATTCTTAGGGTTAGTGATTAATATACAGAGCCTTGTTTATTTCACAAATTCCTCCGAGTTCCGCCCCACTGGTTTTTAAAACTTCCCTTTTGGCTTAATCAGCAGATAATACATGCGTTTTTATTATCAGCTGTTCTTTTTTAACCTAATGATGTGACAGCCAAATCACATGTTTAAATAATTTATGTACCATTTAAATTTATTTAAGTTTATATGATTTAAACCTTCAAGTAATCTCAAACTTAACAAAATGTGGTATTTTAGCAATTCTCAGTAATTTCTGACGCACATGCAGGCTATCTAGATAATAAAAAATGAAGTTTTGATAAAAATATACTGTAAACTTTAGAAAATATTAAGTATGCTTGACCTTTAGTGTAGTTCAGATATCAAAGACAAAGTTACTATCTTATTCTTGATTCAGATTTTAAGACTGTTGTAAAGACATCTTACTTTTATACTGAATAAAGGTTTTTATATAAACAAAACTATTGACCCGAAAAAGCATGAACCCTATGGCCATACGGTATACAATTTGTAACCGAAATAGGTTTTTCAAATCTGCGTACGTGTATATATTCTTGACTGGTGCATCAATGTAAAATCAAAATCTGTTTCAAAGTTACATATAACCCTATTACACATTAAACCAAAGGCTCAGAAATTCTACTCACTTTTCCTCTACGATGTCCCAAAATAGTATTGTTGTTACTGAATTCTCTTGTTAAAAACTATTAGAGAAAAATTCGAGTTATTTCACGGTACTTATAAAAACTGTTTCACTCTTAATCTCGAGGGCACAAAATTCTGCTCTAATTATAGAAATATTGCTACTTTTTATTTCGATTATAAAAAGTAGTAACTTTTCTAGTCGCAGATTATTTTAATTAGCTTTTTAGTGACTAGCAAGATTGTTTCTTTACAATTAATAAAACAGCAAACATTTATTCACACATCGGTGCTCTTACCATAAGGGTCAAGTTACATAGTTTCAATAGTTTCTTTTATTAATTTGTAATATTACCAAGTGTTGTTTAATTTTTTGCATGTCTATATTTCATGTCGACAAGTTTTGAAAATAAATGGTACCTGCTTCAACTGTTACTGTGGTAGGTCTGTGTTTTGTGGTTGGTTTTGTTCATACATCCTGACTAGGATGTCGGGCTATGGAATCACGCCAGTTTTGAATTAGGGGTGTATATAACCGCGTTTTATGATGTTTTTATTTCTTGCAACTTTATACTACTGTACAGAGTTTTCGGCCTCAATAAGGGGCGGCTATACATTCTAGAAATGTCATGGCTCCAAACTTACAACGTTACAAATAAAACGAAGGCAAACGTGCTTAATCATCTTACTCATCTTAATGACGGTTTATCAGACATAAACTTTAAACAAAAACAAGAAATTTGTTGGTCGTTTTGTAGGGACTTTTCATCAAATATATTTTGTCTCACAAACATTTTAGTCAAAAGTAAGGAAAATATAATATAGGTCGGCCAAAACTCATCCTCTACAATATTAAGTTTTAGTTTTCATTAACAGCACAAATAATTTTATGTTTAAATTATATGAAGCAGTTTGTTAAGAGTTAATTCTATACACGTTGAATATTCAGGTCCACGACGCTATTTTTATTTAATGCATTTTATAGCGGTTCCAATTGAATATCCTTAAATGGAAGGGTATGGATTATATCGATACTAAAATAGATTTTTCTGTTAAAGTTTTATTAATTCAAACATGTGTTGTTACAACATATATCTAATTTCCTCCCAAACTCTGGTTATCCTTAACCCTAAATTATGTTTAATAATAACAAAAGACACAAATAAGATTTACACGTCTTATTTTATACCGAACTGTTCTAGTATCTACTCATTAAAGGTCATTTAGTTAATGCCTATAATTGTGGAAAAAAAGAAAATGTATTAACAACTTCAAAGATGAACAGTTATTGAAAATGTTATAATTTAAGTTCTGAAGTAAACTGTTCACTATTACTCAACTACAACTTTCGAATAGTGTTATTGCTTATATGAAAATTATATATGATCGGAGAGTAATATAGTTTGTACCTGGATCGCCGATCAAACTTTACAAAGACTTTGAAGGGAAACTTGCCATAATTTGGAATTTGGAAGCCGTGTATAAAGTGCATACGTGCTGCCTAGAAGACTCGCAGAGATGTTGCGTGGTTAACTCTCGCAGAGATGCTGCCTGGTTAACTCTAGCTGATATAGTGTTTGGTTAACTCTGGCAGGGATGTTATTTAATTAACTCTAATAGAGATTTTGCCTGGTTGATTCTAGCAGAGATGGTGCCTCTGATAGTTTATGCCTCTAAATTTTAAAGTAGCGAGCACATGTATTAAATGTTTTCTTAGCTTAAAGTTCAAGCTCATAGTCATAGTAAGGTCATATAAAAATAAACTTTATTTATTTTATACTTAATATTTATTGTAAAAGCGAGTATTGGCAAAAAGAATTAATTCCACTGAACTAGTAGTGTAGAGCACCAATAAGCCTTGCGTGCTAAAACATTTTTGCATTATACCAACATTTAGGTTAAAGTTATTTCAAAATTTCAAATTAATCTAGCCCTCTCTCAGATCTTTTATAACTTGCTTGAACACAAGGTAGATTGAAATTCTCTAAGTAATAAATAATTGGAAAGTTAAGCATATTTAATCATGATAAGATTATTATGTGTTATAAAAGCGTTTCACAACATTTTAGCTAATAGCACAGTGTGACAAACTATTCCATTATGAACATAACATTTTGCACAACGAATAAGATAAACGATCTAATTCGTAACCCAAAAGATAAAATTTTAAATAAAAATAAAAGTGGAATTTACAAAATTAACTGTGAAGATTGTGATAAGATTTACATTGGCCAGACAAAACGAACCATTAAAAAAAGATTTAAAGAACACGAAAGATATTATAAATACGAACAAACTAAAAAATCAGCTATTGCCAAACATACATTAGAAACCAATCACACTTTTAAAAATGTCACATTATTAAACGAAGTCCTTAAGCAAGAAGAACTTGACTCTTATGAAACATTATACATAACAAAACATAAAGATAAAATATGAACAACGATTTTGGACCGATTCAAAATTCACCCTTCCTTTAAAATATAACAAAATTCTCTTTGACCCAAACTTTTATACATATATTAGTATTTATTTTATTTTACTTTAAATTAAACTAATCTTGTATTAAGCTTTACTCAGCTGATAATTAATTTGAAATGTTAAATATTCATATTATTTAAATTGTTGTTTCACACCTGACGATGGCATCTTTGATGCTGAAAGGCCTCGTGTATAAAAATAAAATAATTGGATAATTGTGATTTTTCTTTATTTAATTATTAGAAAACAGTGTATTCCAATAAGAAGAGCTCCTCCATCAATAAACTTACTGATTTACATTTTATGAACAAGCGTATAACAAACAGTAATAATGATATAATAATAAGACATGCTGTCCATTTTATTGCATTTTACTGTGTTCCTTATTTACCAACTGCAATCTGATACTCTTCATACCCTTGGCAAGTATTGCTGTAGTGAGTGAGAAAGGTTGTAGCTCAGGGCTACAATCATATTACTACAAAGTTTTAAACACAAAAAGTGTATTGTGTTTATGGAAAATTGTCTACATCCCCATTACGTGCAGTCATATTTCACACCTGTGCACTAACATTAACTACAAGAGCGTTTACAATAGCCCCCTCCTTCCTGGAAACGGCGTAGAATTAGGCAGCAACACAACTTATACAGTATATTAATTCTACATATCGTGTTGAGGGGTGATCAAATAACATATTTTAATAACATAATATTAATAAACTTTTATCACTTTTAATCTTTTATTTTACGTACGATGTACATTTCGGAATCATTGATTCCATCTTCAGGTACAAATAAGGTTAAGTTAAAATAAATAATTAAAATTTTTAATTATTTATTTTAACTTAACCTTATTTGTACCTGAAGATGGAATCAATGATTCCGAAATGTACATCGTACGTAAAATAAAAGATTAAAAGTGATAAAAGTTTATTAATATTATGTTATTATTATAAAACACTTTTAGAGGCTACATCTCTAACATATTTTACTTAGATCCCTTTCATGTTTTATAAGAAGGTTCGAAAGTACTTGACAAAAAATAATTATGCCGAAATTTCTTGGTAATTCCCAGCACCGTTAAGGTAAACAACAAATTTAACATAGTTCCCTCTTTGTAACTACTGCACATTATTGCCAAATTATTTACATCGTGCTATTTTATCATGGCTAATGTTTTCTCCAACTTCAAAGCCTTATCGTACTGTGGAGATATTTTAGAGTTCTGTAGAAAAGCCTAAGACCTGTGAAGCCTCCAGCCCAAATACCAAAAAATGGTTTATAACTATACGTTATCACAAAGATCTTACCTAGAAATGTTAAAGGCAGAGCGTCTATTTATATTTTAAAATATGTATCTAAAAATTAGGCCCAACTGCTATAATAATATAACATACTTCCCATATCAAATATATCAATAACATTCATGTTACTTTGTAGGCGTTTATTAAGTAATGTAAATAGTTTCCGTCGTCAGAGTCCTATCTGGTAGCTTTTAAATTTACATAATTAACCATTTGAAATTTTTTATTGGCTTAATAAATCTTCCTGTTGTCGGTTGGCTTAACTGTGGTGGTAAATAAAAAGTGACTACCACCATTAATTACGAATATTGAAACATATATAAATCAACTTGGATTTATCTAAACGTATATAGTTGTATAAATATAATCTAAACACAGTTGTCAATAATATTTATAATCTATTTCACTTAATGTTGATTTTACAAATGTGTGGCGATATTGGTAATTACTAATATGCAGGTGTATTTGTTTTTGTACGAAATAGATTTGTTTTGTTGTTATTTGTAAAAGCAGTGTTTTTATACAGAATGGTAAATAAGCAGAGAGCAAAGTATGTGCAATTACTCTAGACCTATATAGTAGTTGGCTTATATCTCGAAATATATATTTCTGACAGCCTCTTCTCATTTGAAAGGTACATTCAGATGTTGCACAATATCTCTCAATACCACAAAAGCATATATTGTCATTGCATCATGATATTCCTCTTTATATAATTTTACTGTTATAAATGGTAACTTAAAACGTACAATTTATACATATTATCAGTAAATAATTAAATTCAATTATGTGATAAAATCTTATGAATGTGTTCAAAATTATATTTTATAAACATTTATTAAAAGTAAAGACTGATTTATGATAAGTCTACCTTATACTCCTAAAACCGATATTATATTATTTTATAGGCTGGCATTGCATCTTCATATGAAAAACCGTCAACTTTATTAAGGATAATGTGAATATGTGGCATGCATGCATTTTATACCTTATCAGTAGGCTACTTAGCAGATTGAACATATACGAAAGCTAAAACCTACCTTCATTCTATCAGTGAGGAAAAGATATTCCTGCTGATCTATGTTAACTAGACCACATGTGCATTGAAGGTATACATTGTATCACCGTTTGTTTTAGTCAGTACAAAAAACTCCAACGATTTAAATTATTCAACAAACATAATTGAAAATCTCATTTAAAATATTTTGATTTACTATTATTTAGTTACTATTTAATTACAAGATAAACATAACAATGTGAGATTAATAGCATGTCATTCTGTACTCAAGGTTTATTAATTATACTACTTTCATTGCAAGATCTCATTGAGGCTAGACTATATAAACCCCAAATTCCCTCTTCAAAAGGCATTCAGTGAAATGAAGAACATTAGAGAAAAGGATCAGATCCTGAACTGCTGACAGTAAGATAAGTGGTCACTTTCGAAATTGGGAGAAATAAATCGTCAAGTGGATAAATAATATATTTTCCTTCTCAGTTATAGTGGATATAATATATTGAGGACAATATTTATAACAATACATTTATTACTATTTATTACCCTACATAAGATATAATTGGTATTAATGAATATATTTTTTTCAATATTAAATTGTATACATGAATAGTATAATGTATGTAATTTGGAAAATGTTATAGATTCAGTTGGGTGGTTTACTTATAAAACCTTTAATTTAAATTATGAAGAGATTTGATCGTACATTCATCTAAATGTTGTACTTTTGCGTCATGTAACGTTATATCTAAGAGAGTGCGTGTACTAATTGGGTGGTGTGAAATAATAAATTAGAATCATAAAACAATAAGTACTGCAATTTCTGTTGTCCTAATCAAATTTTGCAAACATTATTTACAATAATCAATTTCTTTAACATAACTAAAGATAATTATTTTATAAAATAGAGTACAATATAACGTGTTTACAAATCTTTAATATTTCAATTCAAACTAAGGTTGTTTTCTATACGTTTTACGATGCCAGGAATAAAAAGTCACATTTTATACGTTACAATCAAGAGAGTTTGGAGAATTATGTCTTGGGTCGCTGCCAGGACTTATCACCTTTATCCCTCTGTTGTACCTTTGTAGAATTATAATTCAGAACTCGTTCCATTGATTGCTACCAGAACAAGTATTTGAACTAAAGATATTTTTTGAAGCTTCTTTTTCTTTCTATAACCTCATCAACTGTAACAATGAGCAAGACCACAGTGTTTAATTGTGTTATTAGAAATTTATATATATTTATATATATATTTACATTTATATTTCAATATAATTTCTACTTCTAGAACACCGTCAACTATAACAATGAGTGAAATCGTAGTTTAATTTAGTTTGTGACAAAAATATCTAAAGATTTTTTGAAGTGTCAAGACTAGGGCTGTGGAGAAAGAATAATTATTTTATCCTTTTACTTCTGCTGAAGTACGCCTAGGGATGAACTCTAATTGGAAGGTTAACTTTCTTGCTGTTCGACCTTCCTTCCCAGCCATTACCCTGACTAACTACATGAGGTCCATATTGGTTTTCTTGTTATGTCACCAATTTCTTCTTGCGAGAAATGTTCTTAGTGTTTATGTTAAAAAAAAATTATGGTTGCCTGTAAAGTCGGTTTTACGGGCGAAGATTTTACGTGACAACGTCTTTTTCTCGGTAGAATATTTATTGATATGAATATTATTAAATTGCACAATAGGAACAAGGAATTGAATGAAAATAAGAATTGCACAAATTTTAACTATAGAAATATATTTTGTTTACTAAAACATTGTACATAATTTGAAATTAATTAAAATTTGTTATTTTAAATGGTAAAGTTGAATAAAACATTTACTAAAATTGGAATTTGAAATTCTTGCTAAACACAGTTAAATTCTAACTCCGCGCGTGGTGATTGGTCGGTTTAGTTCGTTTGTTTGGTCGCACTGTTATGACAGGTTAGAGGTTATAATTTGTTATTTTAAATGTTTGACTAGCAATACGCGCTGTTTCTTCTCAATCGACTGAATTACGATTGATTGCAGAGTGATTTAAACTAATAATTTACTTAACACTATCAACATTTGTCAATAGTATGACATAACCTATAAACTCAGTTTCTCAACTTTTGTGTCAATCTAACAATTAATCAATCAATCATAGTTTAAGATAATGAAATATCAGTGTACAATTATTTACCTTTATTGTTGTAGTTGTTGTAAATGACGAATCTAAGCACTCCACATTTTCACGAATAAACATAGTTATCTGCTTTATCCCGTGCGGCGGACCCACAGTTATCTGCTTTATCCCGTGCGGATCCCGTGCGGCGGACCCACTGGACGGGCATCGTAACGTTACCGGGCGTTACACTTTTTCATGAGTGACTCCGAGCCGCAACCTAATTTAAGACGTTGTCACGTCAAAATATATTTTACGTATCTTTTGACCGAATTTAGTCGAGTTCTAAAATTAATCTGTAATATTGATTATCAGCAATAACTTTTGATGTGATCTATATATGCTTATTATTTTAATTGATAATAATATTGAAAATTTGAAGCCTTAATAAATAATATTACTGTACAGTAAAGAATTCAGGTTCAAGCATATTTTTCCAAGTCATTTGTGAAAATAATTACGTGTAGTGTTATTATGAAAAGTCAGGGGTAATGGTTCAAATACATATTAACTAAACTTTACTTGGAAAGTAAATTAGATTATTAGCCATTTACCCTAGTCAGTTATCCTAATTCAATCAAGTTACATTTACAAATGTTGGCAATCCATAGATACCATATTAATTGATACCGTACTCATTGCCGTACTCTCGGATGAATCATTTGTTTATCTATTTGCCTCATTAACTGTTGTCTCTTATTTGGATATCAGTTCATGTAGAGCATGTAAATACTGAATAATTATTCTTGTATAGTATCCTTTAATTAATAATTCAAGCGTTTTTTTTTTTTTTTTAATTTCAAACTAATTTTACAGAAAAGTTATCGAAGCGCCAAAGGTATATAATGTTTCCAAATCATTTATATCTTTTCAAAATATTTCTAAAAATGTTTGGGTCATCATCAACAATATAAAACAAATCATACAACAAACAAATCGAATTAAAAATGGTACAAATTTGTGGAGGACGGGGTTGAGGTTGAAAATAGACTTCACGGATTCTTCGGATCTGTTGCTTGTGAGCAAGCCCTTTGCCCATCACCCCCACAAAGAGTCCCAAGAAGAAGGCAGTGTCCAGTAGCCTCCCTGGCACTGGCACCTGTCGCTGAGGAAGAGCTTAAAAAATAGTTCAGCAGCTCCCAGCCAAAACAAATCAAATGATTTAAATTTAATATGGATGTGGCTCATAAAAATATTCAAAGCATATTGTGAGACCATTAACCCAACTGAGTAAATTTTTCACTTCAACAATTACTTTTCTCCTCACTCCTATTTTGCCAGTTTTTAGCAAAATATTCGTAAAAGTTTCTCGACAAGAAAGCTTCAATTATTGTCTTAACATAGATTTATTTGTGTTTAATTTCAGTTATAACTGATCAAAGTATCCCTTCTGGAATTTTTAGTGAAAGATGGTAAATCGTATGTTCTAGCTATAATATGCAGCAACCCTTTCAATTTCCTACACTGTTTTCAAAATCATTACAGTCGTTGTGGCAGTTTCCCGTTCCGAAAGGGTTAAGAAAAAAATCTCTTAGTCACAAAAACCCATATATAGAGTTAAAAATAAGAATACAATTTGATTGATAGTTTTTATGTCTATAAAATATTTGGTATTCTCATAGAAGGTTTTGAAACGTCAACATATCATCATCCGTCGTATTCTATTATCTCAATTCATTCAAGAGCGAATTATATACCAATAAATCTTACCATAAAAGGAGGGTAGGTAAAAGATATTAATAGTCATGTCAGTACTACGCCAACTATAGATCTTAAAGATAGAAACAGTATAAGCAACATCATAACACACGATACAAACTATAGCCATGAGTAATTTTCGTTTTGAAGAACTTTTGGGCCGCTATTTCAGATAATAATAAGGAGTGAGTGATTTTAAATCTTTAAAAACAATCTTCTAGATGTAACAACTAAATTTGTAGGAGATATTAACTACCATGTTGTTACGTATTCCCAAAGGGGACTTGCAAACAATCTGATCCACTTAATCATACAGACCACAATAATAAATACCTGATGTATTTGATATATACCGCACACTGATACAAAGGCCAAAAACTGTTTTATACCGCTTTAACGTTTTATTTTAAAATGTTCTCAGGACTTGCACCATTTCAATTTGTATGTTTCTGTATCAGCGAAAATACACGATTACTCGAAATACACGAATTATGAAATATCACATAAGAAAATCGTAAAACCCCTCATGAAAAGCAGTTTCAGAAGCATGAATCGTTCGACGCTTCACTCTACTTGGTTACAGATATTACACGGTTCAACGAGGTCTATCACAAAAGATCGTATCCTCCATGGAAATTCGCTAACAATAGCTTTCATTCGTGTTACTTCGTCCGCATGACTCCATTGTGTATCGTGGCGTTCATCACGGCGTGGACGTTGTAGCATAAATCGGCGATGGTTATCAGAACCTAAACTAGGCAGTTAAATGAAACATAACTGAGCATAATGATGGTCCAATGAATGTAGCTTTTAATAACACGTATTTTGCAATTACCTTGCGGGCTGAACGTCTTCACTTATGGAGCTGCTAAAATTTCTCTACTGTTCGTTTATTTGATATGTAAATAAGTGGTCTATAGATTAAAATTATGTGAAATTTTATTTTTACAAAAGAAAAGCCAGTAATTTACTTTATTGGCTATCTCTCGTCTGACAAATGAGCCATACTCATATCAAATTGATATTGTTTGAGTTTAAACTATATATTTTCTGCCTAAGCTAGGAGCAGTTTGATAGTTTTTTCAAGCTCGTCTTCAACTACAAGATCCAGTGCCAATGAGGTAACTGGGCTCCGCTTGCGCGTTGGGTGTCCTTAAGAAGGTCATTTTGCACCTTGCTTACAAGAAATAGATGCAAAATATCAGTTAAATATCAGTAAATATACATAGTTTGTAACATCTATTGCATCCTCCACCAGTATATCCAAAACTTTTACTCTGACTTGTTTCTGCAAATTATTTTTACTATTTGTAATGTTTGGCAACTTGGATGAATTTCTACCATTTTTTACACTGAATCCTTTGTTTTTTCTCTTCTAGTTTAAGAGAAAACTATTGGTTTGTTTCTTTAAACTAAAATTCCTTTGATGATACATTTGTTTTTTGCCCTTTTGGGACATACTTTGATTGTTTTTTTGAGAACAGTATACATTAAGAGATAGCTCAATCGAAAAAAATGTATACTTTTTATAAATTAAAAAAAAATATATACTGAGGTAATTTGAAAAAATTCTACACTTCTTTGGAAAGAAAAGCGTTGAAGAGAACAGTATTACCAGACTGTGTGTCCCTTAGAGTTTTAGTAATTTTTGGCTCTGTTTTGATTTTCTTTCCAATAATTATAGCCTAAATTACTACCTCAAATATTATCCATAGCTTTTCAATGGATGGGTTTGCGAGGGCAGTCTGCTGGTCCACTGGGTGGTCTGACAACAGGACATAGCGATGAGGCACAGTCAAGACAACACGGGCCGAGTGGAGCCGGGCGGTGATACGCTGATCCAAGAGTTTGAAAATGCTCAGTTTGTCGCCAGCCTCTATGTCGTTCGCTCTGACCTTCCTTCTTGCATTGAAGGAGCTGCTACTTTCTGGAGTAGGTGGGTCGCTATAATCAATTTTCTTAGTTTAGCCTCTGGCTTACAGACACCACATACTCGTCTTTGCTGCTATTTATTGCTGATCCAGCTTATTTTGCGGTTTTCTCATAGGTTAAAAGGTTATTTATGAAATACCAATGTGAAAACCTTTTACAGGTGCTCAGTCAGCCAAATCTCCAAATCTAATGGAGCTACGAGTACTATCGTTAAAATCAATTTATATAGTAATAAAGCTCTATAATAAATGTTACACTTTTGTCATATTTTGCCTAATTCACAAATTAATTTTTAGCTTACAAATGGTGTTATTTAAATTGTTAAAAGTTGTAAGGATATAATATGCAGTACGTGAGCTTTATAATTTGAAAAGTTCAAAGGAGTGCAGGAGATATATCTATATTTTTTATTATGATATGCACGTATAATATGCAAATTATGCAACCAAACTTCAAGAATAAGTTTTTTGCGGTTTTTTGGTTTTCCTAAAACGTTACACAAAAACTACAGTCTGATATAACTATAACTGTCCCGCGATGTTATCTGATTCTGCTAAGGTCAATATATACGTAACATATGCAGCATACGAAGGGATCTACGTGTTATCATGAATCAATGCTATTAATTAATTGTTCTGCTTTCTAACGATGTAATAAGTATCTGCAGTTTGATCAGGAATGTCACAATTTACGTCCGAGCACCAATAATATAACTGAGATGTGCATGCTAGATTAGAGTGTGTAAAATAGAGCTACACAAGTGTTGAACGTTTGTTAAACCTGCTTTCGTAAAAAAAAAAAAAAAAAAAAAAAAAAAAAAAAAAAAAACAGTTTCAGGTGACTTTTATTGTCATCAATAAGTCATAGAACACAGTTCTTAATGATAGGTAATGATTTAAACTTTACCGAAATTACAATATGCAACAGTAAGTAAATTATTTCAATATAAAATGTATATACTAGAGAATAAACTGTAGTGAAAAAGAAAAATTTTGAATTTAGTATTATTTTAGTGTATATATAAATATATAAAAATAGTATGGCACTTGAAAGCGTATGTATATTTAGTAATATTCAAGTCTTTAAAAGAATCGACTAACATATACAATTGGGTTATTAATAAAAGTAATAAATTTCTTAATGAACATATCTGGTGTCTTGATAAATAACGTTAAATATCAATATATAAGTAAATTAGGTTAGGTAAAGAGGAGGTAAAGAGATAACAGAACAATAAACATATAACAAATGCATATGTTACCACATGTATTGTGTCACTGAATGGTACTCCAGAATTGACCTAGTAACCTGAACTGCATAAACCTGAAATCTAATATAAACTTTATTCAAATATACGTGGTTTTACTTGTTTCCGTCAGCGTAATATATCAGACAACAGTGCCTGCAGCTTTTGTATTGTAGAAAATAATACCAACAATAAATTTAAAAAACCATATCTAATAATTGCTATAGTAAATGGCATTAAGGTTAGACTATTAGTGTTAACTCTTTGGATAGTTTAAGTAAAGGCGAATTGAGGTTGGTTTTGTTTTGAATTAATCTCCTATTATTATCCAAAATGCATTATCTGTCTTGGTACAGAATGAAGTAATCGGTACAAACTTTGGTCTTTGGCCTTTAACGAGTTGAAGAATAACTGATGGATGAAACTACTTCAAATGTTCAAGGATATTTTACTTTTTAACAGAAAATCAATACCATTCCTTTATTTTTTACGATAGGAGCAGGTATCGAATCCATGTATCGTGAAAAGGGTAGTAGAATAATCAAAATAACCTTATATTATTCCCTCGTTTAAATCTTTCTGTTATATTTTTTAACATACCAATTTCACTATAAAAAGGATATATAACATTTTTATTTCAGAAATACGTACAATATATTATTGGCTGAGCATTAACCGACGGACTGAAAAATTCCAATTTTGCCTGTTTATTTGTCTACACTTTATCTCGAAACGAACTGACCTGCATACTTGAAATTTTGTATAAACACTATTTATGTATTTACGTATGTTATGTGTTCGATGATAGCGCATGTCACTGAAAGGGGTGTGGTATAGCGTTATTAAACATTTTATATAGATCTAATTGATAACCACGATAGCAACGAGAAATCGCAGATTAAACACATTTTTAAATAAATTGAGAACAATTATGTTATTTTAACACTTTACCTAATAAAATGGGTTATAGACTTTAAACGTTCCATTGGCTCACGTGATTGTTTATTAGTGACTGATATAATAGACGATTAATATAATACAATTCTCCTTCAACACAGTTTCCAAACAATAAAAATAATATTAAAATGTATAAATTTTTGAGGTCATTGGAGTTGGTACTTGAATGTAGTTTGAGTATATTTTTCCTTCAGTTCAAAATATTAGAAAAAGGAAAATATAAAAAATTATAAAATGAATTATAAATAAAAACAAAATAGAATTAAAAAAGGTGTAGTATTTAATTAAAGAACCCTGAACGATTCTTTCTTTATATTCTGTTAACCCTCGAACTGGCAATCAACACTATAATGCTGATGTAGATAGTTTTTTAAGTGGCAATGGTAGGTACGTGTCACTTTTCAAAATTCAAAACCATTTCAGAAATGGTCAATAATTTACTAAAATTAATAACCATTTCTATTTATTTATTATATATATATATTTATATATATATTTACTATATTTTGCCTAAAATTCATAAGGAAACAAGGCCACCACCAAGGAGACCGATAGTTTCGGGTTATGGTTCTCCAACAGAAAGAATCTCGAGCTTTGTCGACGACATTTTGCAGCCAATGGTGAAAAATTGAAGTCACACATCAAGAACACCTATCACTTCATCGAAAGATTGAATGAAATGAAGCAACCTATTCCCAGCGATGCAATTATGGTTACCATTGATGTCCAGTCTCTATACACAAAACATTCCTCACAGTTTGGGCGAAGAAGCAATACATAGTTTTTTAACCACTAGACCTAAGCAAGCCAGTCCCAGCACAAAATTTATAATGACATTACTTAATTTTATTTTAACTATGAACAACTTTAAATTTTCAAGATAAAAAATTACCTCCAAATTAATGGAACAGCTATGGGCACCAGGATGGCACCTGCGTATGCTAATCTATTTATGGCAAAATTAGAAGAAGATTTTTTGAATTCTCAATCCTACAAACCTCTTGTATGGTTGAGATTCATTGACGATATTTTTATGATTTGGAATAATAGCTTTGAAAATTTAAAAGAATTTTTGGAAAATCTAAACAAATTCTCGATTTTGAAATTTACCTGGAAATTTTCTAAAGAAATCATAACATTCTTGGATGTAGATGTTTTTATTAAATCTGGATTTCTCAAAACAAAAATTCATATTAAAGACAGTAACACAATGGATTATCTACATTTCAACAGCTGCCATCCTGTACATGTCAAAAAATCAGTACCAAAGGGTTTGTCAGTTAGGGCCAAAAAATTATGTACCGATAGTGCAGATTTTCAAAATTATCTAGAAAAACTTGGAAATTGCATTTGTCAAAAGAAAATATCCTTCAAAATTTATACATAATCAAATTAAACACTCTAATGTTCATAAAACCCAAAAGAATGATGGACGTAAAATTTATAACAAAATATTTTCCTGGTTTATATAAAACAAACAATATTCTATGAACGGCACACAAAATTCTTGAATCTTCACCAATTACAAAAAACTTATTTTCAAAACCACCAGGCTAGTGTTTCGTAGAAATTTACTAACCTAAAAAATCTTCTGGTACGGCCCAAATTGCCACCTACTGACATTCAACATTCAGAAAAGAAGAAAAATTTTAAGTGTCAACCCTGTAAAGACAAACGATGTAATACTTGCAAAATTTATAAAATCGTCCAATTTTTTCACCAGTAGTAATACAAAGAAAACTTACCCTATTAGAGGAGAAATTAATTGCAAAAGTAAAAATGTAATTTACCAATTAACATGTAAAAATTGTGCAATGGTTTATGTTGGATTGACAACAAATCCATTGCACATAAGAATGAATAATCATCGTTGTTCGTCTAAAAAAACTGAATGAAAATTTGGTTTCACAAACACGCATTAGGCCACCAAACAAAATTTTGAAACAATGTTATGCACTGACAGGTATTTGCAAAGTACCGAAGATAGAAACAAAATTGACTTAGAAAATTTAAAACAGGCACATCAGTTAATATTAAAATCAAAAGTACCCTTTTGGTCTGAATAAAAGATGAAATTGATCAATTATTTTTATTATGTATTATTTTTTCTAAAATTATTTTTCTAAATTCATTCTCTGTTCATGATATTATTTATTTCTCTTTGGTGTCAACCACATGTTCAGAAAATTCTTGTTTACTTTTGTAAATTTTGTTGCTGTGTTTTTTATTTTGTATTATTACCTTATTATTACCTTTTTGAAAACGGCAAAAAGCCGAGAAATATTAAAGGAACTTTATATCAAGAAGTCTAATAATTGATATAACAGAGCAATTCTGCTTTTATACACTCGAAGTGAATAATATATATATATATATATATATATATATATATATATATATATATATATATATATTATTGAGCATATGATTTTAAAAACTTTTGTATAATTTAGTCTCTTGTGTACTATTTGTAGATTTTCCAATAAATATAATTTTTCTTCTAGAGAACCTGGATACCTTCTAGATACCTAGAGACAGTCTCACCATTTTATACAGAAAGTAGTCACCACTTGTCTCGCCAACTGAAAAGTTGTGATTTTCTTTACAGTTTATACATATTGTTTTTATAGTATAATTATATCTGCATTTTGATTATAAATAATGTATTACACAAATTTGTTTGTGGTTAAATTGCATGTTTTACAAAATGTCGACGGGTACCTCTTATAACGGTAACAAATATTTAAATTTTTACTTGACTCACACAAACAAATATTTCATCTCTAAATCACATTCGTATCATAAAAAATATTCTTCCAACAGTATTTCCTTCACGTTTCTACCAAGTAAGTGTAAAAACAATCGCCAGTTATCTCTTACAACAGGTATTTTAATTTCTACTTTTCTTGCTATATTTTCTCCCTATAACACACATGATCTTACACAATACTATACCAATAGTATTTCCCACACGCTTCTACCAGCAAAGTGTAAAAACAATCGCCAGTTATCTCTTACAACAGGTATTTTAATTTCTACTTTTCTTGCTATATTTCGTCTCTATAACACACATGTATCTTACACAATAGTATACCAATAGTATTTCCCACACGCTTCTACCAGCAAAGTGTAAAAAACAATCGCCAGTTATCTCTTACAACAGGTATTTTAATTTCTACTTTTCTTGCTATATTTCGTCTCTATAACACACATGTATCTTACACAATAGTATACCAATAGTATTTCCCACACGCTTCTACCAGCAAAGTGTAAAAACAATCGCCAGTTATCTCTTACAACAGGTATTTTAATTTCTACTTTTCTTGCTATATTTCGTCTCTATAACACACATGTATCTTACACAATAGTATACCAATAGTATTTCCCACACGCTTCTACCAGCAAAGTGTAAAAACAATCGCCAGTTATCTCTTACAACAGGTATTTTAATTTCTACTTTTCTTGCTATATTTTCTCTCTATAACACACATGTATCTTACACAATAGTATACCAATAGTATTTCCCACACGCTTCTACCAGCAAAGTGTAAAAGCAATCGCCAGTTATCTCTTACAACAGGTATTTTAATTTCTACTTTTCTTGCTATATTTTCTCTCTATAACACACATGTATCTTACACAATACTATACCAATAGTATTTCCCACACGCTTCTACCAGCAAAGTGTAAAAACAATCGCCAGTTATCTCTTATAACTGGTATTTGAATTTCTACTTGATTTGCATTCTGGCAATATCCGATGCTTTGACGTATGCATATTCATCAGCTTTACTTCCGCTGCGGTGTGTTTTTATAGAACTTTCAACAGTTTGCATAAACCTTTCTGCCAGCATCAGTTTAGAGTTACCGGCCAGTTTATGTTGCTTAACTTATTTCACTCAGGGTATAGAAATAAAATGGGAGTAATATTTGTACAGTTAAAAATTGACAACTTTCCATGTATAGACAATTATTCTATAAAAATAGTCACCTTTAAAGATTCGTTAGTGTTTGTAAAATAGTCTGATGACATCTAAAATTAATCTTTACATTAGTAAAGGAGGAATTATTAAATCTAAAATATGTTTAACATCTAAAATTTAATTATAGCATTCTAATTGTTTTATAAAAAAAAATCTTGCTTGGAAATATATTATTAGGAAAATAACGGTCCTGTTCAATAAACCCCAAATATTAATATTTTAAATGAGGGTAAATGTATTAATTACAATATAACTAATTATAGATATTGAAATCATGATTCTTTAAACCGGTTAATCCTGTAACATATTTGGTCCAGAGGTAGGTAGGAATATCTGGTTGTATAAAATGGTTTTTGAAGAACCTCCTCTCTAAAGCCACGGAATTCAAGCATCGTGGATCGGGATGAGATTGAGTGCTCAAGAGAATTTCTTCTTTCCTTAGAGGAATTTAAGAACAATTCGCTCTACTTACGACAATGTCACAATAATTACACTTTACGCCGGAATTTAGAAAGGAAATGTATGGTTAAGTTTCTCTGGAAGTATAGCAATATTATTAATATTTTCCATATTCAAGTATTACAACAGAAATATGAAACTTAAAACTAATTTTAAGCCCTCTTTTTCATTTATGATGTCATGCATTTAAGATTATAAGAAAATGTGAAATATAAGAAAATAAATTAATTTAAAAAAAACTACATAATGATGGAACTTGAAGGTCAAAATTGACAGAGTAACGTTGTACGATTGCACAAACATAAATATAGGTTATACCCGAAGTTTTAAGGAAAACTCCATTATCGTAGCTAATTAAGGCTCCATGCATAAAACTAGCAGGAAAATTAAGAAATAAAGCCTGTGCTGATTTTAGACCGATTTTTGACCATAATAGTAGAAAAAATAATTAGGAGATTTAACCAAACAGATCCATTTAAACAAACTTCATTCAATAACATTTTTACCTACACGATAACTCAGAATCACATAACTAAGGGAACATACTAAACCAAAGGCGTTTTAAATTATATCGTTTCCCTCAAAACCCGAGGAGAAATGCCCTTTGTCAGATTTCAGGGTTGCCTTTAAGAATTACTCAGCCAACCCATTATGATAAAGCTGGATGCACTATGGAGGTATTTCTTGTTCAATCTTTGTAGATTGGTGCCAAATATTCATACTTGAGACCTAAAGAAAAGGTGTTAATCGTGGTTTTCAATTATAATAATACGTTGCAAGTAATGAAAACCAGGAATTAGTAATAAATATTTCAGCCACACATTTACAACTAAAGCCGTATTATCATAAAATATTGGAGAGTAAAATATGTTCCACTTCATGCCAAATACCTATTTGAAAGTATACCACATTTCCGGGATTTACTGAGGTAATGTATATTATCGTTAAAATCTACATTTTGAATATTGGAATCCATCCTTTCTTTAGGCATCAAATCTATACAAAATTAAAACTTAACCATAAATTTAAAACTAACTAATATGTGGTTATGAACTCGCCCAGATGATAGAGATATACAGAACAACTAGTACACCAAAGAAACTCAATTACATACTTGAAGGTCCAGGGTTTTGAAGAGCAAAACCAATCATATCACACACCAAAAAAGCGCCCCGGATTACACATCTCCAAACACAGCAGAGATAAATGTAAAAAAAAACTAGCTGAAACGGACAACTTAATATTATGAACTGCTAAAACTCTAATGTAGAACAAAATTCGACAGTAGGCAAGGCATAGCCTAAACTGTCGGTATTTTAATTCTTATTGGATAAGGCATAACACAATGATGAATAAGAATAATATAAAAAATATGGAGTCTTCAAAACGAAAATTAATATTTTAAAGTAATAAAAAAAGTCCTAAGACTAATAGATACAAGATCCATTAAATCTAAGTATGACATATATATAATTGGTAACAGTTTTTTCATATGATTTTACGGATTTCGTATTAGAACAATATGAACAAACATTTTAGAATCAAAACTGTCGGAGAAAACATTGTTGTATGTAGTAAACAGCTGCTGACCATCCATGTAATGCGCAAATCCAATTTGGTGGCCACATACTGCACTCTACATACTGTTTAGGAGATTTGATGTTGCAGGGCTTCAGAACGGTATTTATCTGGCAGAATAGACATCCGCGTTCATTCTCAAGTGAATATTGGTGCACCCAAAATAGAAAAATACTTTTTCAATTCATATTGTTATGAATAAATAGTTAATTTAGATTATCAGCTTAAATCAATAGAGCCAAACAATTATGTTACTAATTATAATACAATTGTATGTGTAGTATGTGTAATTTTAAAGAGAAATTGTGCTATGGTAACTTAATGCTGAACAAACATACAGCCTATCATAATAAAATAACTTCCTAAAATAACAATTTCGATCTAAAATATTTTTTTTACTATTTTAAGGAAATAACATGTTACTCAAGGACGGAATGCATGTAGGGAATTTAATTTACGTTTATGTAGGGCAAATCCATTACAGATTCCACTTTAAAGTAATTAAATTTCACATAAAGATACAGTATTGGTTAAGATTTGCTGTAAAGATCATATTGTAAAACTGATTTCCAATCCGGCGAAGTATTTATTGAATTGAAATAAATATATCAAAATATAAGTTTATATAATATCAAAATGTAATTTTAAGTAATGTAATACAGTAGTAACATTTTGTTTTTATATTGTAGTATTATAAAAATGCTTAGTATTTTTCTTGATATATTTCAATACTTGATTTTTAAGGAAAACTTAAAATTAAGTATCAATAAATGTATTAAACTTATGGCTAAGCAATTACAATTCATGCTACAAATTAAACTAATTTAAAGCTTAAAAAAGTAAGACGATTTTCCATGAAGGAGTACAAAATTGGAAAAGAAAATATAAAAGAAATATACTGGGTATAAAGAAAGTCTGTCATATTCCAGCCAGAATGGAGTTTGAGTCTCGTATTCAATTATTCAGGACAAGCTAACCGTAATTTAAACGGTTTGTATTCTACATTAAACCATAATTATATTAGTTCATAATTTCCTTGATATCATCTACTTAACTTACGGTAATTCTTAAAGCACATTCACAAGTAATATCTTGTCTTTTTCCATTAAAATCCCTTTGAAAAGATGTTTTAATGTACTTTTATGTCTAAAAGTTTTGTCATAAAACCGAATATCAGTATCACAGTTTAAATTAATATGGAGTTTGGATAATATGTGGAATTTAAATCATTCAGATAGATTTAACTACTCTATTAGTTAATGTTATTCTATTGGAAATAAATCTTAGTTTTACAATGAAAGAAATCTCTGCTTTGAAAGTCACACAATTGGTTCTAAAGAAATGGCCGGCTGTTTGTGACAGTCCACGACCCAAATCAGGGCTGTTTGTTGTGTCCTGGAGGTCAGCCAATCCCACTCTCACCCTTCTGATTCTACAACCCCATCTAACCATCTTTCACGACTGCGCCTTTCACACGTTTAGTATTGTTCTCTTGAATAGTTACTACTTCTCCCCCTTATATACCAAAGTCTTCTATTTATGTTTACAATAGCAATGTTGTTACAGTTGACAAATATTATAAATATCGTTTTACAAAACTGTGTTATTTGTAACGTTATATTTAACGAATCTTGTTCTGTTTGGTTACTAAACGCGGGCATAATCAATATTTCTAAAACAACGATAGTTGCCACGCTAAGTCCGTTATATTTTAAAGTTATGTACATAGTGGAGTAGAAACTGGTTGTTAAGGTACTGTTGATTAAACAAAAAAGTTGTTTTTGACGTGACAACGTCTTAAATTAGGTTGCGGCTCGGAGTCACTCATGAAAAAGTGTAACGCCCGGTAACGTTACGATGCCCGTCCAGTGGGTCCGCCGCACGGGATCCGCACGGGATAAAGCAGATAACTGTGGGACCGCCGCACGGGATAAAGCAGATAACTATGTTTATTCGTGAAAATGTGGAGTGCTTAGATTCGTCATTTACAACAACTACAACAATAAAGGTAAATAATTGTACACTGATATTTCATTATCGTAAACTATGATTGATTGATTAATTGTTAGATTGACACAAAAGTTGAGAAACTGAGTTTATAGGTTATGTCATACTATTGACAAATGTTGATAGTATTAAGTAAATTATTAGTTTAAATCACTCTGCAATCAATCGTAATTCAGTCGATTGAGAAGAAACAGCGCGTATTGCTAGTCAAACATTTAAAATAACAAATTATAACCTCTAACCTGTCATAACAGTGCGACCAAACAAACGAACTAAACCGACCAATCACCACGCGCGGAGTTAGAATTTAACTGTGTTTAGCAAGAATTTCAAATTCCAATTTTAGTAAATGTTTTATTCAACTTTACCATTTACAATAACAAATTTCAATTAATTTCAAATTATGTACAATGTTTTAGTAAACAAAATATATTTCTATAGTTAAAATTTGTGCAATTCTTATTTTCATTCAATTCCTTGTTCCTATTGTGCAATTTAATAATATTCATATCAATAAATATTCTACCGAGAAAATGACGTTGTCACGTAAAATCTTCGCCCGTAAAACCGACTTTACAAGCAACCATAATTTTTTATTCCAGAATCAATAGTCAAATGGAATTTTGTAAGCATACACGCTAAATTTTTTCTAGGAAATATGAATTCTTGTAATTCCCTCTTAGTGAAAAACTAATTATCGACTGCACCAGTTCAAATGGGGGATAACACTTTCTTACTTTACAAAAATGGGAGCCAGACTTCCTTTTTAGCCTTATATTGTCCGTCCTCATGAGCTACTGATCAATGCAAGGATTTTATAAATCAGAATAGGAAGGAATTTCGGTGGAGAACAAGATCGACGTTGCAGATAACAAGTGAAACGGTCACAGACAGGATTTGAACCTGCGCTATCTCTAACTCAGACACAATCTCCGGCACTCTAGACCGCTCGGCATCCGGACTCAAGGCCGATGGATCGGTATTGAAAGTGTTAAAATAGAGAACGATTTACTTATAAAATTAACCGTAATATTTAGTTTTTTTAAACCAAAACCACCTATCTAAAAGATATATAAAGATGAAATCAAGGTTAGGCTTTGGTATAACGACTGATTAATTAGGTTACAATGAGACTTTCAGTCTTAAAGTGTGGACAAACTGCTAAAGCTATTATTTATGAGTCTAACGGTATGATATAGGTGTTATATTACTTATAAAGAATAGTAATAAATGATTAAAAAAATTATAAATATTATGGCTTTTATAAACTAACTGTGCTATTTGTAGCTAGACTCTGCTGTTCAACCAACATTTGTTTGCACTCAGCTCTTGAAAAAGAGCCACTTCGAGGCTTGCAAATTCTACATCGGATCTGTCAACTACTTTTCCCGCACGCGCCCTGTGAGGTGCATTGGGATCTGTGAGATTTATGTGCTTGAATTGTTGACTTGAATAAAGAGTTTTGAACTTGAACTAGTATGTATATTGATTATTCATATAAGTCATGTAATATTTATGTAGTTAATGATACTTGAAAGTTAGGAAATCTACAAAGACGATTACGTTGGATGTAAATCAGATTCATCCTTTCTAAAACACTCTTAAACGGAAAGAAAAATAAGAATGGGTTCACTATCGAGGCGAGAGAAAATACATTTAAATTGTAATAAAATGATTACGTCCTAAACAAGTACCTATTGTTCATTAGGAATTAAGGAATTTAAATTAATCTGTAGTCTATCCCATGTGCTGTCTCGTCAACTATTTCACTACAACAGAGTTCGTACAATTTAAAAAATATATGAATAATAATTCACTTCAATCTGCTACAAGAGTGTGCTGCTGACGATCAATTTCTGTCCTAAAAGATATTCCTCTATCGGTTTAACAAAGAAGTATTGTGTACTCGTACGTTATTAGTAGGTCTACTACAACGAAAAAAAAACATTAATTTGGAAATTTTTTATATTTCGACTTACCCTAGTAGAGTGTACCAATATGGTTGATATTGGTTTTTGTACACTGACCATTAGACTATAATGAATATTTAGTAATGAAATTATTGTGTAAATAGCACTTTCATTATTAGTTATAAACTGCTTCTGTAATTAACTCTTTTTTATATTAATTACACAAAACACGCGTAAAGTCTTAACTATTGCATATGTTAAACATATATCTTAACATATGTTTACGGCTAATTAGATTAACTAATTGTTCGTTAAAAGTTTTAATTGTTACAATTAAAGAGTTTACAACTAGGGCGCATATCCAATTCCATCCAAACTGTCACATAGTATTTGTAATACCATACAGTTTCTCTAAATGTGCTTATCGAACACTGTTTTATCTGTTCCAATAAGCTTGGATTTAATACGGATTACTATAAATTTGTTTATTTGTTAAGTAATATGTCATTAAAATTCTATTCCAGATTCACCCTTATATTTATCGGTATCACAATGAAGTTTACAAGAATAATAAATTTAACAAAGATAATTGTACTTATAAATATGAAATATACCCTAATCTGAGTATCTGTATATTAGTGTTTGGAAGTTTAAATAAATTAAAGTGAATATGTGAAGAGAAAATATTATGACAGAATAAAATATATGCATCGTATATTCGCTCGATATCGATCCTTAAGTTACTGTGTGTACTATGTGTTTGACAGTACGTATTTCAGTAATATAACCGAGTTTAATTATATGTTTTACAACTACTATCATTATAAACCTAACAACTACTGACGACTAATGTATAAGAAATGTGACATACATTCTTGATCAACCCTTGTGTAAAACTGTAAGAGAAGATTGATTTGAGCAAGGACAGGAATCGTAGTCCGTATTTAATTTTTCGAATAACCATTTGAGCTTACCGGGCTTAAGCAGCGCTGCTAAGCGTTATTCTTTTCATCGTAACTTGTCTGATGGATGCTTAATTACGTCTCAAAGTCTTATTTAATTCCCTACAACTCAAATTGCACTCTTAAAGGTCAATCTTTTTTTTGGCTTATCAGTCCTCTGATCCGTTACATCTGTCAATGAATGCAAATGAGCCGACAGATTCCTATGGGCTGGGCGAGATGTGAGATGAGATTGGGCGTGTGAAAATAATTTATCACAATAATGTACCACGTGTTAGAGATCATTTGCATACTTCTCAAATTATGGGATAAGCTTCTCCACGAAGCTTCTCCAAATTTAAGTCTAATGACCAACACTAAGCGGCCGTTAACGATTTCACGTCGATTTCAGGGTCTTCTATTGGAACTATTATGTTAGCTAAAATTAAAAGCATCTTCGATGCTCATGTACATGAACCATTACATATACCCAGGGCCTTTACTTTTCTTCCGATTTTGTAGTGAGATATAATTATTGATTTTATAGGTTGTACAGGCCAATTCACAATAATTTATAAGGCTGCATTAATTATTTAATTATAGTCCGTATATGTATTATTACTATTTATTTGGCCCCAATGACACGAAAAATAAAATAGTAGGCGTAAATTGTATTAAAAAGAATTGTAAATCAGAATGACGGGCGACGGAATTTCTTGAATAAATTTTATGGTTAATCATACTTTTACACAATCTTTGTTTATATTATCAAAAATTAGATAACCTCAAATATCAACATTTATTACTTTCTAATTAGCTTTTCTTTAAATATGTCTAAGATATACAACTCCACAGTGATATAAAATGAGGAGTAGTGATTTTAATATTCTCTAATTGTCAATTTAGTCAAAGCGTTTTGGAAATATAATACTTCAGGAATAAGTGAATAACAAATCTTTATAGCTCAATTTATGTTTTTTGCAGAATTTAAATATCCAAACCACAAATATAAACCAGTTAACAAAAACCCAAAGAAATGATTTACATGATTCACCTACACAATAATACGAATACATTTTTGTTAAAATTTTCGTATAAAATGTGTTTCCAGGAACAGTACATTTTTTAACATTTTCAATGTAAATAAATAAAGCCCATAAAAATATATAAATGTTGTAGAGCAGCATCGGGATCATTTACAAAAAGAAAATGAAACCAACATGTTTAATTATGATTTAGGCAACTAAGCAAATAATAACAACAATAATTTACATATATGTGAATTATACGTATAATTGGCATGAGATTATTACACTTCGAAACTACTATATTTTATTCTCATACTTATTACAACACTGATCTCTATACCACTCTCATCAGTGACTACCATATCATGGCCTGGACATATTGTGGCCATTCGTCACCTGCAGAGTCCCATATTACTACTTCTGCATATTGCTGCATACTGCACCGTTAAGTAAAACTGATTTTCTTTCGAAACCAATATATGGTAAAGAATCCTATACGTTAATAAAGGCTGTAACACTCTTGAAGTTTTTCTAACTTTAATTATCGAACATTCATTATTATTTATAATAAACGATGGTGATGCCTTACAAAATATATGAAATTTTAAATCATTATGGAATTCGGATACACAATTTCAAGTAGTCTACATGCGTTATTCAAGGTAGACAAGTGCTATGTATTTTATTTAGTTATATTAACAAAGTACTATTGCAGCACTAAAGCATAATTAACATCAATTATGTTAGTTCTACTGATACCCATCCATCCCATTGTTCTTGAAGCGCCAAGAGTCTAAAAGGAGTGAGACAAAATTGCAACAAGTTGGGGTCTCATATAGAAAAATAATCTGATGAGTTAAATTAACATATTTCACTACAGTATAAAAGTTTCAGAAGTCTCGGGCTTTTACATTTTGTTAAAAACACGTTACATTTCCAGAAAACTAAAGCTGTGATCGTTGGGAAAGTCAAATGGGTCGACAAAATACTTTAAACTAACTAAAAACAAACGGATATATCGAACTATACATTTATACAACATTTAAACCTAAAATTGTATAATCCTTTATGGCGTATGTTTTCACGTAGGATTAAGAAAGGACAACAGGCTAAAGACGATCAGAAAAAGCACAGTTAGAAACACGCGTATTTTCAACAATTTCAGCAAACTAAAAAACCTATAGGAGATAGATTTGCTTTTATCACATATTTTTTTTCATTGCTTTTTCCTAATTCAATCATATAATGGAAATGCTTCACAACAAAGAACTTTACATCAAAAAAGTGTTGGCAGTAAATTGCCTTTGGAAGAACATAGAGCTGATCATAAACTCAAGGTATCTCTTTAACATGAAAATTACAACTTAGAACATGCACTTTTGTGGTCAATCTTAGCCTTATCTTTCTTAATAACACAGAAATGAAACATATTACATACACTCATAAATAAGGTCTGTTTTTGTTAATATGATAGATGAAATTATATTTCTGTTTGCGTCAATAAAAGATCCAACAGTAATAGGTTGTGAATATTTAAGATGACACCACACCATGGTCATTCATTTCACATCACACACTGAAAAATATCACCTCATTTTATCACTAATTTCATTTTCTAGATGAAATTTATCGTGTAGACTTTACGAAAATGTTATTAAATGAAAATAATGTGTATCTAAAAATCAGCGTGGCATGACTGAACACATGCATATTCTAGAGTTGCTCAATATATGGTATTTACGAATCTGTAATTTTGTGATATAAAGATAATGTTGAATCTACGTCCAAGTTTGTGACGATTTCTTCCCTACAAATACGGACAAAACAACATTAATCTACGGTTATTGATGTAAAATTTCCACATTCAACAACGTATTAACATAGCATAAAATCCTTAATATACAAAAAAATATGTTGTGTATATAAAAATTTTAAAGCACCATCTGAATTACAACCACATACTTTCGTTTTAAAATGACATCAAAATATGATTAAACTGGTGTTTTGATTGATCAAGTACGAGCTCAATCATATAAGCAATTAAGAACAAAAAGAAAAAATTCCTAATATTATGTCTAGGATATGTAATTAGAAATCACAATTTTTTTACGTTATTATTTGACACATATTGTGATATGTCAACTACTAAAACGTTAAATAACTAGAAACGCAGAAACTATTTTATTGTCATAAGCTTTTCTAGTAGAGCTACTCAGCAGAAGTTATAAAACGTTGCATTTATTTCATTTACATACTCGTATGTGTTTTTATATGTTATAAAAAAACATTTAAGAACGAAAAACCCATTGTTTAAGGAATTTGTCTGAAATAATTTACTGTAGCATGTGTACTACATGAATTTTTGTTATAACGTAATCTTATAACTCTTGTAAAAGGTATAACAACTTGGTGAGTGTACTGTACAGTATACTGGACAGGAAGAGGAGATACAGAACACCACTTCCTGCAGAGCGTCACAGTAAAGGTTATCGTTGTCCACTCAACGGACGTGAGGGGCGAGTCAATGGCAGGATTTCGGACATTTGCCACCGTTACGTTACAATAATAGAACACTACGTTTCAAGGGTTGAAATCTATCATATTCTTCAGTTTTTGAAAAACCTATTAAAGTCTTACGACAACGGTCGAAGTAAGCACAAATTAGTATAAGGGAATGAACTTGTTGAATCTGCAATAGTCATAACCACGTAAACTTTTATGTTACAACTAGATTTCTGATAAGATATTTTTAATAATTTGTATAATTTATATTAAGGACATTTAAAAAATGCAGTTAAATTTCTAAAATTATTATTTAGATACTAAAACATTATTTTAAAGACAATTAGAAAAATCTAGGATGTTGTGGAGAAGATTCATATCCTAAACTGCAGACTGGAAGATAAATGGTCACCTTTGAGATCACGAGAAATAAACTCCCACACTGATGAAAGAGAGATGAAAATGTTGGCCACATTAATTTATATTTTGTTTATATAATTCAGAGGAATATTGGATTGTTAGATTGTAAGTTATTTGGATAAGAATGTTTGAATTAATAATGAAGCATTAGACATTTATGAATATATCATATGTATGATAGTGATGTTAGCTGAGAATTATCGGGGAGCTGGGGAAAATTTATTAAGTCTTTTCGCACGATATATAAAATCGAACTGACATACAGACTTATAAATGTGCTTGAAGTTTCATTTCTACACAGGTAACACTGAGATCGATGATGATACATTTAAAACGTGATAGGATTAGGCTGAGCATTAGCATAACGTGAGTAACCATAATAGCAACGACAAAAACTAAAAATTAAATAAATTTTTAGAGAAACTGAGTAAAGTCATATGGTATTTAATACATGATATTAAATTCTACTACTACATGTAGCCTAAATACTCCAAAATATGCAACATTACAGTTTGTGTGTTGACTATTATTATTTAAAAACAGGTATGGCACCAAACTTACTGAACAAAATGTAAAACAATCACGTCGCAAGACATCTTAAAACATATTTTAGCTATAAACTTTACATTTTACCTGATAATGTATTACATAGACAATATTGATGAGCTTCTATAATAGCGCATGTCCTATCATTATGATTTCAATGCGCGTCATTGAAGCCTAACACGTAATAGGCTGGCAGCTACGATTTCTGTCTTATATGTTAGTGAGATATAAACCTTTATTTTCTGTATGAGTGTCTGTCTGCAGGGCATCTGTTGTAAACAAACCGTAAACTAAAGTTACCTTATAGCAAGTTCAACTCTTCCTTACCTGAAAATAAAATACATAGCGTTAGTAGATCTTAAAACTCTGATATTATATTAATATGTTTCTATTAATAATAATTAACCAAAATACTTCGAACTAAACAAACAAATATTCTTGGCCAAAATTATAAGAAACATACCCATAAAATAATAGTCAATGATACGTCTTTCAACACACATTTCTTAATGGTTTTTTTAAGTTTATGTAAATAGTAGGCTAGCTTTTTGTTATTCCAACATACCAACGATCAATACTTAACATAATGTTTTATGTTGAAATAACTACTATAATATCTTCACTAAGACCACATTAGAAATATGCAAGAGATTTATCTTGAACGATATATTACGATCGCTTTCTTAGTCCATGATTTCATTGAATGTCTTTTCTGGCTGATAAATTCTTGCCAAGTCGATTAAATCTGGGAATATTACAAATTGTTAAGTTCGATAGTGTTGGTAACATTACATACTGTGTGTGTAACTTAAAGTATACTTCAATATCTTATTAAATATCTACAGGGTGAGTTTTAAGTCCCTTCCCCCCTATTTTTTTTTAAACCGTATAAGTTAGGAGGTTTAAACTCCGTACATATTCGTTAGACCTAAAATATCTTGTTTTTCATGGGTTCATTGACTCTCCACCTCCAATGGGGGACGGTCCACGAGGAGTAAGCCGAGATTCTTAAATGTAAGCATAGGTTGATATGCACATCAAATTAAAGGTCTCTGTAAGTAGAATACAATGCCGCAAACCGGACCTCAAAAGGTTCATCCTAATGAAAATTACAGGGTGTTAAAATGTACAAAAATAGTAATGTGCTATTATCTGCGTTTTATCGCGCAACTTTTTAAAAGTTCATTTCAAAAAAATTTTTCTATTGCTGTTTATTCTCTAAAAGAAAACTTTATTTTGTTTGTGTTTAATGATTTTAAGGGATCACTGGATGAGTCCGAGATCTAGGAGTTAACTAAAGGATTTAATAAGAAGTCGATCATGTGTTGTGTCGCCTTGTAAGTATTTTATTTAAAGAATTGTTGTTCTTACAAAGGTTTTTAGACCTATTTTTTTTTATTTCAACAGCGATTCCGGTTCTAATATTGTACGATTCCGATACTAGTAGGTTGTTACTTACCCTTTTATTGTAGTAGATGCTCAAACTGATTGCCTGTTACTTCCTGACAGTAGTATAGTCTGTTAACAAATTCACTCCTTACACGGGTTTAGAATTTTGGTGTTACCTTCCTGCATTACCTAATTCTGTTCCGAAGATCTTCACACATGCGACTGGTGTACAATAAATCACAGACTTCAAGTGTCCCCCAAAAAAAAATCCAGTGGGTTCAAGTGAGGGGACCGTGCCGGCCATTCTATTGCCCCGTGTCGTCCTATCCACTTCTCACGAAAATGTACATTAAGGTAACCACGAACATTAACATCGTAGTGTGGAGGAGCACCGTCCTGCTGGAACCTTACTTCTTCTCGATTAAAACTCCCCACCATTAGTGCGAATTGTATTTTCTATTAATGGATGAATATTATTTTGGAGCATATGTAAATAAACTTTCTCCATTTAAATTTCCGTCAATAAACAGTGGTCCAATCACGTGGTTACAAAGAGACCTGCCCAAACATTTACTTTCTGGGGATACTGGGTATGATGTTCTCTGTGAACATGGGGAATTAGAGTTATCCCAGTATCGGCAGTTGTGTCTATTCACTAAACCATTTACGTAAATGTACTCTCGTCACTAAAGCAGATATTATTTACGGTTGTTGGATTTGCTATAATTAGTCTATCCATAGTTTCACAGAACTGCAATCTTCTGTCCGGGTCATCTTCATTTAATGCGTGATGTAGCATAATTTTGTAGGGATGAAATTTGTGCTTCTTCAGGGTAGTTATTGCTTTGCGTTGTGATACCCCGATATTGTCTGCTATTTGTCTCGAAGAGGTTTGAGGATTTTCCACAACTGTACAAAGAACCTCAAAATCAACTTCTTCTGACAATAGGAGGACGGCCTGAATGTTTTGCATCAGTAACGCTACCAGTCTCTCTAAATTTTGTTATTAACTGCCTTAAATAGGTTCTGCTAACAGGTCTTTCTGGATGGTTTTCATTAAATCGTCTCATTGTTTCGTGGTAATTATTCCCAGAAGCGCCAAAAATAAACACCATGTCAACTTTTTCTTGAAGAGTGTGAGACATGTTCTAAACTTTAACAGCACTAAAACTAACAAGGTCAATAGCCACACTGCAACTAACAAGGTCAAATACTTAATGGCCCAAGTACTGAAAACCAAATATAACAAGTCTTGGGAATACCCAGATAACAAACAACTTTCACTTTTACAACGACACAGGGACTATGTCAAAGATTACATTTAAAAATGCAGACCACAGATTCTGTACAAAATTATTATTAACAAAATTACGAATTATCCTTTTTTAATTCAGATTGTAGCACCGTTTCCACCGTTAAAAGGCAATGTTAAACGACACATCACATGACCGACTTCTTATTAAATCCTTTAGTTAACTCCTAGATCTCGGACTTTCCAGTGATCCCTTAAAATCATTAAACACAACAAAATAAAGTTTCTTTTAAAGAATAAACAGCAATAGAAAAATTGTTTTGAAATGAACTTTTAAAAAGTTGCGCGATAAAAACGCAGATAATAGCACATTGCTATTTTGTACATTTTAACACCCTGTAATTTTCATTAGGATGAACCTTTTGAGGTCCGGTTTGCGGCATTGTATTCTACTTACAGAGACCTTTAATTTGATGTGCATATCAACCTATGCTTACATTTAAGAATCTCGGCTTACTCCTTGTGGACCGTCCCCCATTGGAGGTGGAGAGTCAATGAACCCATGAAAAACAAGATATTTAGGTCTAACGAATATGTACGGAGTTTAAACCTCCTAACTTATACGGTTTAAAAAAAAAATAGGGGGGAAGGGACTTAAAACTCACCCTGTATATCAGTAACGTCTCTCTTTGACTCGATATTTTTTCTGTTTTCGGTTTTTTTGTTTTATCAACCATCATCAGTGTGGGGATAAAGTTTATTGCAATGATTCCTGGAACATCAGAGGTTCCATGGAATCAGGAGCGTCGTTCCCTAAGAAATCTTTGCTACCCCGCATTAGATCAAACGATCGAAGTCAGTAATTGGTTCTCCCAACTTTAAATATCAGTGAATGAATGTTTCTTCCTTTATCGAGATAGCACACTACAGTTGTTCTCTTTTGTATCGCCCTTATATACATTTACCTTAGATCCTTATCAATATCTCACACGAATACTGTACCTCCTTCTGAATGTTATTAAGATATGTGCTCGAAATTCAAAATTATAACGAATAATTATCACTGCCTACCAATCAATCTATTTTTATTATTATTATTATAAGCTGAAGAAATAAGCCGCTTAAATTTAGTGGAGAAAGCAGTTAGGTATGTTTTATGTATCCGCAGATGGATTCAATGAAGAAAAAGGATCTAAATACACGTTTTACGTGATTTATATTTTTATTAGTTTTATATTATAGATACGTCTTACTTTGAAACAGAGTCGTATAGGGAACGTGTGATTCTAACAAGACTAACAAATTATATTTATCTAAAGTAGCAATGTTCTGATTTTGCTTTGAGTGTATACAAAAGAAATCCTATAAGTGTACAAACGGTGATCGATTGTTATTGTTGTTCAATGTGTTTCGAAGTTGGTGTACTGTTGTTGTATGGTCTGCTCCTACTGAAATACACCCGTATATCAATGCGAGAAATTGATTAAGTGTCATACCAGATTCTGTGCTCTGTATACTACACAAACACATCACTATTTGTCCCTTATTGAGGGCAGTACTGATTACCGTTTGTAACTGGGACGTGGTATTACGCACAACAGAAAATTGTAATACATAGCAATTCAAGACATTGATATCGTGTCAGCTACCAGATTACTGGTCTCTGTGATCAACACGAGGTCAATCACCATCTGTTTCTTATTGCTCAATAACTAGTATACATCATATCTAGTAAATGGTATGTTATACGTAATGTCTCCCACTATAACAAAATATTGAATAACTTAAAATAACGGTTAGGTTAAGCAAATGTATCTGTTGAAATGAAGTGTTAATCTCTTCAGTCAATACTGAGATAAATCTTACAAATCCTACCATAAATATCTTTGATAATACTTCATAACTTAAATTTACACTTCCTAACTACAAATTTTAATGCCCCTTTGGTATTGAACATAACACAGTTATTAATTTCCCTCTTTTATAAATTAATATCAGTTTGACATGGTTTCCCAGGTAATTCCTTAAGTTTTGTACATGTATAAGTACTTCTAGTTCAAGTGAACTATATTTAGAACTCCAATGTTAAGTTTGCCTTTTTGCTACGATCAAGCAAAGTGTTTAGAAGTATTATAAGTTATATTTACAATAATAATAATAAATATTTTATCCGTAAACCCATTATTGTGGAAAACCTTAAAATATAGTAGTATAGATGCAACGTTCCAGTTCATACAATTAGTAATAATATATTAAAAATATACAAATATTTTAAATCTACTTTACTTGAGGTTATTATTACTTAAGGTATAGTGGTATCGCAGTTTTACCTGTCAAAGTTCAGTGTAGATTATGAATACAGAGAGAACGGAATGTACCGCTACAGAAGAAAATTATGGTGGCTACTCAGGTTTTAGTACAGAATTTTAAGAGATACTTAAGTGAGTTAAGAATGAGGAATGCTCTAGAAGACCGAGGAAGGTCATCGAGAGATGTATGACCGGAAGGTTGTCAGACCAACAATTTGTAATGCTAGTGAAATTTTAGTGAGCAATCTCAGATATGCGTTCATAGAAATTTGTTTATCACAGAACTGGGTGTTAACTATAGAGTTTTTCAGCCGTGTTTCCTTACTTTTGTAACTTTGTACTTCAAAGGGGCCTTACTTTAGTACGTTTTATTTATTATTTAGTGATCCAGGTTAGATTTTTTAAATGGTGATAATGATTTTATAAATATCACCCAAGAAACTGCTGTACAAGGCATGCTGCGGTATATGACGAGAACAGTGCGTAATTGTCCCCTTGTTCGACGGAGGAGTCTTCGTATATACCGTCTATTACGCCCCTGAAACTTCGCCCCCATAGATTGAAATTATATTTTCAATATCTCGTATTTTTCGGTCATAATAATTTAATATGATTATAGGATTTCGGAGATTTGGCATCGTTACATATTACAAATTGTAAGTTTCTAGGATTCAAATCTACCATTTTTAAAAGGTGTAAAAAATGTATATCATAAACATGCACTAAAAACCTACGACATATTGTAAAAGTACTGTCACTTTATGTTTTACTGTCACTCGCGCAGGTATATCGTGTTGTTTGTGCTGTTGACTTTTGTGCATTGACTACTTCTTAGTTAATTTTTTTAGTCTGAACTTCAAGCTGTTCTTGTATAAGTCTGGTATGTACAAGTGGCAGTATATTACCTCATATCAAAGGTTTTAAGTACATGCTAATGAATAAAATTTTTATGCCTTAGGAAGAGAGGTTGATTTCTATTTTTAAAACGAAGTGTTATACATTTCTAACATATAACAATGGAAAATGTACAGAATCTTACTATCCTTTCAATCTATCCGTGTTCAATAACCAACTTTAAACAGAGAATAAATCATTTATTTTGTTCATGGATATATTACACAGATGGCGTGAGAGAGGAATAATTGTTATTGTGAACTATGACGTCTTAACAAGTTACTGTTTAGAGTTTTGTTTGGGTTTCGACATTTCAATTTTGTTTTAAAAATTTAAAAATTAGTATTTTAAGCTAAACAGTAGTAATTAGCCTCACAAATAATCCATATTCATATTGTAGTTAATGAGTTAAAAATAGTTTTGTCCAATAAGTCTTAGAAAATAGAACTGTATTTCCCGTTTCTGTAGAATTCTGTTATTAAATTATTTACTTCCATTAACTACGCGGCCCTCACATTAAACTTGCCGTCTGGCAGAATCGGATTGCTAAAACAAAAGGACTCTATTTTACAAGCAACATGCTTCAACCGTCTTAAATCTTACCTATCAAAATACAACTGTGGATGATTGCACAGTTTGGCCTTACCCATTAAGACCTTTTCTACCATATTTTAAGCCACTAATGTCAAAATCCAAGCTTCAAACTTTACCGGCCCCTTAAAATCCTTTAAAAACACTTGGTGGATAATTTCAAATAAATTTTTTGTATAATATTTCAAGACTATAGCAATACATACAAACAAAATTTACATTAGAGGGAAAATTCAGTACCCAAAATTCGGATTTTGACCTATCAACATCAATCATAATAATTAGATTTTAGGTTAGCGCTACATGAAAGCGAACATAATTGACAATGAAACTATTACTGTGACAATAGGAGTGCTGAGAACATCTCGTTTCTTTGCATTACCATCCCAATAGCACGGTGGAAATTGGAGGTTATATAATAAATAATAGCTATGTATGTAACTGATGTCGCTTTTTAATTCAGACCACCTTTTAAAATAAACTAAATTGGTTGGTTCTTCACGAAATTAAATTGTGCATGTTTTAGTCAAACAACAAAATCCAGGTATATAGCTTTATATTACACAATTCAGGAATAAAGAGAGCACTAAAGTAGTGTATGGAGCGCCCGCATACTCTCATTGTAAAATGCGTTCAAAGGTGTACACTCTGCTTGTGACAGCCAAAATCAAGAGCGTTGTTTTACCGTACGGTTGAAGAGCAGACTGATGTGGGTCTAATCCCCTTAGTTTTCAGCATCTCAACTTTGTAAAGGTGAAGAATCTCCTCGTGTTTATATGGAGTCATTAGTAGTTCAAATGGTTTCGAAATAAGTAATTTATCTTAACTAATATTAATAAATCCAACCATATACAAAATTATTTGTTAACAACAATTAAAGTTAATTTATAAGAAAAATTATTCTACACAAAATTATAACTTTTCAAAACATTTAAACAAATGATAAATGGTTATAGGATACAAAAGATTTACTAAAATTTAAAAACTGAACAGTATTTTTTTAAATAAATGTATGCTTTATACTCGTAAACTTAGCAGGCAAACCGAACAACGTAAACTTAACATAAAAATCAAATAAATTTATATCTATGAATTCAATGAGTAAACTTCCTTCATATAAAGCATTGATTTAGAGATTTATTCAGATAGTTTTGAAAGGTTGTGTGAATCAATTTAGCACGCAGAAGAGTGGTGCAGGCTAAGTTTCATGTTTTGTACCGATGAGCGTGCCTTGCCACCGGGTTGTTTAAGGACATTACGTGCACAGATGCCCTATGTGGAGGAAACGTTTCAAGTTCCTTGTATTAATGTAGCACTGCACTGTATCTAAACAGTTCTGACAGTTTGTGGATTGGAAAAATTAGTAAGATAAAAAACATTTTAGATAACGGCTATGAAAAGTAAGCCATAAATAGGAAGAGAAAATACCGTTGTAAACAAGATAATAGATCTCAATCCTCAAAATGTTGTTCCGTTTTGTAGCATTAGACGACAGAATGAAAAATGTTTGGAATAAAATTAGTGGTTAAAACTATTAAAATGTCCTACCAATTTCTAAAGGTTTTTTCTAAGGCCGTGAGAGTTTTTTATTGATGTAATTCAATAGATTTATTAATAAAAAGGTACCAAAAAGGTACCATTAAAAAAAGATGTCTCCAAAATCACGTTTATATTTATTTTATCCTTGTATATGTTGGGTACAACAAATATTAAAACTGAACGTTTATAATTCATTAAAAATATTAAATAATCAACCTTCACACTTGAGATTAATTTATTTTAAAAACTAGTGTTATTCTTCATGCTGTCATCGCCTGTTTTGTGACTTGGCTAGATATAAATCCTATGTGGATTTTCAGTCACAAGCAGAATATGATTTTCAGTGCATCTGTTTTGTATAATGACATGGTTAACGGTTATTCTCATGCTCTCATCGCCTGTTTTGTGACTTGGCTGGATATAAATCCTATGTGGATTTTCAGTCACATGCAGAATATGATTTTCAGTGCATCTGTTTTGTATAATGACATGGTTAACGGTTATTCTCTTGTTCTCATCGCCTGTTTTGTGACTTGGCTGGATATAAATCCTATGTGGATTTTCAGTCACATGCAGAATATGATTTTCAGTGCATCTGTTTTGTATAATGACATGGTTAACGGTTATTCTCTTGCTCTCATCGCCTGTTTTGTGACTTGGCTGGATATAAATCCTATGTGGATTTTCAGTCACATGCAGAATATGATTTTCAGTGCATCTGTTTTGTATAATGACATGGTTAACGGTTATTCTCATGCTCTCATCGCCTGTTTTGTGACTTGGCTGGATATAAATCCTATGTGGATTTTCAGTCACATGCAGAATATGATTTTCAGTGCATCTGTTTTGTATAATGACATGGTTAACGGTTATTCTCATGCTCTCATCGCCTGTTTTGTGACTTGGCTGGATATAAATCCTATGTGGATTTTCAGTCACATGCAGAATATGATTTTCAGTGCATCTGTTTTGTATAATGACATGGTTAACGGTTATTCTCATGCTCTCATCGCCTGTTTTGTGACTTGGCTGGATATAAATCCTATGTGGATTTTCAGTCACATGCAGAATATGATTTTCAGTGCATCTGTTTTGTATAATGACATGGTTAACGGTTATTCTCTCTGAATTCTTCGATATGTGGAGTGTGTGATGTTCAGTACACCGGTTTATATAAGAACTTGGTTGATGCTTATTCTCTCTGAATCCTCTGGTAAGTGCAGTATGTGGTATGCATGTGCAGTCCACCTTTTTTCATAGTGAACTTGTTTGTTGCTTATTCTCCCTGGATTCTCTGGTATGAGCAGTATGTGGTGTGCAGTGCACCTGTTTTGTATAGTAACTTATTTGATGCTTATTTTCTCTGGATTCTTGGGTATGCCCTTGAGATTATTGAAACGCAACATGTTCTGTTATCAACTTTGATTATTTCATCGCTAATAACTGATTAGTTTTTTGCGTATACATAATCTTATATCTTAAGGAATTTTAACATGATGATTTTAATATGATGACCTATAACCGTAAAAGCATAATCTTCATAAAGTATCATATAATTATAGCAAAGCTCTGAACACCAGTTGTCCTTTCAAATCGCTATTGCTATTTTTCTTTAGCTATTTATACAATTATACACCTTGTTCTAAATTTAATAATTGTTTAATTAAAAATAAGTGCTGTAGGATAGTCATATACATATTGAATAAAAGATAAAACGATTATATTACACTAAGAATAATTTACTCAATATTTCAGTGAACTAATGGTTAAAGTTTCTTGTCAATAAAAATAAATATTTTGATCCAAATTCATGAAAGTTTTAAACATTACGCTCCACTTTGTTATTGATGTACAAAATACAAAACTCATCACCCCCTCCTTCTCATCAATGACCACCCCCTCACTATCATGACCGGGACATATTGTATCTATCCGTCAGCTGCAGACGCTTATAAACTGGAATTGATAGTCCCCTGCTGAATAAAGCGGTTTGCATTTCAAATTACATTAGTGAAGAACCTAAAATTTTTATAAATTTAAAGTCATTGTCGTACTTGGTAATATACCATGTTATTAAGGGAAAAATATTTAAAACATATAGATAGTAATATGTGTATGTGTCAGTGTGTTTATATATATATATATATATATATATATATATATATATATATATATATATATATATAACTCCATGGTATAATATGTCCTTGACGTACATATATGAACTAAAACACATAGATAACATTAAAAATGAACTATGTTAAATAGTATAGTAATCCTAATAGTTTATTTTGAGCTACAAATAATTAAAGGATATACAGTGCACAATTTAGACTTTAATTTACATGCTAAATCGCTTTTCTCATAATTTCAGTACAAACTGTTTTATGATGAAAGTAGTGTACCCTAAGCATGGTGGGATGGGGAAATAGAGCAGACGACTACTCATAACACGTTACAGTAGAGGCTATCGTTGTCCTTCCGATAGGCGTGAGGAACAAGTCTATGATGATCCAGGAACAAAATTTACCTTCAATTTATGAGATAAAGGATTTGTCTAATTACCCTAGTTTTACTGAATTAAAATTACCCTATTCTACATTAACGTGATAGCATAACAAAACACTATTATAAATTATAGTATTTGTAGCACTATAGCCTGCAACTGCTACACAAAATATAGGTATACAATGCACACTATAAGTGCATTGTCAAAAACTGTCACTATACTAGAAAACGATACAAAAAAGAAGTTTAAATACTTTATGAAATGGTTACTTAAATTTATAATAGTACCCGCGGATATGTACGTATTCTTCGGATTTTCTAACAGTCTTTAAATTTATGTTAATGATTAAATAATACATTTTTTATATCTGCATTAAAGTACACTGCGTACTTAATATTTGCTAAAATGTACAAATAAAGTTACTTTTTTACTCAAACTTAATTCTCTTATCTAGATATTTTCTTACCATGTGCTCAACATCAGTTACAGAAAATGTAGAAATATTAAGCGTTGTTACTGTAAAGAAAATTCTATGGTTTCAAGACTATAAATGTAAGCAAGTATAAAAAATTGTTTAATTAATTAAACATTTGATTGTGCTATCATAAAACAAAGTCTTTAGATATTACATCTTACAAGCTCTTTCTCTTACCAACATATTTTGATGTAATGCAACTTTAGATACCAAGATGGGATTTTCCATTACTTTAGACATTAACGTGCTGTGTTTTTTTTCTAAATAAGAGTAGGCCTGTATGGTAACCAGGGACCCTAATAGCACAACTAGTACAATAAGTCGAGTGGTTTTGCGTGATTGAATAACACACACAAACAACGGTGCACGCGTGCACACACACACACACACACACACACACACACACACACACACACACACGCATTGAATGAAATGAAGGACGTTAGAGAGAGAAGGATTAGATCCTGAAATATAAACAGGAAAATAAGTGCTCACTTTAGAAATTGAGAGAAATGTATAGGAACGCTAAAATATTAGGGTAATAAATTTCTTTTAAATATAAGTTATATTTATACAAGACAAACTGTAAGGTTAAGTAAATAACCAAATTAATTTCGATAAACTATTAGTTTGCCTACTATTACAATGAAAAAGAGAGATGGGGAAGTATGATAAGGTTAAAGAATACATCAGGGATCACACAAAGTCAAACATGTATTGCGTCAACAGGAAATTACACGTATATGGGTCACTACAAGTCAAAGGTCGTATCTCGTCTGTGGCAATAACCTGGACCGAATGAAAGGCGTCTGTTGAGTTATGATTTGGGTAACTGCCAAGGACTTTATCTTGGTCGCCTTTATCTTCCGCCGCTGAATATTTGTAGTAACACAATACACGACGTGTAACTTGGCTAGTTATTAGATATGACATTTGAATTGGAATATTTTCTAAGGAGCTATTAACTGTTTAAATGGTTTAGTATCAGATCAATATTTGTACATATGTGCCAAGTAAACGTAATCATGTTTCTGTACTAAAGTATGTTCTGCGATGAACACTTGTTTCGTTCCATTGTATGTTGAAAGTGATCGGACGAATAGTGTTATATTTATTTGATATCTAAATTTGTGCTCATAACGTTTTTATTAAAAATTTGTTATGAAAATTAATGTAAAGAGAAAAATAGGAGGTTGAAAAGTGAAAGGGAAATTAACAACACCTATAAATTTCTGGAAAGCACGTAAGACGTATTATAAAGGAAGAAAAAAAACAGGTCCAGGTAACACGCCAATAAAGTAAGAAAACGTAATTATTTTTAATGTGATCAGGACAATTTTTATTCGGCTGTAGTTCGGAGAACTATAAATGATATCCATTTATTGCTGCTACTTTGAAATCTTTATTGAATTTGTTAAGATACACGATTTAAAGAGCATACATACATAAGTAAGTGGGCATTGATAACAATTTACAGAAGTTAGGACAAACATTTTAACTAATCGTTATATACGTTAATTGCGTAAAATGTGAACAAGTTTAGCTAAACTTTTGCACATTTTACGCATTATTCAGCTGAATACAGAAATTATATAAGGAAGATGGTGTAAATGAATGAAGCATATGTTTACTCTACACACACCAAACAAATTTGGAATTGTAGTACTTTGATGTTAGTACTTTAGGGCTAAGGATACTTTTCTAATAAAGGATAATGCTTTATAACTATCTGTGCAGGTGGAGAAGATGAATAATGTTCTACTTCCGTTCAAATCAGGAAAGAAGGCAGGAACCTACTACAATGAAATGAACTACGACAATTACGAAAAATGGGTGAACATTAAATTATTTCCAAACCTGAAAGATAATTGTATTGCTGCTGAGATAACGCCCTATTACAACAAACAAGACGATTTTGCATCCACGTCAAATAGAAAGCCCGAAATGGTCAAATGGCTTTTCGAGTGTAATATTGCTCACTCAGTCACAATGTACAAACCACAGCTCTTATCAAACCCTACAAGTGTACTTCCAAAATGTAAACAATGCATTAAGATTCTCGTAAAAGTGGATAAATTTCCATATTTTTGTCTGTAAAAATGAACAAAATAACTGTAACTGTTAAGCAAATAAGTAAGTTGTAGTAAACTCACGATTCGTGTAATTATTTTTATTAACATAATTATGTTAATTTATAATAAAAACTAAATGTATATCTTAATTTTACACAAATTTCAAATCCTATATAATCTTCTTTTGTTTGCTTCTATATAATAAAGTTGCTCAAAGCTTTATTAGTCTACAATACAATATTTTTATAATCATTATTTAGGTTTATAAGAATATATCATATTCGCATAAACATAAATAACATATCTTTAGTAAGTAAGTTTAACCTAACTACAGTACAAGTACAACTAATACACTTAATGATACACCGCATTATCTACAAGCCACTTATTTGGACAGTTCCTACAGATAAAATGACTTGGCCGAGCCGGCTGCGTCGCTCACCACCGGTAAGATGAGCCAGGAGCCGAACACACTCAGCTGCGGTAGGAGCATAGATAGCATCCACGCCCCTAGCCAAGGTTGTGCTCTCCCCCACCCAATCACCTCCTTCACCTCTTCGTGCATTTCACCGGTCTTGCTAAACCTGACGCAAAGTAAACGAGATGAGTTCTGAGACAAATTAGTTTTGTGAAGCATGAAATTGAGGACATAATGTCTGCATCACCATTAATTTGCACAAAATATATTATCAAATGTTTTTCGCTCAAATTATAAAAAGATTCTGACCTAAAGAGCTATATGCATTAAGTTATTTTATAAGTTATTACAAAACATTTATTTTAAACAATAAAACAAAGGAGATTATAATCAAGTACGGTATGAATTGGAATAGATAAATTGTATTTGTATTCACTGTTTACCTTACAATCTGTATCCTAATGGTCAATCTATGACACCAAAAATGTGTATGATAAAAATATTTAGTGCTGTAGACTATACATTATTTCTGATATATTTTACACACTATACGTTTAAAATTATTTACAGCTTTTCTCTGTACAAATTAAAAAAAGAAACAGCATTCAACAAATAGTAGATATATCCTTCGACGTTAGCACATAAAGCTTCTAGTTATAAAAGTTTAAAACTGTATAAATAAAAGTTTGAAAACGTATAAAATGTTCGTGTGACAGAATGTTTGTTTACAGTGTCACAATGTGTTATGGCTTCATGTCCTTTTATAAAATCCGTGGCTTTCAGAAGCGATGAGGAAAAGCAGTTGAATTATATAACGATGAGAGAAATCGATTTGGTCTCGGCTACCAGACTCCGGGCTCTGTGGGCGACATCATCACCGTTTGTCCCCTATTGAGGGTTCACTGATTAAGTTTCATAACAAAGAGATTGTTGTATAATATGCGAAATAAAGCTGAATAGTTTGGCTGTCCGATTAAATCTTTTTATCTCAATATCTCGCTGATAAAACTATTGAATATATTTTTCTAAAACGATGCAGACATTTTATTTGTTAAATAATAACCATTTATTTTTACGCATCCTATAGTATTGAATTTTTTATCTCAATTCTCTTATAAATTTATTTTTATTTTCCTCGTCAATGTTATCCCTTAAAATATAACTATAAAAACCTAAACCCTTAATTACTATCTAAATTTGATTATCTAAGTAAATCGTAACTTACTTTCCAAACGTTTATATAGCTAACTACAATTACTACGTCCACTCACAGTTTTAATAGGCCAAACAAGACTTAAACATCTATTGAAAGAAATAATGGATATAAAATACAACTATAATATTTCAACTTATTGTGCATTCATAAAACTAAAAATGTAAATTATGATTAAATATTAACTTTATTCGTATCACAATGTATTAGTAACCAACATGAATCTAAAATAAATATTTGATAAAAATTCAGTCCCGTTTTTTACAAATACAGACAATAGGCTAACCTATTGGATGATATATTAAATCCTGTATCATACATACGGAGTGGTTTTTAATGGGCCATAGTTGTGATCTTGTACACTAGAAATCTGATAACAAACATTAAATGGGGACCTTTCTTTGTTTTTGGATACATCTCAAAACATGTACATCTAACGTTTAAAAACTGTCACCAGTATGGCGGGAATTGTTTTATTACTTATGAAAACCCCTCTTGTATTTTGTTATTATTTTCGATAGGAAAAGTATTTTAATGAATCTTTGATCTTTAAACTTTTTTTATATTTAGGGAAATAATTAACCAGAGGGATAATGAAGTTAGGGGAGCACTAAGTATTAAGATTCTTTATGAAATTTTACATTGGAAAAGGGGGTTTTTAAATATGCGTTCAATATAATGTTTTTAACTGTAAACCTTTCTACTACTTTCCAATACAATGGAAATATGAGACTTCAAAAGTATTGATGATTGCTTATAGAGTTTAACATTGAGAAACACCTGACATACGAGATTTTTTCCGTTTTTTAAATATATATATATATATATATATATATATATATATATATATAAAGCGTTTTAACGTGAAAGCAGACTCATTCGTATAAGGAGTGTTTCCTTTCGTTCAAAATGCCTGTATAGTAAAATTATGCTTTGTTTAGCTTGTTCAGCCTACCAGTTGTAACTTATCATTGCTACACCCAACCGCGTACTTCTGACAGTAAAACATAGTTGAATTCATTTCTATTCAGTCCGTTCCATACATATAAACTACGTAGCATACGATTACAATGACACCCTCCCATGTATTCTCATATTACACAAATTAGGACGATGACGTGTTGTGTACGTTTAACATGCGGTTATCCTGCTCACTGAAGGTCACATTCTCTATCGGTTTTCAATATACGATATCCAGAGAGAAATTCTAGCAATCTTATTGGAATCTGTTTTATTCTTTTCGTATATTTAAAAATTGTTACTAACGTCTTTTTAGCACTCTCTCCCTCTCTCCCTCTCTCCCTCTCTCTCTCTCCCTCTCTCCCTCTCTCCCTCTCTCCCTCTCTCCCTCTCTCTCCCTCTCTCCCTCTCTCCCTCTCTCTCTCTCCCTCTCTCTCTCTCTCTCTCTCTCTCTTTAGGTTGAGTGAGATTTTTGAAAGTATCAATACAGTATCATTAAAAGTATCATTACTTAAATTCTTAGATATCTATATTCATGCATCAGCATTTCAATTTCGTAAGTTAAGTAATTTTCTATATAAGAAAAATTAGAAGAAAAGATAGAATTTTTTAAATCTTATTATTTTCTGTGATTTTTAACACTACAACATAACATGGTTGAGTCCATGAATTTTATTATTTTTTTAAGGAGAAGCTGATCGCCTTTAGGGTCTTATTCTAAACGTACTAATGAGCAACTAATCTGTGCGAAGATACTTATTAGTATAATAGTCGATACAGTACAAGGTTGACTGTACTGATAAAAATTCATATCGATCACATACAGGATTTGAAAATATGCTTTCACTAACTCAGATGCAAAGTACAAATTGGTTCATACTGTGGAGCCATCGGGTGTCAATTTCACAGTTGATTCTTATCAATAATAAAATACTAATGACTATATTAGTGTTTTTCTTTTATTCATAAGAGAAACAAAATAGGTCATTTCTATTAAACCGCAATCAAATCCAAGTTGTTTTCTCTACACACATTTTCTAAGATAATTCCCGTGGATAAGTATGACACAAATGTTCTTCGGCAATATTTAAAGAAGAATATTGTTTTCTCCTATTTCTAGAGGACAATATAATTACTTTATAACTATATCTAATTAATCGTTGACATTGTTAATATTCATAGTTAAAAATATATGTTTTATCTACGAGTATTGGGGCTACTTTACCAGGGAGCTGAGAGACAGAAAGTAGGAAGAAGATCGAGAAAGGGCAATGTGGTGTATTTAATAGGGAAGGGTTTTGTAAATAACTGGAGGCACATATATAAACTTGATCTAAACTTTAACTTTATGTTAATAAGTTCAAATATTTTTGAACTTATTAACATTATAAATAATTAAGATTATGAATAATTGGGAACATTTACTTTAATTATAATTATTATTACATAATTATAGTTAATTTGAATTATATTTTAATTTGTGTGTGTGTGTGTGTGTTCTCTCATATTTAGTGAACCATGTTGTATTTGAGAACAAAATAATAATAGTTACAAATAAATATACACTAAGCCGACTGATTGTAACATCACCAACAGCATGTGCCATGAAAGTAGGGCGTGTTCTATAAAAAATGGTTGATGTTGGAGATCCTGTGCAACGTTATGGTGTCATCTATTATGTCCCTGAGCTTCATAACCGTAGCTATAGATCATACATATTTCATGCATCTGTGCCAAAAGATCGTAAATAATTTACATTGTCCTTTAATATCTTATACAGGGTAAGTTTGCGGAATTCACCTCATCGATAGGACTTCGTAATAGATTATTATTTTTTATTTTTAATATGGTTGGATATTTTAGTAATTAAAACCTTGTATTGCTTTTATATGTTAAAACTATTTACACACTCAGCAAAATCTTATTAGATATATCTCAATGAATACGTTAAGTAACTGTCTTTTATACAAAGCCTAACAAAATAGGATAATTTTCTATATAATTTGTAATTGTATTGACTCGATATTACCAGTTGGTGACTTATATTGACTGTAGTTTTAAAAACATTTCCTTGTCAGGAAATTCTCGTATAGTATTAAACTTGATATGTATTTCACGACAAATTAAAATTTTAATTAAATTCGTATCAAGATATAAATACAACTGTCAACGAACTGGAACCTAAATAAATGGTCAGTTTACGTTTCTGTCTGAATTCTGCTGTTAAATAATGTGCCCCCATTAACTAAACGGCGTCCACATTAAACTCTGGCCTTGTGGCAGAATCGGGTCGTTAAAACAAAGGGCTGTATTTAAAACTGCGGGATAGCTCCTTGTTACATTAATTCTTTAATGCTAATAAGTGTTGTTCACTTGCTCCTTATTCGTTGTTTATAGCTTCTTCATTTGTAATGTCCCAAGTACACTTATTAATATAAAATATATAGCAACCGTATACAATTATTATTTCATCAATTTTTGAATTTTAGTCATAACGTCAAAAATATTTCTATTTAATTTCTATAATTTAATATATATTTTCTATATTTCATATTTCTATTTCTTATTTTTATTTCCTATTTGTATTTAAGAACGGTTAAAGTGTTTAAATTTCGCTCGAAAATAATAGTTTTTGGATAAGTCTATAGCGTGAAGTACTTTTATTTGTTTAGATATTTTAAACTACTCATAGGCTACCTATCCGTAAGTCTTAGCAAGTACGCGTGTATTATAAATAGTTTTTTTTTCAAGTACTTATTCTCGAAGCTGGACCCAACTATTTTTATCAATTTAATACTTTAAAAATAAATAACTTAAGACCGTGTTCCTTTCAACCTTTCTAACATGCCATGGATCTAAAATTGTTTATTTTAATGCTCCCCGGCCACTGCAAATCCCTCCACATGGAAAAAAACAAGGATTTCTTACTATGAAGTATCATGCTAGTAAAATAGTTTTACTGATATTACAACATACCTAAGTTTTATTTCCCAAGTTATAATTTTAACTCGCCTTTGGCTCGGCCCCAGGCCCCCATGATGTACACTTGCAAATTCGGGGATAAGAGGGATTTGGTGATTGGTAAAATTCGGACATGAGGTCATGCCAGGAAATTCCCTGGAGGGGTTTTAATGTTACCAGGGGTAAAGAAACCAGGCGGTTTAATTTACTCAGGAGGTTATCTGGTCATACCAGGAAATTATCGCGGGGGGGGGTTAATGTTACCGGGGGTTAATGACACACGTGGGCCTATTTTAGAGAGTGTTGTGTCTGTGAACATAATAAAAATTCACTCGGCCCCTATCTACTATTGACGCTTAGTTAACGCTCAGCCAATTTCTAATGTGGGGTTGTATTCACTCGTTAACCTAGAAAAGCAAGTGCAATCTGAATCTGGAATGAATTACACAAATATTAGTCACGTATAGTGTTTAATTTTAACCAAACTTTTGAGTTAAAGGGCGTTTTGTGGCTTAACCATTGCAGTTACGACAAAAAGTGCCTGGAACGTTTTTGTCGGAAATTTAATTTTAAGTAGGATTTTGCCCTCTGATTTAAGCTATGACCTCTGGTTTAGCCGGTACAGAGCATGGAAGAGAAGTCTGCACTGGTCAACTATCGTGAGTTTTTTAGTATAAATATAATAAAAACCAATCTTAAGCCAGTATTTTTAAGGTGTTTAGGGGGTTTAATTTTCTCATGAGTTTATCTAGTCATGCCACGAAATTCCCAGGGGGAGGTTAATGTTACCGGGGGTTTAGACATCAGGGGTTTAATATACTCAGGAGGTTATCAGGTCATACAATAAAATTCCAGGAGGGGGGTTAATGTTACTGGGGGTTAAGACATAAGGGGGTTTAATTTACTCAGGAGGTTATCTGGTCATACAAGAAAATTCTAGGGGGGGGGTTAATGTTACCGGGGGTTAAGACATCAGAGGGTTTAATTTACTCAGGAGGTTATCTGGCTGGTCATACAAGGAAATTCTGGGGGGGGGTTAAAGTTACCGGGGGTTAAGACACACGTAGGTCTCTTTCGAAGGGTGTTTTGTTTGTGTGCATAAATAAAATTCACTCTGTCTCTAATTACTATTAACCTTCGCTGACGCTCAGCCAATTCCCGAGGGGGGTTGTAGTCACTCGGTAACATAGTAATTATATGTTAAAGCCGGAACCAGTATGAATTGAACAAATCATAGTAGCAAAAAATTAAAAAACACCCAACATGTGCTGTTGTTTTTAGGTGTTCAATAAACACGATAAATATTTTACCATTAAAGAGCGATTTTCAGGCATAGTAAAGGATAAGAGACAATAAGTTAAAAAACCTTTTTTTATAGATCTCATATATTTCTAGTTACTAAGAGATAAAGGTTTAAGCTACGATCAACGGCTCGGCTGATATCGACTCCAGAAACAAGATTTCCACGTAAAAATAAAAAAATATTTTAATTTTTACTCGTTTTTACGGCCGAACCATTGAAGATAGGGCAAACCTTTACTGGACATTTTTTGTAGAACACAAGATTTTTTAAATCCTTTATTCAGTATGTTTTGAGCTACGACAAATTATTTCGCCGCTATGGGGCTCGGAATCTAAATTCTCACAAGAAAATTACGAAACATTTGCACATAATCGCGTTTTTCGACTTAACTGATGAAGAAAGGGCCAAAATTTAATGGACCTTTTTGTAGATCACGTCATTTCCTAAATCCCACTTTAGTTTTGTTCCAACCTACGACCAATGGTTTGGCCGCTATTGATCCCGCTATTGATCCCGAAATTGCAAAAAAATTGCACATAATCACGTTTTGTGGCCAAACCGATGGAGATAGGGCAAAAAGTCACTAGATCTTTTATGTAGGCCGCACAATTTGCTAATTTGATGGGTCAATAAGATTTGAGCTACGACCAACCGTTAGGCCGCTATCGGGCTCCAAAAATTATTTTTAAAGAAATAATCTCTGGAATGTTTAATAGTATTGTAGCGTTTTGTGGCCTAGTTATGGCTTTTTTGTCCCATCCTCCTATGGGAGATGGGACAAAAAATCACTGGATCTTTTTTGTAGTTCACTTTACATTCCTGACTAACGATTTTTCGTCAGATCCGAGCTAGCTCAAACGGTTCACCCGCCATCGGGCTTACAAAAAAGGCCTGCAAGGGTAAAAAAATGCGCGATTTTTTGCGAATTTTTTTTAGAGATTTAAAAGATAAAAAGTCCGGTTTTCAGACGTTTCCTGTTGGTTATAAAACAAAAGGTACCTGCGTGCCAAATTTCAAGTTTATAGCACTTCTAGAAGTAGGTTAGAATTTGTATACATATATCAGTCAGTCAGTTTCACATGCGGCTGTATATATATAAGGATTTAGGGTCATAACTACTAGCCCTGTATGTTACTCTCGGTCCTTCGCTCATTGCGTGTCACCTTACTAAGTGTGTTGCTCATGCACAATTGTCTTTTCTCTTCCACGTTCCGCTCTATTGATTTCTAATTCGGTGATTGTTTCATGATTAGAGTATATTTTTACGACAACCGTTGGTAATTACTTCATTAATTTTCTTCAACTCATTATATATTAACGTACGTAAATTACAGTTGAAACAAATCTATTATGAATCTCATTAGTAACAATTTTAAACTTTTGTTAGGAATTGAAACGAGGAGATAAAAATGTAAATTATTCCAAAATGTACACAGTAGCAAACAGAATTGATATTACATTCAGATTTCACTAATGATAACATTGTCATAACAATATTGTACTTACTGATGGAGAAATTCGGTCAGCATTAAGCCGTAACTATATCTTATTTTATGTTGGAAATATAAGAGTTACAGTAAATAAAAAATGTGTCTTGCCAAATAAGGTTTAAAAATTGGTTGCACTAGGCAATACAAACTTTACGATAATTGTAGAAGGAGACTAGAACTTGATTAAAACTGTAAAAGAAACTAAGTTTCCTATCACGTACACGTCTGTAGCTGGCTTGAACTGGTGCAGCATTGCTGATTCCTGCTCTGTCTTACCTATAACTGTTATTGCTGCAGCTATTCTTATAAAGTAACACTTCAGACGGTATTTCTCACAGTCGTACTCTCATACGTGTCCATCGATATTATTTTTCAGTTAGTCACATTGAATAGGGGTTTTATAGCGTATACAAATATGTAGAATACGTGATAGTATTCTACACAAGTTATATGAGGAGTATACTGGAGTAAGCTTATCCCAGATTTAATTTTAAATATTGCCCATGACTTAAATAACATGCGAGATGGCTTAGGGTATCGTCTTTCTTAACATTAAATAGTTAAATTAAAACTGACACATATTAATAATTGTGTCAGCAATATATATATATATATATATATATATATATATATATATATATATATACATAAGAGAGCTTATGAAACTCGTTCACTGCCACGACGTACAGCAGAGTCTAAATTTTTGCTGGTTTTATTGGTAGTGTATAAATACTGCAAATTCGAGATGAATATATTACTTTAAGTGTAATAAATATATTACTTATTAATATATGAAATTACGCCATGTGGGAGAGTTTCTACCTCGCTAAAGCTTGCTTTACTTGTGTTTATTTAGAAGAATAAATTATTGGTAATTTTCTCATGATTGCACGGCTTCTATTGACGCTATTATGCCGGTATGATGCCAAACAATACATAATTTGTTGAGGTGAGTAGAATATTTTCACTCCGAGTTCTATATTAGCGGCTGGAATAATCATGGTTTGGTGTGCCCGTTACATTATTGGATCAGCTGGCAGTAAACTTATAGTGTATTTAAACAGTTTATACCACTGAAATATTAACAATGTAGGAACACTCCACTCCACGTGTCCCGTAAGAATCTTCGTTGAAGTTACGTTAATTATTTCAAGTATGTAAGTATTTATACTAGACTGTATGTGTCACTGTGTTATACATGTAACAATCCCATAGATTCCACTCAGTTTGTTTACACATTTATCTACTTTTCACAATACCATCATGGTTACTCATAAGAGGTTGCTAACACTCAACCAAATTCCACGAGATGACATTACCATTAAATAAAATCATATATTATCTAAAGTTTACAGATTCATGGATAATTTTAAATCTGTACGATTCTCAAGATATCGTGTAGATAGAGAGACATACAGACAAAAATATGGACAGACATACAGAGAGAGAATATATTTCAGTAATCCCCCTCCCGATTGTTATATGTTGAGGGGCCATACAAATTATTAATTATTTCTCTACCGTTGTTTGTCTTATTCATAATAAATCAACATTAATAGATGAACGAACATAGAGTGGTTTCAATTTTTCAAACTAATAGATATAAATGAAATAATATGTGAGGTCAAGAACTGAAGTTCAGAGCTGTATCGAAAAGATTCATGGATGATATGTAATTTTGGAAAGTGATTAAAGACAAAGAAATTTATCCTTAAATCTTAAATATAATTTAACTTTTTCCCTACATAACTTTTACGCATAACAAGAAAAACTTTTACTACTCTAAATATCCAAGAAAAGGATATTCTTTCAATCCCAACATAAATTTTGAGCAGTAGTGATTTTTTCATACTGCGAACTATACATCAACCTCAATAATGCCAATTCACCCTCCAGTTGGATTCCTAAGCTTATAAAAACACAACTAATTTATTGAGGTTTATAATTACGTCCTAACACTAAATTATGTGTTGTAAAACTAATACATTTGGCATTGAATCTATGTAACACATTTAATTTTCAGTAGTTTATAACCAAAATAGTTTACATTATAAGAGTTTAAATCAACTATATCCAAAATATGTTGCTGTTAAGTGCATATTTAATTCAAACAGCAATAATTTTTTTGACCACATTTCTCTTTTTACACTAATTTCGTAAAACTTAATTAAGCAGTTTCTGGAGCGCCCACACACTTTCAGTGTAAAATACTTTCAAAGGTGCACACTCTGCTTTCTGACAGCCTAAATCAAGAGCGTTTGTTCTTTTACTGTACAGTTGAAGAGCAGACTGATGTGGGTCTAATCCCCTTAAACATCAATATCTCAACTTTGTAATGGTGTGAAATGCAGATGAACTTGTTTGTATTTTGCCACCTGACTGAAATGGTTTAATCGTTTTTCGGTAACGTGCAGAATATTTCTGAAGCACAATATTTATCTTTATCGATGAGTAGTGATAAGTTATTCATCGAATAAATTGTACGTATTATGATAATAATATTGAAAAATTATAGATTTCAATGAAAATAAAAAGTTAACTGATCCAAACATAACAAACAGGATACAAACAGGATTTTATATCACTATGATAAATTAAACCTAAGAAAAAACTCAACAAGTTTTAGCAAACTTAAAATGTATTGTTGCATAACCATGGAAATAGATAAAAATGTCTACAATTACATAACTATCAAACTGAACTTATTAACAAGTCTTGAAAACTAAAGAAAGAATGAAACTTGTATTCGGGAATCCGTTTTTACAGTTTTATTTATGTATTATATTCGTAGCTACCTTAAAGAGTTTGAAGAACAAAATTTTGTTATATACGTTATATATAATTTATATTATGAGACCATCCATATTGAGTGATCAACATATTGTACAATATACGTGTTATATTCCTATCTGAGGTAATAATAATTCCACACTCTTCGAGTGCTGAACGTACTTAGATAGATTAATGGCAATATTTGCGGTTAGTAAAATTAAACACGAATTATATAATAGCAGTGAATACACATAAAATCTATTACACTTTGTAACTACGAGTTACCTATCTCAATGAAAATAAGAACAATACTCGATAAAATATACAAATTTACTTTTTTTATTTAATCAATTAATTAGTGCCATTTATTAATACTGTTTGATTTAAAACGTGTGTATGTATACGTTATCTTATAAAAGTGAATACATTTCTCACTATACAGCACAAACTACGAATGAAATAAAAACCATGCACGGAAATTTTCGAAAGGATATGCTTCATAAATATATAAAGTTTTTCATTTTATACCGGAGAGAGGCGAGTAAAGCGTGTCTTGCCGCTACTTCCCCTGCGCTGGTTTGTTTATAGATATTACGTGCACAGAGGCCCAATGTGTAGGAAACTTTTCCTGTGTTGTTGATATACGATAGTGATCTTTAACGTTGGGCTGTTTGTAAAAGATTTCTTTGGTGTCTCACTTTGAATTTTCCGAAGGTGAATTTGAAAATTGTCAAGTGCTGTGGTATGTATAAAAACTGTTAAAAACTGAAACGGGACTGTTGGGTAATGTGCTTAACATGTATAGAAAATAAAAAATATGATGTTGAAATTCGAGAACTTCCATCTGCTTCTTCTTAAAAGTACGATAAACAAACTTTTTATTACAGAATATGTTAAACATTTAAAAAGGAAATGTGCACGAGAAAATAAGTTAATTGCTAATCAAATTATGTCTTAAGCTATAGGATTATTATTTAAGTCTAAATATGTTATCATGTTGTTAATATACGAGAACGTAATACAATGCTCATCTCCATCCTTCATCACAGATCATCTTCATACTACCATGGCTGGGACATCAATCTGCTGTACATGCATCTATGCATCTGCAGTATTGTAACTCTATTAAATAATACAGTTTATAATTCGAATCTAAGTAATGAAATCCACCATATCGTAATTTTTTAAATTAAAAACATAAATAATAATGCTGTCAGAATTAGAATTACACACAAGAAAACCAATCTATGGAGTTATATGGTACTTTAATTATTTATATAGTTTATTAATGGAGTATTTCAATCTAAATTAAATACTCCTTTAAAATATTATCTACTTAAGAAGGATTAAGGATGGATGAAATGCCTAAAACAGTACGACGTCATCAAAGAGAAAAGTTACAAACACTTACTTCAAAAAGCTTGTAGAAGTTCCAGAACTTGTATGGAATATATTTCCTCTGTATGGCATACATTATTCCACATATTTAACCTCCGTTGCTATGGTTACATTACTAAGTAGCTTTGCAGCACAGAACTATAATATTCTAATAATATTATAAAGTCGAAAGGACCTTTGTTTGTTTGTTGTGCTTTCACGCATAAATTATTCAACCGATTTCTCTCAAATTTTACACTGAGAATTTGGGATCCCTGTGATGAATATTGACCTATTATTATATACACCCTATTGGACTCTAAAGCAGTTAAAATCCCATAATAATTATTAAAGTAGCGAAATATTAATTGAAAGAGCCTTTTAAATGTAATCAAGTGTTTTGTGTAAACATTATATAACGATAGCACGATCATGTGTCTCAGTAGTTTTACTACCATTTTAAATATGTTTATTGTTATAGTGAAAGCATAACAAAAATTAAAACACTGCTTATTTCAACATTGTAGCAACAAGGCAAACAAAATAGTTTATTTTACTTAATGAACTATTTATTTTACTTAATGAACTAAATTGTGAATCTTTATATGTAATGTTATTGAATTTGGTTTCGTTAGACATTGTGGAGCGGCATATTACGGCTTAAGGGCCAAAAACGGAGGGCCTGTTGATTAGCTTGATTCAACAAACCATTCACTTGATTAAAATATAATTAATTAGAACTAGAAATACAAAACCTGAAATTAGAATTACTCGCCATTCTTCTTAACCTTTGGTCTTCTTAATCATAAACACTGAAAAATGGGTATCTGTTGTATATATGAGATTATATACATGTACCTGATGAAATAATACTAAATAATTCTATTTTTTAAATATCATAGGACACTGTCGTATAGGGTTACAAGTGCTTTAAAAAAAAGTTATGAACTTTGGTTTTGGAGTTCCTCAACATTGATCAAAAATAGGTTGTGTTACTGAAATCATAAGAGCTATTCTAACAAATACGCGGTAAGTTGTATGGAAATTGCAGGCGATGCCTCGGGTATGTGCTAGTCAAACACAAAAATGTTATGAACAAACTCCCTTTCGAGGCACAAAATTTAATCCAATGTGGTTCTGATTTGTAGTCACCGCTTCAACGTGAATATGTTAGTATCATAAATAAAATGTATTAACGGATATTATAGTCTTACTGCATAAAACAGTATAAGCGTGTAACATGTAACATCTAAAACGAGAAAAATGTTACTGCGGTCCAAAAACTAAACTTATGAGTTATTGTTAAATCGTACTGATGTTTTAAACACTATGTAATATTAGAATAGTTAGTCCAAAAGATACAATAAGACTCGTCACGCTTTTAATTTACCGTATAGTGAATTAGAATGATCACTTAGAAATTAATTGATTTCTGAAAGCTCATTTGACAAATAAGGTTTGAATGTTGGAAAGAGATTTTAATAGCTTTTGATATAATTAGCTTATACAATCTACAGTAAGTATGACACACAATTCAAACAAGATATATTTAAGAAGGAGCATAAGATGACCTAGTTGAGGGCTATACATATGCTAAAATTACTAAGTATAGATGCAGAGTAAAACAATTCATTAGTAAAGTAAGCAAGGAATCTTGTACTCGTGACTAACATAAAACTTGTGGTGATCATTTGTCTAAGAATATTAATCAAATATTTCTCCCTCATATGATATTATAAGAACAAAAACAGAAATATAATAGGAACTAGATAAAATTATATACTACCAGTAGTTTTCCTGAAAGATCTATTATGTTCACAGCAGTACATATGTATTCATTATTCAGTTTATTATAATAAGGTAGATTTGTGATTCATTTCAGAAACCATAAAAATCTATTGCCTTATATGAAACATAATTGAACATATTCAAATATCTTTATCGTCGGTTAAAGTTATTGAGCATTTGATAAGATTATGAATAATTATTTTATAAAAGGTGCAACAGTTTTGTGAGCGTTTACTAGACAGGGAGGGTAGATACGATAGCAACACTTCCCCTGTAGCGTTACAGTGAAGGCTATCGTTGTCCTTTCAGTGCCCATGAGGGCCGGTCAATGATGCTAGGAACACAGTTTACCGCAGTGTGACTAGTTTGAACTAAGCTAATAAATATTTACATGTACTGTATTAAAATTTGGTCGTATAAAATAGATTTTTGTATTTTAGAGGTTCATTTCAGTGTTTGATGAAATATGTATGGCAGTTTAGTTTTAATTGAATAATAATTGACAATTACCATTATTATAATAAATGTTAACATAATATTTAGTAACTAGACAATAACATTCACTAACTTAAATATATTAATAATAGTCATGTTAATGTCACTACCGTCTATTTTTGTTATTGAAAATGCATACTACAAATAAAAACACAATATTTATAAAGTGACTGTCACATCTAATGCAATATCCGGCCTCTTCGATATCTAGTTTAGGGAATAACGATGACGTAATGTAACTGAAAACTTTCTGCCGCACATTGGGCCTGCGAGCGACGCATGTCTCTGTAGCGGGAGTTGGATACATGGAGGAAGCTTACTGTGCTACTTTACAATATGCCTCAGCTATGTGATATGAGGAGTGTAATACAAGTTTTACTGCAACTACAAACACATACGCAAACGCACACACACACACACAAATTTCTTCCTTAGTTCTTATTTCCTTTTATTACTTAACACATATAATAACGTTCATATGGCATTTATTTTAACAAATATGTTTTACTAAAATACATTATTATTGAAGGCATTCAGATAAATAAATAATGAAGAGAAATATCAAATCATGAACTGACTACGGTAAATGATACCATTTTATTTTATTTTGTATTTACATCAGTCTTGACAAACATGTGCAAGTAGGGATTTTAATAAAATGATTTGTAAATAAGTTGCATGGTCAAAGTACGTATACAGTAACTAAATATTTAGACTTATAATGATTTTATCTGTGATTGTGTTTAGTCTATGAATGTTTTGTTTAGGTTGAATAAACCTCACCAGGCGATACAGACTCTTTTGGAGAAAATGTTCGAACCTATTTCAATGGTTTTAATATCATTCGATTCATACCTTTACACATTCTCATGAGCACACTTTGAGGTCTTTAGTGCTGAATTGTACGATTTGAAATTTTTCTATTTAAATAAAATTAATTTGAAATGTAAGCAGTCCAAACTAATTTTGTATATCAAAACGCAAATATTAAATAAGATTGTTTCAATTTTTTCCACCGTAATGTGTATGATTGAAAATAATACTATCTAGATGTTACGTGTAGTTTAAATGTAACATGTATCAATACTTCTTTCTTAACATTAAATTATATCCATCCTACATTACATTCTAGTTAAAAATGGAATGATTCTTAAAAGTTGTGTAAAGTTGCCAAAAACAAACCTTATAGTTTTTGTTGCGATTTTTCTTTTGAAAACATACTAATGTGGATTTATAAAGGTGTCAATGAATATAAAAAAAATATCTAGTGTATTAACAATCTGTGTAAAATTTATAAATAACAGTCAAAGGAAAATCTATATAATGTAACAATGAAATAGCTTAAGCCTGCAAAACCAGAATGTCTTTCAGTACTAAAAATTATAAAAAGGAAGAAGTAGGTAGAATTTAAAATAGGTACTCGGAATGAAAGGAATGAAACATATACAGACAGGATTTACTGCGACATTTTGTCAGTCACGGGCCTACAACGTCAATGCGCTTATCTTGTCTGTGACAATATCCTGGCCCAAATGAGGAGCGCTTGTTAAGTTATGTTTTGGGTGGTGCCAGAACTTAACATCTTGTTCCTCCACAGTGGAATATTTGCACAGTGACAATCCAGAACACAGCTTTTCTTTTAATCAGATCCAAAACTTGAGTATGGATTATTTTTATAAACATCTCCTTCGGAAAAGAATGTTAACAGAAATGATAGACTACAACATAATTTAAATATAGATTTGTTTACCTTTCTAATATGGTATCGTATAAGTAGCTAGCTGAAAAGTATATATGATGCCAATAATCTATGCTGCAGTACGTGTAGGGATGCACACTAATTGGATCATAAAAGTAGTTATTACGTAATATTTCTTCCTTGTAAAGTAAGGTAATTCCGAATTAGTCACAAAATATACTTTTTCTATAAAATAATATCTTTAAAAAAACTGTACTAAAAATAGAAACAAAAACATTTTTGACTATGAATATACTATATAAATCACAGATAATTCCAAACATTTTGTGATTATGGATCAGAATACCAGAATACTATAATTATTATTGAGAATTCTTATTTACTATGATGTTGATCTCTGTCCTACCAAAATTATATTACAAAATGTCAAAAGAATTTTTTTATTTTACCATTTTGTAATGAACATTTTGCAGGTACATAGTATGTACACCCAGAGTAAACCCATAAAGTTGAATTAATATCTTTGACAAACTATAAGAAATATAAGGTAAATGTTTAAAACCTTTCTAAAATATATTAAATACATTACTCTGTCTTATAAGATTTACAATAATTGTAATTGAATGTATACTAAAGTTCACGTGAGTGTCAAATTTGCTGAATACATTAATCTATGTCTATTAATATATTTTACAGACTATGGAAAATTATTTAAATCCTTTTCTTACAGCATAGAATTTAATGTGAAAAAATATGTTTAGTTTATTATATAGTTTCAATGTATAAAAAGTAATAGTTTGTAAAATTTGTTAATAACTTTATGACCTATATAAATTTTCTTGTAAACATATAATACACACGGTCTGCTCATACAGTGTGCGAGTTACAGTATGATCAACTGTCAGAATACTGTCAACCCTTGACCTTGACTACAGCCCATGCAGCACAGCAGACTAGGGTTATACAGGCGTGCAGCAAAAACTGTTTTTGGAGCCTTATACATTTACATTACTTATGATGAAATCTGCTGACATACACGTGGTCTGAAGGAAACATCTGGTGTGCAGCAATTAATATAAAGCATGTGGACTGTAGAAAAATCTTTGAAAAATCATTCTGGGACGCAGTCGGTTTTTATACGTTCTTTCTGATTTAGACGGAAGAAAAATGTAGATTCTGTGAAATATTATTAATTTATTCTCACGAGATTTACATGTACTCAATATCTCGAGAATCATTCGAAATTCAAAAATACCTTAGGAAATGTTATAAACGTTTCAGAACAGTCTCTAAATTTATAAATAACGGAAATTTTAATGTTAAAATTTAAACGGTCACCATAATAGAAAACAGATTGTCGAAATATTTAAAAGTCAATTCATGTACCAAGTACGAAACGGTTTCAGTATTCCCATTACCAGCTCTTGCCGATATAATACTTCTCACGGGATTTACATGTAATCAATATCTCGTAAAGCGTTCGAGATGCAAACAAATATCTTTTTTAAATTTGATTTCAATCCATAATACTTTAGTTTTTCTCTAAGTTTACAAATAACAAAGTTGTCATATTTTAAAGTTAATACGGCCGCAATATTTAAACGAAATTACGTACAAAGCTGGCCAACGAATTTAGTCCAGGTATTTAAACGGTAAAGTTTTGTACCAAGTTTAATTAGGATTCATGAGATCACTATCATCATATCTTGATAGCTTTACCGATAAAAAGGACTATTTGTAGTCAGTAGGATTTAGAATGATAGAGTTGGATGTTGATATAAGCCAATAAAATGTTTGTTTGTTATTTATGTAAGAGTAATAATTTCATAGAAGGAGAGGCGGAAAATTCACGGAATATTTTTACAGATAACAAAGGGAAGAATTGCAGGTGGGGACGACACTAATGATGGAAAGGGACGTGCAGGGCTTGTATCTGCACTATTTATATCTCAGGCAATGGCATAGAACATACGAGAGGTTTTAATGTGTACGAGTATATGAGCATATATAATTTTTAGTAAATTACTGTACAATTAAAACAAAGTGTTTTTAAAACATTGGCACTATATTTCGGTGAAAACCGTCTTCAGGTGCGAAAATTGTATAAAATATAAAAGAAAACAGTACAAACGAAAGTAAATAAACAGTAAATAAATAATAATATAAATATAGATGACATGAACTAAACAATTGTTCCATATGTTGATTTCAAATTTAGACGTTTTTGGCTAAGTTATCTGATGTTGAGTCCATGTGGAATTTTGCTCTTTAAAACCAATTGGTGTGCTTGTTCTAATGTTCTGAGGTAAATTGGGTTTGAATTTGTATGTACTTGCCGAATAGGTTTGACTGAATATGTATTTTCAAAAGTTTCATTGTGATTTATACCATGAGTCACGACATATTACTTGTTTAGTCATAACATTATACAATGTGTTGTTTTATAATTTGTTATTGACGATGGAAGGTTTGAAAGGATAGTAGGATTTCGGACGTTTGTCATCGTTATATGATAACTTATAACACTAAGTTTCAAGGATTGAAATCAACCCCCTTTTTCAGGTGTAACCCTAATGCATTAAAATTCTAAATTATACAACGTACTCAGTAGCCCAATGTCCCATCCAATATAGATTGTCATCCCTGTATACCCCAATGTTTATTCGTAGCGTACTGTCGATTTATTTATAATTTCTAGGCAATGACGTTATCAGAGTGTGGATGACATTGATTGTGATGTGACTCATTCCATAATCTCAAAGATTACTATAGACAGATGATTATAATACGTCATTCGGTTTGCATGGTAATCCGGAACGTCGCTCGTTGAATTAATTTTACTGGTGCGATTAAAAGAAATGTGCAAATTGTATTACTTGACAAACTTTCCAACTTTCCCGTGAGTGTGTTATAAAATTATTGTAATGTTTCCAGTTACGATATGAAGTCTATTATTGTGAATCAATCATACATTGCATATTAAATGTAAGAACTCATTTTATTCATAAAATGTTGGTTTACCCATAAACAATATTGTAAATGTACATGGTAGATATGTGCTGTTATTAAATTGTTATAAGTCGTCGATTCATAACTACATATAGTCCCGTCAATTTAGCCCAAAAATAGGGGTAACCTTGCGATAATTTCCAGAAAGCTGAAAATTTGCATATATGTTAGGGATACCATTGTTATGAAATTTAGAAAAGTCCCCATCTAGCCCATGTCTGCAAAATTGTTTATTCAAGGTCAAATTTCACAAATATAGGTTTTTTGTTGTTTATTTTGCGGCGATGAGTTAGTTAAGTGGGGAATACAAAAAGAAATCTCGTCGTAAAATTTGTAACGTTAGAACTCTTTCATTTAAAGATTCAGTTATGAAAGCAGCTCAGTCTCGTTCTGATGATACCACAAAAACTATTATTGCTCGCATCGGGTTTGAACACGATTTTGTTGCTGCTGAAGTTACGTACCATAATGATTGCTTTGTATCATTTTTGAAGCCGACCACTGGAGGTCAAGTCGTTCGTCCTCAAGATGAAGCATTGTAACTTTCCATGGAGGAAATATTTTCATATATTGAAAGTAGAGATGACTGCCAGTTTACGTTAGAAGAATTAGAAAATATTTGTAAAAACGTAAGTGTTGATAACAGAACAATTAAATTACGATTGAAGTTAAATTATGGTAATAGAGTCATTATTACTCAGAAACTAGGACAATTAACATTGCATGTTTTCTTGTTAGTTATCATGATATTATCAATCAAGCTTGGAGTGAAAAAAAACTAAATGTAAAGAAGAGCGATTGAAGGTCCTATCAAATGCGGCAGCAATTATTCGGGAAGATAATCAATCGGTTCAACCATATACAGCTTTTACATGCTATGACTGGCTGTGATACAACATCAGCAATGTTTTGAAGGGGTAAAACCACAATTTTTTAATTGTTTGAAAAAGAAAATGTTATTACTCAATGTTATATTATTGTGCTCAAGCTTTCGAGGATATAAACTCTTCACCAGAAACTCATTTTCTTCTGTCTGCTCCAAAAAATTACTTCCATAGACAAATTACGTTACTTATCTTTTGCTAAACAATCACGTAATACAAAACGTGTGCAATTAGATGGCCTTCCTCCAACCGCGGCTTCTGCTCACCAACATTTTTATCGTGTATATAACTTGGTTCAGGTGTGGCTTGGTAATCAACTAGACCCAGAACAATGGGAATGGAAGCACGTCAATAATGCATTGGAACCAACCCACACGCTTCTTACACCTGCACCAGAAAACCTCCTTAATTCAGTTTTATTTTTTTTTTAAGTGCAAAAAGGGGTGTAGCTTAAGATGCGGCTGAAAAAATAGGCTTATTTTATTCACTAGCTTGCACCAATCGTGTTCAAATGTTGAGTATCCAACAGAAGGAGGTTTTTACATCAACGACGAAACAACTGATGTATCGCTGTTAGTATAATTTACGTCAACTCAAGAAGATGAGGAAGAAGAAGAAAATAGAGAGAGAGAGAAGATGGAGTGAAAGAAGAGGAAATAATTAATAACGATGATGATGAATAAGATATGTTTACAATCAAGTATAACGGGACTTGTTATTCGAGCTGTACCTGATCGACAACGACCACACTGACAAGAGTGCAACGACTGAAAAGAAGAAGAATAACCAAACATTCATTAAATTTTACTGGAATAGACTGTGGAATAGGCCTACCGGGGAAACCACATTGCAAAAACCGCGCTAGGTACACTACCTCATAGGTGGCGTAGAAACGTGTTCATATTATAGACAATACAGCGTAAGAAAGATTTGTAATTTTTTTTTCTCAAAAATGGTTAGTGTTATGAAAAACATCATAATGAGCATTTTTTAGATAATTGCATAATCCACAATTTTAGTCTGATGTATTTTTTCATTAAACTAACCGCTTTGCTGAAAAATAAAAAAAAAACTATTTTTGTGAAATTTGACCTTGAATAAAAACTTTTGCAGACATGGGATCGATGGGGACTTTTCACAATTTCATATGAATGTTGTTCCTAACATATGTGCAAATTTTCAGCTTTCTGGGAATTTTTGCAAGGGTCAATGTCTAAATTGACCGAACTAATAATATATTAATATAATTATTTTGACCTATTTCGTAATTAGTTATCCTGTTATAGTTCATTAAAATAAGGAATTTGTTGGTATCAAAATTAATATTATATTACTTTTTACCTAAACAACTTTAGCTGATGTTGCATGGACATTTCTAAATCCATAGACTACTTTATTCTCACATTGTTCCACGTAATCATATTGAAATATCTTTCCGGTTTAACATTTTTCTTATGGGATAACACTGAAAGTCGACTCACTATACCTGACTCCTATAAAGCTAAGGAAATGGAACTCAGATCAAGGTTCTGGTCAACCCTAGCACTCATTTTAACCAAAGTTGAGTAAAACTTTTATGGATCAAATGCTAACTCAATACGATTTATCTATTTATGCAGAAAGATACCGTAGTTCCAGAAAATACAAAATATTCACCACAATGACCTAGACACCATATAGTTACGTAGATCTATACTATTATTGTACACATTCAGTGGACTACATTAGGTTTAAGAGCCACTTTATTGTAAATTCATAATATTATTACACCAAATATTACATATAGTTGATAATGAGGAATATCAAACATTACACACTTTGAGGAATATTTCTTATTACGTAACATACCATCTTAAGAGACCATCTTCAAGTAATAACATTAAGAATGTCAATAGCAATTATTAAGAATGTCTTTACAAATACTAATTGATTTATTTTATTTAAGTCGTTTTAAATTTCAGACGTTAAAGTTAAGTCAAGGTGTTTTTTCTTCTAAGATTACAAAAATGAAACAACATTCAATAAATAAATAGTGGATATATTTTTTAAATTCAAAATTATGTTGTCACAACAATTAAAGATGTGTACAACATTTACTGACAGATATTTTTACAATGTCAAAATGTGTTGGCAGTTCATATACTTTTATACTCCAGAGTATTCAGAAGCGATGAGGAAAAGTGGTCCTTTGAATTATATAACGATGCAAGAAATCGATTTCGTCTCGGCTACCAGACTCCGGGCTCTGTGGACGACACGAACACATCGCCATCTGTCTCTTATTGAAGCCTCACTGATTACGTTTCATAACAGACCTACTATAGTATATGTACTACAAAGCTGAACGGTGTGACTGTATGACTGATTCTCGCTGACTCATTAACTAAATCTCCACTTATTATTGTATTCATTCGGTCAACATAAAATGTGAAGTTAGAACAACATCATATATTGTCTCTAAATATAACGGTGAACTATTTGTGTTTACATAAATTTTTAGGAATTAAAAAAAATTGAAAGTTGGAAATAAAACACACACACATTGTTTACATAGAATAGCTTATTATATCTTGTAGGCTCTTTCCATTAACATTAACAATACTTGTTTTCTGTAATGCAACTTTAGACGCCAATATGGAAGTTTACGAAAATTTTTAGCGATTTTTGTAATAAAAATAGCCTATATGCTAATGTGGGAACTCAAAAAATATCCATACAATGTTCCAGTATAATCGGTACAGTAGTTTTTACGTGAATAAGATACAAATGAACACACAGATAGACACCATTAAATTTTATATGACCATATAGATATTGATATCATTCTGATTTTGACAATAGTGTTATTGAAAAAGATTTCTGAATTGGTCATTAAAACAACAGAATTACATGTTGCGAAACGTACTTAAAATAACCATAGATATGCCAAATCCATTGTTCTGTAATATATTAATAATTTTTTTACGTCGTCTCGCTTCACTAAAGATCTTATTACATCCTCAAAAGGTTTATGGCAAGAAATAAATATAGATAAACAGACGCCTCCAATGGCAATTTCAATTTAATTACAGTAAATAAATGCTACCGCATCTCAATAAATCTTTTAGTAAATATCTAGTCTTAATCCTGATCATAAGGTGAGATTTAATATTCATAGGATAATGCATTCGATGCGAACAGACACATTAAACGAATTTAACAGCGTATCGAACTTATTACGATGATAGTCTATGTCGAGTTTTATAGTAGCTCTTACCGCGCACATTGATAATGAAACTTAATTACAAAGTTTACAAATTACAAAGCTATTTACTTTTAATTATTTCTCCTTGCGTTTTTATATTTATTTCAATATATAAAACAACCAAACTTTATCCAAATATATAATTCATGCATATTTGGAATTTTGTTCCCAATATCCAACTGTTTACTGTAACAATAAAACATAGTTCATATATGTTCAGTCTGTTACAACCATATGAACCATGTAGCAGACTAGTGTAATGAGATCCTCCCCTATACAACCATATTACACAAACTAGGTCGATGACGTATTGTATCCATATGAAAAGCAGTGGTCCTGTAGCTGAGGTCCACATTCTCTATCGATTTTCAGTATATCCGGAGAAAGACTCTGGCAATCTTATTGAAATCTATTGTACTCGTTTCAGATATTACTTGGAGATATACATTTTAGAACACATTTTGATTATGATTAAGCATATTTTAAGGATTATAAGTAGAAAACATTTAACGATGTTTCGACATTCACTACTGACTACTTGCGAGTCTAAAAAGGTAACAAAAGATATCTAATATACTTTTGAACATTTAGTTATATGAATAATTGTATAAGCGTACTTGTATTACTATTTTTAGTACAAATAAAATTACTCTTATAATGGCAAAAGTAACATAGAATATATAGAGAGTATAATTAGAAGTATTTATGGAGAATATTATAAAGTGTATAGTGATTTAAGATTTAAACTTAAACTTGATCAATAGTTATAAGTAAATAGTTTGATTTTTGTACATTTAATATTCTTTAATCTTCTCTTTTAGTACTTTATAGTGATTACAATATAAGCTATTGCATTTTGCAAATTTAAAAACAATGATTTGTGAATGTGAACTTTTAAGCTTTAGTTTTTCTTTCACTCTATCAAGACGACCTGTGTTATATTTTTAATTTGTTTCTTATTTTTTGCTTTACTGCAATATGTTTTTTGCTTAACCAAAAAATATATTTTAAATAGAACAATTGTGTGACACTTGGCCTTTTAGGCCTAGTTATTGAATTGGCAAAATCTTTAGTTTAAAGTTGTATTCTTCAAGAACTGTCAAATTATTTATATTTATTTTTTTAGATCTGATCATCAATTTCTCCAACGGTTGGAAAATCAAACATACAAAAATTAGTCAGCACATTGAATTTGTTGCTTAAGATGGAATCGTAGTGGAATCAGAGACAGGAACCTGTCATGCTTCTAGATTCCCATCAGCCGGCCGTAGTAAAATTACTTTGGATTTTACTCCATAAGAACAATGGCGAACTTCAAACTATATTCCGCCCTTATGACCGGACATTTATAGATATTTAAACAAATCCAGAAAACTAAAAGAACAATTGGGAAAAAAGTCCCAATTATTATAATGTTCCCTGATTTAATTAAACCTACTGGTATAATCTTACCAGAATGTAGCTGTTCATAAATAAGTGTATTGAAAAAGTATCATCCCACAATGTATTTATTTATATTCTTTGCGGTAAGTTATGTAAGTCCTCTAATTCTCCTGATTCCAATTATAAGGAATAGCTTAAGAATCCATGTTAAGAGATAATCATTATATACCTAATAAGTGGTCAGTTTATGTTAAGGTTTGAAGTGTTCTACTGTTAAATAATGCACCTCAATTAACTAAAATGTGTTCACATTAAACTCATGGTTTTGTAGCAGAATCGGGTCATTAAAACAGAGGGCTGTTTTTAGAGCTGAGGGATTAACAAGTCTTTGTTGCAATAATCCTTTCTACGTTGGGACCTAACTTGTCCTTCATAGAAAATTGCATACTTATCATCAATATTCAATTTTAATCTCATTTCAAGAAACTTGTCAAAATAAACCTAATCAGCATTTCCGACAACATAGACGTGTTATTTTATCATTTGATTACTTGTTTGTTTGCAGACAAATTTAGTTTTATCTTCTTTGTTTTGTATTATTTTCTTGCGCTGTATATAAATGTTTCTACAATATCTTAAGTTACTAACCTTACACATCTAAATCAGTATTTCTCATCAAGATTTAATCAATTGCGGTTCCAGTTATTATAATAATTTTTTAACGATAATCCGACATGTCATGATTAAACAAATTTAGATTTCATCCACCTAATTTACTATTTTGTTGAATAGCTTTCATTCTCACCTATCATGAATGATGGCTTTACATTTTTTAAAGATTTTATTGTTCAAACATATTTTAGGTTTGGACTGCCCATCATACACTTTGATACCAGATACGACTAATATACCTATTAACTTATTATTATTCTTTATTCGTAGTAAATTATAGTGGAGGTTATTAATTTCTATAATTGAAAATAATTCATAATATCATAGGAAGATTCAAAGCTGAAGCTACTGTTTCAGCTGTGTATGAAATGAGTAAATTTATGGAGTTTCAATGTTTTCCCAAAAAACCTGTATGTATTTGTTTTCAAATGTATTTCTTATGGTTGACAATAAAGTCTTACATAGAAAAATAATCTCACTATTATTATAGAATGATATTTGTAACAAGACGTAAGTGTCGTGGTTAAAACAGCTAAGGAAAATAAGATGATTGTCACGTGCACGTCTGTGGCTGGTTAGAACTGGTGCAGCGTTGCTGACTCCTACTCCGCCATTATATCGTTTTTATAAAAGTACCATGTGACTTAGATGTTTGTTGATGAAGCTAATATCCGTAACCATATATTTGGCTACGGGTTATCTATAAGTTTATTACCGATTATACTCCCTTTCTTATCCTCGATCCCTCGTTCTCTTCCCCCCTCACTCCCATAATCTCTCTCGATCCTCTTTAGAAAAGACGCACTCTACTTACACATTCACATACAAGGTAGGAAAATGCCACAGCCCGTATCACGAAACAGGCTTCGCTTCAATAATGCTCAGTAAAATTCCATTGTTAAATATGCAACATCATAGAACTCATTCTTGTCTATGTAGAAATTAAGTTTCAAGCAAAATTTTAAGATTACAGATGAAGTCTTTCTCAAAATTTCTTGCCACATGATACATTGACATTTTAGATAATTAAATTGAGTTTTATATTATTCTTGAAATAATAAAATTGTACACACCAACCCACCATTAAATGATGTTATACCCGTGGGAAACTTACGCTATATATGTTAACGTGTTTCATGTTAAATATTTTATGAGCATATTGAATTTGTTTTTAAAATTTATCCTTCCATTTTCTCGTTGCCAACGTGGTTAGTCCTAATACAAACGTATTCGCAAACGCTCCTCCAAATCCTTTGGAATTACTCGCACCATAATCAAACACAAATGGCCTCCTATACAAATTTAGCTTCATGGAAAATATCGTCTATAGGTCAGTTAGTTTTTTAGTTATCGTGTGGATGGACAGACACAGTTAATCAGAAATTAAATGTTTCAGCTCCAGGGATAGGCTTTTCCCTAGAGCTCGGTAAATTACAAACAAATGTTATGGTATGTTACATTATGTGATAAAAAATATTTCAAATTCTCAACTTTTACGTTGCTTCTGTGGAAGGAAGGATGTGTTTTATTTATATAATCAAACACCTCTTGCTCCCATTAATTCAGCAAAAACTTAAAAACTTTATCTATTTTACAAATTTTAACAACCAAGTTATGAACTTTTTATATTATTTACTAATGATTTTCCTAACGTTTTACATTCATACAGTAATTTAGTCATGTATGCTGACGATACTATGCTATTAACTGCCAATAGCTCAGTGGAAAATCTAGAAATAAATTCATACATTGCTGTTAACATTGCTATGGACTACTGTAGAAACAATGACCTGGTTTTCAATGAATCAAAGACGAAACAAATTTCATTTGGGAACAAGAAGGATGACATTTCAGATCTACCAAATCTTCAATCTGTCAGCTCAACTAATTATCTTGGAATCATTGTTGATGACAAACTCTCATGGCTAAATCATATTAATAACTTATGCCTTAAACTTAGCTGAGCAATCTATGCCATAAAAAGGACGAAAGCTATAAGTACGACAAAAGCCACAATAACAGCCTATCATGCTCTGTTTGAAAGCCATATGAGATATGGCTTAGCGGTTTGGGGTGGTTCAACTGAAAGAAATCTCCAACGAATCCTTATTATTCAAAAAAAGGCTCTAAGAATCATGGCCGGCTTGGGATGTAGAGAGAGCTGTAGAGGGGTATTCAAAGAGTGGAGGTTATCAACAGTAGTCAGCCTTTATATTGTAGAATGTATTGTGATAGCTACAACTCATAATGTCCAACAGCACCAAGACATTCACTCTTACAATACTAGGCATGCCAATAACTTTACTTTGCCAATCCACAAGTTAACTCTCTCTGAAACAAAACCAACCTATGCTGGAGCGAAATTCTTCAATAATCTCCCTGATGAGCTGAAGAAAATGGAAGGAAGGAAGTTGAAGAAAAGCCTGCACTCCTGGTTCCAAGAGAGACCCTTTTACTCAGTAAAAGAATTCTTGAATTGGAGAGCCGACTCGCAGAGAATGTGAAGACCTAGGCAGCTAATGACAACAAACCTGGGAAAAATGTTTAAGATAATATGTATTTGACGCCATTTCCTTCTTGATTAATGTGAAAATAAAGAATTGTCTTGTCTTGTCTTGTCTTGTCTAAAAATCTGAAATTTGGTGGGCTTGGCTGATCAAATTTGATGCAAGAGTTTTTTTACTATAGTAGTTTAATTCACGCGAAAGTCATAACAATGTAGGTGTATGCCACACCACGTGTCACGTAACATGGCTTCGATAACGTGGCATGCTAAATTTCAAGCTTGAAACTCATTTCAGTTTTGAGATATCCTGTTGTCAGACAGACAGAAATACGCCATACAAAAAAGGAAATTTTACATCTCCTCGGAAAACATTTTTGTCAGCATACTAAATCCTTTAATGACATTTAACCAAATTCCATGGTTTGAAAAGCACTATCACAGAACTCATTATTCTGGATATGTATCAATGAAATAATACGCTAAATTTAAAGCCTGCAAATAAAAGTGATGAGATATCCTACCATATGACACATGAACACTTTTGTGCACTGATTTAGGCTTCATAGCAGTGCTAATAATAATAGCTCCGGTGAAGTAGGGAAGGTACTGAAACGTAAGCGTAAGAGGGCGCTGAAATCATATCTTGTCAGGAACGTTTAACATTGACTTTCATTCTAATTTGTTTTCGTTTTTATGAGCAAGTAATTTACATGTATTAATTTGTTACCTGTTGAAATACTAAATGATTATACTCAACTTGTTTTCAAATTTATTTATTCTGCTACTTTTTCATTCCATCATGCTTAGTCACAAGACGAATGTGAAAATATTTGCTAATCCTCAAGCCAAATCCCATAGGCTGTCATGCACCAACATCAAACGCAGTGTTGCCAATATATAATAATGAAGCTTTATGCAAAATCTCAGGTCTACAGATCACTTCGTTTTGATATATCTTGTGGACAGACAGAAAGACAGAAAAACTCTTCCAGCCCCACAAGATATATACTTCACTAACGCTCAGCCAATTATTAGTGTTAGAAATAATAAAATAACTTGTAAAATTTAATGTATATAACATAAAATATAAATAATGATTTATTTAAATAATCTGGTACGGTATATAGTTTACATTACAGGTTAACTAGACATTAATGCATCTTTCAGCCAGATATAACGTATACATATATAATGGCTAATGTATACAATAATGTATAATATAATGTATATACCTCATTCCACAATGGTATCACTACTATTACTTAGAAGGCTTTGGCAACATTATAACTAATACGAAATATAATATAATATTTTATGTATATAGGATATATATATATATATAATAAAACCGTTTGCTAGGGTTTGCCATTGGTATGAAAGCCTAGACTAAAGAGGGGAGGAACTGCAGGTTGTTGTGGTGGCCGCGTACTGTACTGCAGCAGTAAGAGAGTTTAGGGAATGGAAATTCGTTAGATACGACTAAACAATATGCAATATGAAATAACTTACATTTTGGAAGGAGTAGGAAAATGAATTATTATCAATATATAAATGCGTCAAAACACAATGAAATAACACATACACAATAACACAAAACACAATTAGGTTAGCACAGGGATAACACAAACACATATCGCAGACTGAATAGGCAAACAGACACATTGACATATATTTTGAATGCTGTAAATGCTACACATGGGTGAAATAAATTAACACAGTTATTTATTTATTGATAATCATCTAAAATGAACTTTAATAATTAGAGCAAAATTCATCCTAGATTTTGCACGTGCATTGCAGTTGCAGAAATAAACACTGGTAGTGGCGGAACAAGGAACAAGGAACGCCTGATGGGAGGGGGTATTTATTCTTGTCTCATACCGATTGGAATTGGGTAAGGACATCGACTGCTTCTGAATATAAATCATACAATCCAATCACACTATATGACCAGTGCAAATTTGTTAGTTAGGAACATGAACTTAATTTTAAGAGTTAAGAGACCGGTTTTATCAGTGGTAATAATTTGAAATGTAAAGATAAAATAAAACAAACCTGTATGCTGTTACTCGTGCTTGTAAACTTTAACAAAGTAATGAATGCCAATTTTGATACGTAATTTAATAAATACATTGTATGGTTTAGTTAAGATAGTTTAATTTGGACCCCGCTGATAAGTGTTGTACTTAGCGGGGCCATTGAAATGTAAGCTTTTGGAAATAAACCAATTCAATTCAATTCAATATATATATATATATATATTAGAATTACAATATTGTGACTACACTTACAATCAATTACAGGTAATTGTTAATGCAACGGCTTTGTTTCATTTATACTGAACCAAGACGTATAAATGATATCCTATCATATATAAATATTGTGATTGCTCATGATGGTTTGTGACTAAGAAAAATCTTGTGAGTAGACGTTTTATAAATTGATTGTCCGTTAAAATTCAAGGTAGAATTGTCAACTAGTTAATAATACGTTTAATATAATTTACACAAATAATACATATATGGAAGAATTGACAACATGTTGTCAGACTAACGTAATGGATTTTGCAACAAATTCTCTCCAAATTTACAATTAAATGCTGTCATCCATCCTTCAATAATTATTGTAGCAAGCTTTATTTTTCTGTCGCTTAGTTCTGCTTAAACGACCAGTACTTGTCTATGTATCTAGAATAATTGTGATCTCTGACATAAAGTGGTATTAGTAGCCAGATCACCAGGATCAGATGTCATAAATTAGCTCAATTGAAATGCTCGGCTAAACACAATGCTCAGAAATGACATGTCACTTAAATAATCTCATAGGTTAGCAGTAGTTGTATGTAATTTATTACATTTTATTGCTCAGATCTACCAGAATTCATCATTGACTTTTATTTATTTACTCTATTAACTTCTATATTGTTAATTACTTAACATAACTGCTTTTAACAATTATTTAAAACTTTTGCTACACCATTAACTTATTTTACCTGGTTTTAATGTTTCAGCTTCGTTTTTGTAGTGTGTCTACTGTTTTTAACTGCACTGTAATAATAACTATGTCCTCGTAAATAAAATATTGGTGTCAAGAAAACTTTATAAGAACGTAAATTTTTAACAAACAACATTAAATTTCCCATTATTAAAATACAATATATTTCCATCCAAATAGTTTCCAGTACGAAAATTAGATAGAAACTATTTGTAAATAAATAAAAAATACTTGTTTTTATTAATATTATTTATGTAGATCTAAAGTTTTTGTAGATATAAACAAACACACATAATATATATATATATATATATATATATATATATATATATATATATATATATATATATATACTCGTATATGTTCACAAATTGAAGATACGAATATTTCATTCTACAAAGCAAAGTAAGTGTCACATTACAATACTTCTAAAAAAGATCATTAGACCTAGAGTTTGAACGCCCGCATACTTTAAAGAGTAAAATTCCCTCAAAGGCGCACAGCCTGTGACGCTCCACATCAAGGGCGCGTGCTGGATTACGGTTGAAGAGTAGACAGATGATGATCTGATTCCTAGAACTTACAACTGGTGAGACGTCTTCAATGTAATTACTAATTGTTAATTAAAGTACAATAATCATTATTGAATTTATGTTAGGGGCCTACTTAAACCAAACGATTTACATAAACCAGTAACGTTTACGAAGATAACGTTTCTTCCTTGTCTACATTTAGAAATATAAACATATTTTTGCAATTAATTTACAACACATATTTAAAACAGTAATCTGTAAGAATTTCACCGATCGAAACAGAATTGTAATCGACAAATTAACAACTTGAAAAAATCTAAATTATTTGATGCAATCAACTAATGTTTTAATAGTAAATTCAGGTTCATAACGTAATAGTAGATTTATCAAAGAACTCTCTACTACATAAAACATTGCTTTACAAATAAACAAACCCACCACACCAGGCAGATAAGTAAATTAGGTGCACAAATTTAGATACATAGAGAGTTTCCAGTTTTGTACCGATGAGAGGCGAACAAAGCGTGCTTTGCCACTGCTTCCGCTGGTTTGTTTATGGCCATCACGTGTACAGAGGCCCAATGTAGAGAAACGTTTTCTGTACCATTGATATACGATCTTTATCTGAAACATTGTTATGTTTTCAAACTGTTTTGATCGTAAGTTTGTTGTCTAATCTTAAGCCTAATTTAGAAATAATATAATATTATTGACTGTAAAATTTAAACTAATTGAACCATTTTTGCAGTATCAATCAGAGAAGCTAGAAATAAAGAACGGAAAATTTTAAAAAGTGTACACCATTTGAATTTTTAAGAGTATTAGTAAGACTTCAAGTTCAAACATTACATAGTCCAAAATAGAAACTTAAATAATACGATGAAAAAAAGGATTATCATTTATTATAAAAATACCCTACAGTACGTACCATCAAATAAGAACTCCATCAGATTTTTAATTCGATGTTAAATGCAAATATAAATCTAAATTACTCATACTACTGTAAACTGGAGAGTCACAACTATCAGTTACGCATTATTTATACCAGTCTCTCTGAATTACATATTTATGTAACCATATATCGTAGCCATTTCAGTGCTTCAAAAATTGTAACTGTTAAGTTGTATTTTTAACAATCTTCAACATTTGTTTTTATTTTGATTTGTCATGAAATAAACCACAGTAAAGTAACTAACGAAATATTTTTCTGCGCAGTAATCATAAACAATATAAAAAATAACTTACCTACATCGCTTGTTTTAATTTGACTCCATGAAAAGTATATAAACAAATTACTTAGCACTTATTATATCATTACAAGTTTCATTAATGAGCACCAGACTAAACTACTTAACCAAATCTAAATTATCTTAATTTATCTCAACAAGAAAAAAAAAAAAAAATAAAACATTAACATTAAATAAAAAATCCACTGATGTGAAAAAAACATAATTAAGTTAAGAATAATTAAAAATAAGTGCCAACTGCAAGTAACAAACCAAACAACATTCCAATCCTCAATCAACGATGAACTGCAAAGTTATTTTTGTTACTTACAGTTAATTTAGATTAAACCTTCTGTACAAGTAAAAAGAAACTGTCTAATCTTTAGTTCACGACTTTGTAAGAAATATCAATATTTTATTATAGCAATTGGATATAGCACAAGATAAATTTTAGCAGTATTTTATACAATTTAAGACAAGTTATATATGAAAATTCGTAAGAATCTGACCCTGGGACTTCACGCACACATTATACGAACGTTGTGATCAACAGCGCTAATGACAAATCATGAAATAAGAAACTTTATAATCATGCGGCTTAGTGCGAGACAGATATGACAAAGTAACTTGATAATTAATTTGTTTCGCTCGGTTGTTTATGAAACTTTTGTAATTTATTAGGTTCCATGGATAGAATGTTTAGTATAGTGCATTGTATGAATAGTATTTACTGGAGTAGAGGAAACATGTGAGCATGGAAAAATACGAATAAAGTTCATCTTAAATATTCAAATTAGTCTAGGAAGTGTTCAAATAGTTCAGAATTAAACTAAACTAAATATCTTTATTTCCAATTTCTCTCTATAAAATACGTTATTTTGATCACCATAAACTCAAGGTCTTAAACTTAACAATAAATTTATACAATCAAACAATTATATATATATATATAATATAAAATATATTCATATAAATATTTATATATATATATATTTAGTATGTAAATATGTAGTAAATATATATATAAATATATATATATATATATATTTATATAATATATATATATATTTAAATTTCATATTTGATTTATAGATTTACAGCAGTGGGTTGGTAAATCCTGTTGTTGAAGCATCCTGTAATTAACATGTTTTGCATTGCCTGAAGCGTTAAGCATGTTAAAACCTCTGAATACAATTACAGTTAATGAGTTTATATGACCGACGTGGGATTTTGTTTTTTAAACTAAAATGCAATGTTTACCAAATATTTTTGGAAATTAAATTTTTTCATGGTTTAACAAATTATTGTTTTAAACAATTAATATTTGACAAGATAGTTTGCTTTAGATGGTATTTTTTATTTACATGTAGAATTTTAGATACATAGACATAGAGGAAGTAAAGAATTAAATAAATTAAAGGGGCCTTGACAGATACATAAAACGTTTAGGGGACAGCGGAGCGGCAACTGCAATGTATAATGAACTTTCTTGGCTAGTTTAACTTTTAAATAACAAAATACCACATCGACCATATACTGCATTCCCTGTAATTGTAATCTGAGGTCAAAACCCCCAAGCGCTCCACTAATCAGTACGTAAACAGTGACTATAAACTATTTTAATTAATGGAACTGGGTGCTTATTATAGTTTGCGAGCATTCTAATATCTTTCCTATTCTAATTATTTAATAACCAACACTTTATTTTGTTAGTTTCTTAAGTTTGACACCATTTTTAGTGATTTTTGAAACCTATAGATACATTTTCAGCAACGTAATTTAAAAACAGATTTTATCAGATTAATATTTTTTACAGTGTCTATTTTATACAATTATCTGACTCAAAGATATCAGTCATTTTCAATCACAAACAAGAATACAAATGGTTATCTAACAAATATTAGATTACGCTTTATACGATATTATTATTTATTTCTAAATGATACATCATCTCCAGATAATTTATTGTCTCCAAAAATGGAACCACTGGAGCGCTGCGTTTAAACATTGTGCTATATATTATATTACTATTCTCTAAAATTGTTTAGATTATACTACAAAATTTATGTTTTTACTTAAAATAAAAAAGAAGTATCGGTGTGGAACCTTTCACTAGTATTGATGATTGAGATCCTGTAAATCTTCATTGTACTAATATCTTCATAAAACATCACAAGAAACAAAACCATATCAAAATGAAAGTTGATGAATAATTTAGATTTCGAATTTAACCCTTTAATAGTTTCATTCTACTTAAACTAGCAGTTTGTGCACGCAATTTCGTAGCCTTTGCACGTGTGTGAGCACTTCTGGTTCGAGTGAATAATATTTCCGACGCCAATGTTGAGTTAGCCTACTTGTTCTAGTCAAGAAGATATATACCTAAGCAGGTCTAAGAAGCCTAATTCTGTGAAAATACAACTAAGATGGGTGTTAAACAAGTCTTTAAATTTGTATTAACAATTAGATAGTAACTTTGTATTTTATATCTGTATTAAAGTACTGACCAAGGACTGAATACTTAATATTTGCTTAAATGTAGAGTTAGATATATTTCTTTACTGAAACTTCCTGTTTTAATATATGGATATTTTCTTACTCTGTTCTCAACAGCAGTTGCACAACAAGAGTGAAATAAGAAATTGTAATACCATCAAGCTTGATCTATGCTTTCAAGACTATAAATGTAACAAATTCTGAACAGTTATTACTTAATTAAATATATGGTTGTGCTGTTACAAAATAGTGTTTATATAGAACAGTTGATTAAATTTAACAGAATTTTTCAGTTAATAATTTTCAACTTTAGAAACAAGAGGGGCGTAACCTGGAAGAATTTTCTAACTAAGAATACGCTGATATGCTGACACACAAAACTAGATTTTTTGTATAGAATAAGATATAGCTATTGTTTATTTAGAAAGTTTAAACGGCAGTCACTTAAAATCTTAAGTCAAAACTATTTAGTAGAAAAGTGCTTTTAGTCTCATATTACGTGGTATGTGAGCTAAGCATTATTTAAAAGATATCCTTCAAAAATGTAAAAAAAACATATAAATGCCATTTTAAAACCAAATTTCAAATAAATCACAAACAATTTATAAAATTCTCAACACTTTGGAATGATACTAGCTTGAATATGTTCTAGATTTTAAGACAAATTTATGAATATTAATTTCTGTTTAACACCTGCAATAAACCGATTTAAATTCCACTCTACGGTTTCAATTGAGCTAAAACTAGCTAAAACCAATCTAGCTTAATCTTCAAAGTTTTGATCGGTCACTATCTTTTGGTGCTTACATGAAACCTAATAATAAAAGTTTTTTTTTATATTTGAAATTTTTGATTGTCATTACTGTGGTATGCTTGAAATAAAAATGTAGAACGAATGGGAATGGCACCTATTTTGAAAATGTGAAATAAATAGTGCTGAAAAAATTATCTAAGCTTATAATAGTTAGAATGGAAAACATCAACTATCGCACAACTTTTAAATCAAGATAGTTTAGAAGAAAGATTTTGTAAAAGTCCTTCAAGGACACTAAATTTTAAACCAGACGAAAGATTTTAAAATATATATCTTTCCGGGCTAGGTGTACATCGTATTGCTATTGTGATTTTTACAAGTTACTAGGAAAGTCTCATGATCAACAGAATGATCATCGGGTCCTGATATACGGCACTTTTAGTAGCGAATAGAAACTTATATTCAAGTAAACGAGAACGTGAGAAAAAGCAAAATTATACTTCAACTTACGTTTTTATATATCTACGTATATTGTCCTTCCAATCAAAGCAATTGTAGTTATGATTATAACTCATAAAAAAGCTAAAATCTCATTAAATGTCAATATTTAGTTTCTGATTAAATTCTTTGAATTAATCGGAAGGGATGACTCGAATCGAAAAACGCCTTGAAGGCAACGGTTTATCATCTTTAATATTGAAATAAACTCTCGTTTGAGGCTCCACTTTGCATGATACTTCTAGATCCACCATAAATTCATTTATGTTTTTTCAAGAGTGTATTCATTATTTTAGAAAGCATAAATGGATTATGACCATTTGCATAACATATATTAAAGTCGTCCCTCACTTCAACTTTTGAGGTTTGGAGTGGAAACATGGATTCCAAAAAAAGAGTAACTCAATTCATGTAATAATTTTTTGTTGTATTTTTTTTTAATTAAGTCTTCTTAATACAAATACAAATTTTTTCAGTGGGTAATGGTGATTGTAATTTACTAATAATCACCCAATAAAATAATCGACATTTACAACACACTCTAAGAGTGTTGGTACTTTACCAAAATTCAGTTAAGTTTCACTGAATATAATTTAAATACTCCGTTTTGCCAAATATGGCTAGTATCAGCGTCTCGTTACAGATATGAATTAAATTTATATCCTACTGAAGATAACGATTGAGAGTTATTAGTTCATGAAGAATGTGAATGTGGTTAAACTTACACATTTCTCGTGATGTAACAAATTAACAGGAACAGTTGGTGGAAGCTATAATCCGGTAAGTATTCGATAAACAGGTAAAGGAGTGTATCAGCATTCAAGGCACGTGTGAGCCTCATCCCTAGGCTTGGATACCAAGATGCCTCCACATTGCTGATTCTCCACCTCTCTACCTCTCCAGTTCCTCGTGTACTCAGGTGATTTATCATCTGTCTCGCATCTAAACGCACAAAAGTTTTTGCCACGTTCCATTCTTTCTCTCTACTGATAAACGTTTACCAAAAAGTAGAATAAAATTACATTTTTTACATTTGGTTTTCGTAATTTTATTGTTGATATTGTATTATTCAAACACACATTAACGGTTTCATTTTTTGAAATCGTTTATTATTGCCTGAGATTTAGCGAAGCCTAGCACTCGTGGGGCTGAAAAAATGTGATTGATGTCTGTCTGTCTGTGCCCACTATATATAAAAAACAAACTGACATCAAAATTAAAATGTTATATGAATCCTCATTTCTATGTGAGGAACACTGAGTTCGGTGAGGGTGCGAGTATTTTACATTGGATTATAGGTATTAGGGCAACAAGAAAAATATAAGAATAAATCAATTATTTTCAAACAAACTCATTACACCCATAAGATATTCAATTGTTTGACTTATTAACACGTGTAGGCCAACTATCTCAACACGTACAAAATTGATATACTGACTTTTATTATTTTTTTGCTGATATAAAAATTAATTTCATGAACTTGTAATTGTGTCTTGTGGCAGATGTCGAGAAAGATTTTATGTGTGGTTAACTTCCTTTTTGTATGGTTGTGCTCTCTTTCTATCTGTCCGCAGAATTAAATAAGCTGTAGATTTAAATTTTTACATGAAATCCCAGCAAAGCGTGTTACAACACGTGGCGTGGTGTACAAATTTTTTTAAGCGTCCTATAAATGGAAGTTAACTAACATATTATAGTTAGCGTCTATTTGTTACAACAAGATATACCATTTTCTGATCGCAATAGACAATTACAATACCGATATGATTTATTTTTTATAAGCTCTTATTACCTTAGTAGAAAATGGTAGTTTACAAGAACAATGATACATGAATATATATCTTTAAATCTCTCAAGTTATATATATATATATATATATATATATATATATATATATATATATATATATACCTTAAAATAATATATACTTCTGGGATTATCTCATGTATTATTTAAAACGTAAAGTGACAGTATATTAAGTTACTGTAGGGTAAGTGTTTTGCCTCTAGTATAACTGCAATAAATACGACTAATGATTAATTTGAAGATCAAATAATCAGTCAGATGATGTCACATTACGAATTTAAATAAAACAAACATTTTGACCTGATTCTTTAAAAAATAAACTTGACATTTCTAATATTTTACACGCGTGAGAGCGATTTATGACTTAACTAAAAGCGAAAGTCTATTAATGCACAACTAGGACAATTATATATCATTACCCCTCACGAATTCTGCTTCTCGTATTAATACATAATACATAACACAGTACTTATTAATGGAAATACATGATGCATACTACACAGAATAAAATGTACATAACAAATTTAGTTTTACTTTTAAATATAATATACTTTTTATTCTTTGGTGACATTTTATTCTACGCTATGTATTGTCGTGAAAGAAAGGACATAATACATATAATTAATAATAATACATTAAAATTTAACTGTCTTTGAAAACAAGTGAGCTAGAGGTAGCAGACTGTTGGTGATATATATATATAAATATATATATATATATATATATATATATATATATATATATATATACTTTGATACGAGTATGAAAATATTAAATTTCGCCCTATTTTTAAATATGTTATATCTTCATTTTCCATGTATTAAATACAATTGAAAACAAATATAATAAGCGTTGAGACTTTTCCTGACGGGACATTGACGTTTTTATTATACAATGTGAAGTCGGAAAACTTCAGATCAGAGTAAAAGCTTCGTGTTATCGTACGTTTCAAACTCGTACTAGTTTCTAAACATAGTATAGCTTCTTGATTTATAATGGCTTGTATCAAAAGTTCCATCAGAGTGATTGGCTATTTTTTTATTTTACTAATATGATAATTCGCTGATTTTGTAATATACAAACATACCCCCCCACACCCACATTTGCAGGCTCATTGCAGGCTTCATTTTATAGAAGTGGTGTTCTCTGATCTGTGATATATATTTTCTTTATCGGAAAACAAAGTAAAACGAGTAAAAATATTTAGACTACAACAAAAACTTGCTATAAGTATGAGCGAGTGGGTACCGACTAGGGTTTATTGTATAAGCATATAAAAAGATTATAGCCTATTTTTGTATAAGTGTAATAAAAAACAATTTGATTACTACATCGTGTTTTGTAATATAAGATAAAATTTTAGATAACTTAATAACAAACTTTGTAACAATAATTTTCAATGAAACTTTGTACAATAATATTTGTTAAACTTTTTACTTTCATTATAGCAATTTATGATTAATATATACGAACTGAAAAGTAAAGATGTGTAAACACAGAACTAAATCAATCAGTTTTTAGAATGTTTTAAAGACGTAGCTCAAAATAAACATTAAGGACCTTTTTCGTGCGGATATGGGGACAGTCATCAAATTCACTGGTCCAATCAGTGGAAGAGGTTCTCCTTACCGCCAGTAAAAGAATACCGTATCATAGCTCTAAAATATTATGGAAGTAACATTTTTTGTAAGAATGTAATATAATGTGACAGACGTATATTATAAATTACATATATATTATGATTGCTCTAAGAGGCATAACATTTAACATTTATTAAATGTAGATTGAGTAAATAGAGCCTCATAGTAAGAGTAAATGTACTATTCAGTGAATATATTGGAGGTAATAAGAGTGGAATCTTGTGAAAGCATTCTCATCACCATTTTAATCAGCCGTGTACTCTACAACCCCTCTTCCTCCCCTACACCGCTGGTCCATGCAGACTAGGCCAGAGTGTTCTGATATTAGTGTTCTTTAGATATCTTAGCTTCAGATATCCCTAGATATCTCCCTTAGGGATCCTCCCTCTAATGTGATTGTTAAAAATCTTTTCCTTGATGTAAAACAAAGTAAGATTCACAATTCTTCAGGAAGTTGAATCTGTAATACTCCGTTTATTTTAGCTTAGTTGATTTCTTAAATAATACAGTTTCTAAATATTCTAAGTGATTCTACCTTGGCAATCCTAATAAGGCTTTTATATAAGATTTTGTTTCTATCTATAATTTTTAATTTTCCCATATATTGTAAAAACAGTGTTACACTAATCTTCCATTACAAAATTGAAGTACATTTGAATTATATGTATTTCCAAACATATCAAACTATTGTTTAAACCTCAAAACCACTACGAACTCAAGATATACAAATATAAAAATATAGTACTTTTACTTTTAATGTGATTACATTTAATAAATTACTATTAATATTTGAATATGGGAATTCCTATTGTAGAGCTTGTTTGATATCGAAACTACATAATTAACACTTTATTAATAATTCATTAAAATGCCAATAGTTATAACTAAGTCGTCTGTGGTTTTTATGCAAAATAAAAGCTGTAGGAATTAGTTGAAAACAATTTACAAATAGTTTACACTTAATTAATATTGAATAAGATATAAAATTATATATCCCAAATGTATCACCAGTGTTTGTTTTGTATTTTTTATGTGTGAAAATTCAATGTGAAACAGTATTGTCGAAATCTACAAATACACTTTTGGGAATGTAGAACAAAAAAATTAAATAAACTATTCAATTAGCAGCTAAGTTTCCATGCTTCATAGAATGAATAAATGTATATATTCTGGCTAAATCAATTGTGTATGAATAAACATAGTATAAATAGTAGTTTTAATCTACAAAAGGATTTTTCAACCCATAATTGTATGCAAATCCTTAAACAGACCAATGTTAAGCAAAGTCGCAAGGTAAGTTGGTAATATAATGAAAACGAGTCAAGTGATTTCGCAGAAAATAATTTCAAATGAATATTCAGTATTAATCAAAGCTTAGAATTAAATAATCACTTTTGCCTACGAGACAACAATTGAAAACGTTCAGGAATTGGTGAAATCAGCATAAAAAAGCGGCGATCCAGTAAACTGCGATAATTAATAACAAGTATCATAGCAACCACAACCGCGTCCTCAATACACTTTCATCTACCCTCCAATCGCTTCCATCATCATTCACTTGAATATTATTTCCATTTAAAGAACTAAAAATGAAGAATATTCCAGAATCAATTAGAAATTTAGATCACTAATGATTTGAACCCGTTTTTCTAGGTCAAATACATTTTAATGCGGCATTGAAAGGCTATGGTAAGCTGGTTGAATTTTATCGCTATTACCAAAAACAGTACCAACCACCCCACAATAGAAAATAAAACATTCATTACAACACTTATATTAATTGTAGCACTTTCAATTTGTACCCATACAATTATTTTATGGAGCTGAAGCTTGAGATTATAGAGATTCTATTCTCTAGATAGATGAATGTTATCTTCTGCAGCCGTACTGAGGCAACTGATGAAAATAACAGTTGTAGGGAATAGAAAGCAAAGAATTTCAAGGTATTTTACCGAAACATTGGTGATACGCGGCTTCAATCTCAGACATTATTCTTACCCATTTCTTCTCATTTACAATTTTAATTATCAAGGCTACATGTTAATACAACGTGATTAATGTGAAATCATATTAACAGACTATACACACTATAGCTAAATTATAGACTGCTCTACAGGCAAAGTTTTATTTCTGCGTACCTTTGTATTTGTTTTTCTGTCTGTCTGTTTGCAGGATATCTCAGAAACTAACTGCTCTACACTTCTTGTTATAAAACATCAATTTGAGACAGGCAACATCGATTTCTATGATGTACCAAGTCATTCGATGGTGTTTAGTTGAGAGTTCTTTACATTGGTATTATGGTTAAATATAATGGCATCGATAAAATCGTAAAACAAACAATTTAGAATAAACTATAGATGACAGTAGCCTACATTCATTTGACATTTTAACATGTGACGTAGTAACTCAGCAATGAGGTTCCTTTGTTCGGTTGGTCGGTAAACTTCCGTTACGTTTAATCGGTTCGTGAATACTCCATTACAAAGGTTTATTTTTTTTTATAGACAAACCAGTGTTCAATGACGGTGGGTGTCCTTCCATTGAATTTTGCTGAATGTTAGCAAATACTATCACTCACAATTATATCTCGATATTGAATTTTGTTATAAACAAAAATGTTGTAATAATTTGCTTTCCTATCACTGAGAGAAGGAAACATCCTTCTGTAAGTCTATATGTAAATCTCTGCCTTAGTGTATGTTTTCTGTTGGATATTTCAAGACGAATCAAACTATAAATTGTTAAACTATAAATTGAAAACTGAATCTATAAATATGCAACGTCGTGTTTGATTATACATCTATGGGTTTGTCTGAGAGATCATGTATCAAAACTATTTGAAGGATATCTCGAGAATGATTTCATCCGTGGACTTTTAATTTTGTTATATGATCGTTCATGTTTGTCCGTATGAGATTTGTCTGAGAGATCATGTATCAAAACTATTTGAAGGATATCTCGAGAATGATTTCATCCGTGGACTTTTAATTTTGTTATATGATCGTTCATGTTTGTCCGTATGAGATTTGTCTGAGAGATCATGTATCAAAACTATTTGAAGGATATCTAGAGAATGATTTCATCCGTGGACTTTTAATTTTGTTATATGATCGTTCATGTTTGTCCGTATGAGATTTGTCTGAGAGATCATGTATCAAAACTATTTGAAGGATATCTAGAGAATGATTTCATCCGTGGACTTTTAATTTTGTTATATTGATCGTCCATGTTTATCCTTATGAGATTTGTCTGAGAGGCATTGTAGTCTATAACTCAGTGGGGCTGGACAAAATCTGATACCTGGAAATTTATTATTTTCACTCTGATTGAGTCAGGATTTCATATTAAACAGAGTTACAACCCTGGATTTTTAGATTTTGTAACGATGCCTGTTACGCGACATATGATCTGGTATACTCTTACCTTGTGATATAAGTATTGTTTTCATTCCAAAATTTGTAACAAAGGAAAGTCCTAACAATAAATATAACAAGTATAAATAGTTTGCTGAGTATCAGAGAAGCGTGTCACTTAACATACAGAAAATACTTTATTTTTGTGTGCCTGTACGATGAATAAGTAATGGTATAATATTTTGCTATGTATTACTAATTCTCAACGTGTTAACCCTTACTGTAACAGCGAGAACAAGAAATGTAACTTGGGGATGTTTGTTAACTTGACATACAAAAGATCGCATCTTATTTGTGACGGTTCCCTAGGCCAACCAAGAACGTTTGCTGAGTTATGATCTGGCTGGTTGCCAGGACTTAACGCCTGTCTCCCGCCGCAGAGTCGTGTCAGAGCCGTGAAGTCAGTGCTATATTCTTGTGTATTCTATACTACACTGTTACATTTGACGATCCTTTATAGATGTAAGCCGTATTATATGTCAGTCGAAACTCGTCCTCAATAAACGTACAAACGAGCTACACTTATAGGCATATAGTTATTTTACTATGGTCATAATATTAAATTTAATCAGAGTTAAATGGTAATATAGAAAAATAGAATATACTTTATTCCAGAAAATATAATTAACAACAATTGACATCAGTACTGGTAGGAATTACTAGCCACTGTATCCAGTAAGCGTGGCTAGCTCAACTGAAAGTTGTACTTAATTGTATAATGTTCAGTCGAATATTAACAAGTAAATCGCGCGGTTAATCTGCAGTGTGCACACCCCACAATTAACATTTATTTTAAACATAACATTTTTTAGTTATAAATTTACAAATTAAAATCTCTTAATATAAAACTGTACAAATTCCTAAACTAAAATTTGAAAGAGTTATCAATATTAATAAAATTTAAAAGCCAACTTTTCAATTTATTCTAAAATTTGTTTCTACTTTTACAATTTTTTATTTGAAAAGGCATAAGATTAAAACATTTTGAACCCAAAAAAGAAAAACTTTTTTTAATTGACTTATTTACCTTCGGTCTCATGAATCCCCCCATGAAAGCCCCAGTACGTCACCTCTTGTTCTTTGGAAAACTCTGTCGTTCCTGTTTCCACTTTTTCATAGAAAATGTTTAATACTTTGAATAAAAATAAATATTTTAGTGGTAATATTCTTATATATTTATAAATAGGTAATGCAGATTCATATCTTTTCTTTTTTGCAATTATTCTTATGAAGTGGTTTTGTTTTATATTCAACGGTTGTATGGTTATATTGTCAGCAGCTCCCCAATTTTCTATACCATAATACAATTTAGAATGAATTAGTGCAAAATAAAGTGTTCTCATTAAATTGCCATCAATAAACTTCCTTAAAAAATAAAAACTTCTGATATTTCTTCTTAAACCTACTTGAATGCTGTTTATATGCGGTTTCCCAGCTCAGTTTTACATAAATGTTTATTCCTAAATATTTAATTTGTTCAACTTGATCGATAATTTCACAATTGCAGTTTGAAATGGCTTGACAATCTAATCTATGAAATTTTAGCACATTATAGAATTGGTATTGGTTATAGAATTGGTATATTGACCAACTTATGGAGGTTTTCAAATTAATATACAAGTATATTTCAAATATTTTACAAAAAAAATTTAAAATATATATTTTAGCATGTCCAACTCAACAACTTATATTCGGTATGTTTTTGTTAGCTATTATTAACATATATTGTAATTTATCCAATATTTAAATTAATAAGTGAGTTCTATTTCAAAACAATACTATTACAAACTGTTTTTTCTTCTATGTTTATGTATATAGCTATATACACACACACACACACACACACACACACACACACACACACACACACACACACACACACACACACACACACAACACACACACACACACATATATATATATATATATATACATACACACATATATATATATATATATATATATATACTTTAAAAGCTCCCAAATGTGAAAACTAGAGTTATCTCACCCAACACAACATCCTGATTTAATTATTTAATTTATACGTTCCGTACACACTGTGCTTATAATGATTGTATAGGGTTATTGAATGTGTGTGTGTGTGTGTGTGTGTGTGTGTGTGTGTGCGCGCGCGCGCGCGCGTGTGTGTGCTCAAAAACTCATTAGGTTTATACAATTATTGTGAGTTTCACAAGTTTTAGTGTGTTTCACTAAAGCTAGAATAACCTAATCTGTTATCACACTATAATACATATTCCTGAAATGAATTAAGTAAGGACAACCTTTAGAGGAAGAACTGCAGAGAAAAGATACCGCAGGCCTGATTTGCTATTTTATAGGTCTGAGGTGCGGGCGATGCGACGCGCTTCTGCGCGCTATGCGCTGTGTTGTTTATAGCGTGTACGCGCTCTGAGAACCAATGTACAGGAAAGTTCTGGCGGCTTTGATACATGGTGCCGTTCCTTATCGCTTGTCTCATTGAAAACTGTTTTTATTTGTTTCTCTATTTCCTTCGAAAGTATCCAACCTTATAACACGTTATTCTGTTTTTTAAGGCCTTCCGTCTTTGTAAATCGGTGATAAATTTTACAAGTTATGTAGCCGCAAGTCTCTATAATATACTATATGGAATGGTATTTATTAAATCTAATATTTTCATTTCGTTTATTTTTTAAATTTTTTGCAAGGATTAATTCATTTTCAAAATATAGTGTTTTAGTGATCTCACATTATTTACAATAATGTTTGTTTCAAAACTGGTTTTCATATCACATAACGTTTCCAGATAGTGACCATACAAATCTTTAACTAGTACAACTACTACATTACGGGAATTATTGTGAACACTATAATTACCGTAATTTTTAAATAAATTCAGACTAAATTTGGAGCTGAGAGAGTATTTGCACATGGCTTGGTTGAGTTTGTTAGCCAGGCTTCAACAATTAATCTTATACTTCTATAAATCTTAAGGTGTCAGTATGGTAGCCGTGTAAAGATATAGAAGAATAAAATTATACCGTTATAAGTAAAAAAGTTTACAAACTTAGTTTTGGATTATTAGTAACTAGATAAAGTTCTCTTTTTGCCTAGTAAGGTTGCAAAATGTTGAACATTCTGAATGTTTGAAATTGTCAGGATTATAATAACATGCCAACACTATTGGTTATTCCCTCACTAGTGTGTAAACATCTAAACATAACAAAACATAAACTTCTTCTTTAGTTTAACATTTCGAGATGACGGCCCATGTGAAGTCTACTGAGCCGTAAGGGATATGTTCCTCACTGTTAGCGTTGTTACCCTTAAGACCAATAAATAAAGTTACTTTTTAAGAAACAGAAATCAAGACTTTCGATTGATTTGTGTTTACCATTCTCAATAGCGATGTAGTGGCACCAGAGGTACTCGTATAATTTTATACTAAATTTTAAAGCTCTAGGATAAATCGTTCGATTCTTATCGTGCATAAAGGGAAACAGAAATCACATTTCGTTCATAAGAGACCGATGGGAGAGACTTTGCCACACGCTTAACCAAAAAATCATAACACATTAAACTTGTTCATTTACATTTCATCAAATAAAAGCTTAAACTTAAATCCACCAGTAAATTGTTTTAAAATATAAGTCATAACAAACATCTTCATTCAGAGTAATAATATGAGTATTCAAAGTAATAATTGTACTTTATTTATTTCGATAATTGTATAAATACAATCTGTTAATGAAAAAAGATAGTAATTCATTTACACTTTAATATTTATAAACTGTTTCCAGAAACATAAACTCTTATCTGTCTGTAATTTATATGAATGAACAGAACAGATCGAAGAGAGATAGCAGTCAAAGGAGGATACAAAGGAGTACACCGATATATTTGTACTGTTTCTCAAAATACATCCTCTCAAGGGATAACATGTTAGTGCGTGTTTTGAAATGATCCTCCAGTTCTGGTAAATTTAGATATACTCTATAACGTCTGCTACGGAGGGTTGTTGGCATCCACTAATATTTAATGAGAAAACTTGGATATATGGATGGATGTATATGTGTTGTCCATCCATCACGCAAAAACACTTAACCGATTGAGTTTAAATTATGCATAAACTTCTTTCAAAACTTCAGTAGCTCCTTAAATAACATATAACAGTACCGGTATATCAAGCATAGTTTATATATCAAAAAGAGACAAACAGCATATCCTCCTTTGGGCATACTTGCTCTAAAATGTAACTACTTTTTGAACCATTCGCATCATTGCAAAATGATTGGAATACACACATATCCTAGTAATGTCAGTAGGAATGAAAACATTTTCTACGATCTTAATTGTTCCAAATTTTAACAAGCATGTTTAAGTAATTCTTGCAAGAGATCTAAATTCACAAACCATGCGGATGCTAGGAGAAATGTCGTTACTTTGTTCTAGGCTCTCTTCTGATTGGTCCATTAAGACCTTACGAACACGTTACTTATCTCAGTGTCGACCAGCTAGGCCTCAAAACACTTTATAGAGGCAAAAAATATACATTATAACAACAGTTTTAATTTCCGGAAATTCTATGATAATTAACACAACACAATTGGTTTGCAGATATTTCTCACCGCAATTAAAAAAACCCATGTTCACTATCGAACTAATGTCGTAAATATCTTGAAACGCCATAAAACTTCAAATATGTACATACCTTTTTGTGTTCTTTGCTGCTTAGTCTCTGGATCTATTTTGAGCCCTTCCGAACGTTCCACACTTAGTGTAGGCCACGTATCCATGACAGTTTTATACATGACTCAAGTCAACAACATCCATGATAGCCAAACTAATACAATTATCATACCCGGAATTACAAATATTTTTTATTTCTATTTATTATAAATAGTAAATTATTGTATAGGCTTATGTACACTGTTATTTTAATCGTAACTGTTATATGAGACAAATACATGGTATGAAGACGTTTTTAATAAATATATCATGTCTCAGTTTGTATACATTTGTGGCAGAAATAAACAATTAATCAAATTAGATAGTTTTAATTTGGTATAAAACCTACTATTCGTGGCTAACGTATGTGGAAATAGGAGTAATTTCAATCTTGAGAATAATGCGATGTGGAAAGTGGGGAATAGTAGCGTATATTACCTTAAAATAAGAGATTTAAAGAACCTGAGAAGGTTTCAAGAAAAGTTAAACCCTGAAAGTGGAGCTGAATTTTTCAAACGTTCCTATCTTATTATGTTAAGATCTTGCAGGTATTTATTTTTATAAAATAAATATTTTTAAATTAGTAACTGAAACTATGCCATGTTCAAAGAATGACGGGAAGGTTGTAGATATCTGGTAGGGATAAATTACAATTTTCATAATTATGTGAAGTATGTTCTCTTGGGAGGTCTTACTGGGTAGTTTAATATATCTTGGTAAGCAAACCTACTTTTGTCTAGGATTTTGAGAAATGGATAGGAGGAGAATATCAGCACTCTCGTCACGTGCGAACATCATCCGTCAGCTGCTGACCCATGACGTCTCAGCATTGCTGATTCCTCCGGCTTCTTCCCCTCAAGATGGTCGTTTTATAAGGAGTACATATTATTAGAGCTTAACAAGGAAGTAAGCCATTTAGTTTATATCCTCAATTAATCCAGGAATCGTCTCGTACAGTACAATGTGTCATCATAATTAAAATAATGGAAACTAGTTTAGTATGTAATCTACTGTGTAAAACGAAAACAGTGGATGTATTGCCAAAAGTAATTGTACTTGTCTCATATACACAATACAGTCAGATTCAACGTAAAGGCTTTAATCATACAAATTTGAAAGTAAGTCAAACAATGCCGAGAGTATTCTCAGAAATGAAAGGGAATTCAACATGACAGAGCTTTCACTGAAGAGGACTCAAGAAATATTGGAGTTTTTCATTTTGCGTTTTATCATATAATATGATTTCTACGACTTTAATTGTTTCTCTTTTCATATTAAATACTAAAAAGTTAACTTTCATGTTACTATCAGCCATTTAATAGAATTACACTGTACAATATTTATTATTCTCTCGTGTGTGCGAGTATGGGTATAATCTATATTTAATAAAAGTTTTCTGTTTAAAACCCTTTCCCCCCACTTAAAAGTTTGAAACGTATAAAGTATAGGAAGTTACTGTTGCTAAAGTCCATTACAGCACACAAATATGAATTTATGGCATGCCACGTTATCCGATTTCCGTTACAGTCTATGTTTACACTCTCTTCGTAGCTTTTATGTTTACGCCTCTATAATAAAAATAATAAACTCTAAGTAATACATTGAGTAGGTAAAATTATTTAAATTTTCATACAACAAGGTCCTTGAAAATACTTATATATATATATATATATATATATATATATATATATATATAGGTTTATAAATAGCTGAAAAATATTCTGATATCTAAAAAACAGACCAAATATGAGAATTAAGAATAAAATTATAGTACTACAAAAATATGTACTGTCACAACGATTGTTTTAAATACAAAAACAAATTTATACAGTTTCTATATTTTACAACTTTATATCCAAATAACTGTTTATATTTAGAGTGTTCTATCAGACTGCCAATCATAATGAACTGACCTGATTTTAAATTTTGTATGACAGGCAATATGGACTTAATTTCTTGTAGGCAATATTTAGTTAGACGATTGGAATTTGGCTGATCGTTAGTAAATATCGTAAAATAAATAAATCTAATAATAAAACAAATAAAATCATATGACATTTTAATATGCAATATAGTAGCACATGGAGCATAACTAACATACTGTATCCCGAAAAGATTCCAAATACAGGCATTAAATGTTCTATGAAACTTAATTTCTACACGGACAAGAATGAGTTCTATGATAATGCATTGCCATCCACGGTATTTTGTTGAGCTTCATAAGCTAGACTGGCAAAATATATCTGTTTCCCTTAGGGAGAATACTTCTCTTCTGTAAGAATTTCATTTTTGTCTGGCTGTCTCCCCGTTTGTTCTTCTGCAGGCCATCTCGAGAAGAAAAATTAAATATAGACTTAAAACTTTGCATGCAACCTGAGAAAAGCCAGTTAAGCAAAATGAGGTCTAGCGAATCCCTACTTAGTTTACAGAGATATTAAAGCAAACATGAATTTTTACTAAAAAATAAATATCCTTCAATTCTTTTACTATTTACAGTGTTAAAACTAAATAATTACATAATTGAGTAACCTAAATAACATTTTTATTTCAACCACCGGTAAGTGAATTAAGATATGCTTTCCAACTCTATCGTGAAGTACAATCCTGAAGTAAACTTACAATATTCGTTTACAGTGGGGTTATAACATTGTTGTACTGTGGTAAACTTAGGTAGTTTACAATAATATTGGCACGAACTTAAAATGATTTTTTACCTTTTTGCTTTAAAACTCCAGCAGTTAATAACCGTTAGTATAAATCAACCAGTTATGAATTGAACTGACTTGTTTATAGTCTAACTTTGCAAAAGAAAAATATATTTAAAAACGCATTAAATATCGGATTTATTCTTGACGCTATCCACAATAAAAGTATAAAGTAGAGCTAAAACTTATAATTTGATATTCGCTTCACAGTTTAATAGATCTTATCAAAAGTCTGTAAAATATTGTTAGTATACTATCAAAGATAATCCATACTTAGCTGTTTTACTTTACTAGGATTTGTGGTACTAGGACCAGTAAACATAATTCAATAGTGTTCAGCTAAATCTAGAAAGAGTAAATGGTTTGGTAATAGGACTGTGCTTGAACTGCCTTTAATTAGGCCTTTAAATGGCCTAAAACGCATTAGGCCACCAACAAAATTTTGAACAAAATTTTGAAAAATGTTATTCATTGAAAGGTATTTGCAAAGTACCAGAAGATGGAAACAAAATTTACTTAGAAAATTTAGAACAGGCACATCAGTTAATATTAAAATCAAAAGTACCCTTTGGTCTGAATAAAAGATGAAATGATCAATTGTTTTTGTTATTATTTTTTCTAAATTCTTTCTCTGTTCATGATATTTCTCTTTGGTGTTAATCACATGTTCAAAAATTCCTGTTTATTTATTTATGCAAATGTTTATTTATTTACTTGTGTAAATTTTGTTTGCTGTGTTATTTTTGTTTTATACCTTTTATTATACCTTTTTGAAAACGGTAAAGCCGAGATATTAAAGGAAATTTATACTAAGAAGTCCAATAATTGTTACAATAGAGCAATTCTGCATTATACACCCGAAGTGAATATATATATATATATATATATATATATATATATGTTTTCTTCTAAAGTAGTATGAGTGCATAGTTTATATAAGTATATTATGTCATGAATTTAATATATGCACAATATTACATGTACAGTAGTAGCCAGTAAATTAATTGAATAAGTGAGTAAAGTAAACACTGTTTCAAAAATACATCCTTTAATGTTATTGTTTTTAAACCCCAGCCTAATACATTTTTAAGTAGTACTATTAGTAGTAATTTGACTAAAACTGTTTAAAAAGTGTTACATCACAGTCCCAATTTGAATTATAGTTGCAATTAATGGGTAGTCTCGTTTTTTGTGAGAAAGGGGGCGCGGAAGCATTGAATTTCGTCAAGGGCGCAGGAATGGCTAGATTCGTCCCTGCCAGCAGATTTAATTATTTGAGTTGGTTTTAGGACATTTGGGTTTAAAATAACTAAATGAAAATTCTCAGGCTAGCCTAGCCTTTGTCTTAGCCACATACATAGTACTGGCTTCTGGCCAACGAAGGTAACCGAATAAGGTTAACAGCAATTGTACGATTTATCTATAGAAACTCTTTAAATTCCTGACCAAACGAGTTACTCAATGAAAGAATCATGTCCTTTACATTATGTAAACAAAAATGTATACATTATGTTGATTCCGTCCTCTAGAATGAGTTGCGTTACTATATTAACTTATAACATTTAATAAGGAGTTTATTTAATGGCGACTGAAAAACATCTTGTGCACAATTAGACATATTATGTAGATTGGTGAATAATACAGCAGTATCTATTCTTAAAATACATGTTACTCTTTAAATAATTTATGTAGAGAATATTATTTACCTTTAAAAAAATAATACAAAAATACTAAATTTATTAATACCTTAATAAGCCAACAATTATCAGTTGGGGAATTGCAAGCAATGTTTGAACGCTTCTAAATTAAAATAACAAACATTCTATTTCACAATATCATAAAGCCCATTATAACGAATTCTTTATTAAAATACCTTACAACATCTTAATTGACTATCAAAATAGAAATGGGCAGGCCCGTACAAAATATATATAAATAAAACCCATAAACCCTACAAATCTTCCTGAAAGACTAAAGTTATGTTAAAAAAGAAATACCACGAGAATATAGATGTAAGGAAAACTTGGGACCAAAAGGAAGTGGAATCCTCTGTAAACATACTCATCACCATTTTAATCAAGAATTCAACCCTCCAAGCCCTACTACCCACTGTGCTACTTTTACAATACACTCGACTACCAAGATGAAAATGAAAGTGGTTGTTTTATTACCAAAAAGTGCAAAATATGTGAACTATTTTTTTAGTTTTAAAATTTAAATAATAGACTGATAATTTAAAAACTTAAAGAATCCATTATAAAAATATATAAAAACTATATGTAAAAATATTTAGTTTGTGTAAAAAATATAAAAAATAAACAATAAAGATTTTACATTAATTACACTTATTTAGTTTAAATATTGTTTGTTTCCATAGTATTATTTTAATTTTATTTATTTCTTAAATGGACATAATTGTAATGATAAAAAATTTAAAAACGCACCTCTTTTGAAGGAATTCAAACCTTAAAAGTGTTTGTGTTTCTTTATGCATTGACGGATTTTGTTGAAAGAAGTAGTACCGTTCGAATTGTAATCAAATTGTTAAAATATTCGTTGTCTAGTACGTTTTTTATAACTACACTGGTTGTTCTATTATTTCACTTAAAAATTTTACAGAACCAATTAGTTAATATTGAAGAAAATAACACAATTATTTTTTGAAATTTTTCCCTTATCTATTGAAACTTATGTGCCAAATTTGGTAACTAGTTTTAAAAATTATAATTTGTTTATAAAATAATACAAAATGGTGGAGCTGCTAAACAAGACATTTCCCAAACTATGCTTATAAGAAATTGTTTTGTTTCAAATGATGAGTACTATCGGCCGCAGAAGGTTCTGACACCATTTTGTGAACACACTGTATATGGCTATACTTTTTAATTCTCGGACCACAAAAATGTATTAAAAAGTACAAGAAAGACAGCGTTAGAAATGCGGGTAAATATGTATGACGTATGTAGTTTATAAGATAAGTTATTTATATCTAGGTGTTAATAATTAAGACTAGGAAATATTAATTAAATTTTAATAAATTTTAGAGAAATAGTTTTATTGGCCTTTGTTTAATAGTGGATCTACATTACTGGCCTGTCCAATTTTTTCAACAAGTTACAATGAATATGAAAAGTTATGACTAATATAATTGGTCAAAATAACACATTTATAAAATGGAAACCATTTAGTAATCGCACAAGATTATTTTATATTTATACTTACATAAAAATGTATGTCTGATACTATAAGTTTATTAGGATTAATAACCTTGAGAACAATTTCAGAAATTTTAACAATTAATTGATACTCTAGAATAAGCCTCAATAAAGCATTACATTTGTATTAGTAAATTTAAATTATAACATTAAATAACGCCAATTTTTAAGAAAAATTTGGTTGGAATCTCACAGATTTGGATTATCAAACAGCAGTGCAGTACTAAACAAAGCGTTCACTTAATAACGCATCGCTTACTCAGAGGGAAAGAGCTTGTAAAACAAGTGGGGGCCAGAATTAGGACGCATAACCATAAACAACGCGTTTATGAACCATGAAACTAAACAAAGACTCGTCGACCGGCAGTCATTCGTACACTCACTGCTTTCGCTCGCTGCCAACTAGTTGGTAATGGCGCTGGATTTTCTTTTACGCAGAGGTCATCAAAGTGAATAGAAATTGTCATAATAATAGAGGAATCGGCATTTTTATACCTGGATATGAGTCATTATTCGAACATTACAATACTAGATACATCCAGTGGTTGTGTAATAAATTTCTAATTGTTATGTATAGGCTAAATGTTTATATTTTTCAATACACATAGAGTTCAAAATATTTATTTGTTGTAGCGTAAAATGTGTTTTCGTGTACTCACCTCAAATCCAGCTTCCTTCTTGCTTCCAATGTGGGAGTTACCACCGGAGCTCTGCACTGTATTCATAGTGACTCACTGATTCCTTGAATAACTCACTGATTCACTTCACCACTAACTCACTACCCACTACGAGTCAACAATGCCACCGCGTTTCACATGTTTGTGAGTTTTATTTATGTGACTCCAATTCACCACATATGATATAAAAAACAACCATTATATCGACACGCTTTTAGTACTGTTAAATAAAAATCTACATTAAAAATGTCCTTGATTTATTTAATCGTAAATCTTCCAAATCATAATAGCAGGATTTAACAAATGGAGTTACAGTTTAATATTTACATATCAAAGTGTCAATTAAAATAACTGGTAAAAATTATTTATGTAACGAATAATAACGTCTGGAAACGCTCCAAGACGATCTCGATGATCTGTGAAAAGAAGCGGCGATCCTGCAAATTGTGCCAATTAATAACAGGTATCATAGCAACGACAACGGGCTCCACTTAGGCCCTCCTCATCCTCCTCTCCACCCTCCAAGACTTGTGTAATAAACGAAAAGACAATATGGTTAAATGGCGTTTTATGTAATGGTTAGTTTTAATATGGCTAGTTGGGAAACGTTTATTATTTACATAGCTGCTGATATATTATGATCTTAAAATAAAGTAAAACATATATTAAAGAGAACATTGACTCAGTTTAATTACTATTTTCTTTCAAACTTTCACTGCGTCACAGGTCATGTACTGACTTTAGGACAGCCAAAGTGGTAGTAAGGTGCGTCTACCGCTGTCAATGTATTAGGTGAATTTTTTTTACCATACATTGTCAATATATATGGTAAACCATTATCTTTCTCAAGAAACCCTACCCAGTTTATTCCATCCAACACTATCACAACGTTGATCTTGCAGGAAAGTACCGTAGTATTGCAGAGAATCCATGACATCAAAGATGCCCCTCATTATTGATTCGCCCAGAGAAGACAATAAAGTAGGCGCCCGAGAAAATAACAACCATTTTTCACCCCCTCTCCTTACGTCACTGCTTTACCCTTCACTCTTGACCCCCTCCCCCTACATCGCTACTTCCCCACTACAACCATCAACTACTGTGTCAGCTAGATCACGCCTTACTTTGTAATGCCAGCTTATAGTTACTGTTTTGATGTTCCCTTCTAAAAAACTATTACTTTTGTATACTGGCCGATTTACGATGCTCTGAATATTAGTAAATAATGTATTAATCGTATAGACGGGGTATTTATATAGCATTATGCAAATAATACCGTATTTAATCTTTGCACAACTTATTCAATCAGTGAGTGTGATTATTATACAGTAATACAACAGAACAAATTAAGGTTATTATTGTATTTCAATAAACGATGTTATACTGTCCAAAAAACCGTAATTAGCTGTAATGCACTAAATCTGAATATTGAACACTAATCGTTACATGTTAAGCCAAATATTTATATATTGCATTTTATATGATGGTATTGACAGTCATATCAATATGATTAAACACCTGCGTGTTATTTTCGAATAATATTAAAATTATATATCCTGTTTGAATTGTGAATCTGTTGTGAATAGGGATGATGATGTGTCAATTAGCCAAGCCATTTAGACACATGACACCGGTATGTTTGGTCTTTACTTTAAAACTGGTTTGGCTGTTAAATTGAACAAGTATTGATTATGTTAACGATCATATTAGACACTAGTGATGATCTCATCGATTTTTATCTGCAGAGGTTTACATAGGTTTAAATTGGGGGAAGGTACGTTATTTTATTTACATTGTATATTTATAATCATTATCTTATTTAACGACCAGGTTGTAACTTTTACAGAAGCAAACTCTAAAGCAGTCATAAACTTGCGAGAATTCATCAACAATACACATTTCCCTATTTAAATATCAGAAATACTAAAGTAATGAATATATATTTCGCCTTATTCATCTGTTCATCTACGAGATATGATCTGGTAGAACACAGAGTAATGGTTGTTTCTTGAGATATTTAAAACATGTTTATATTATATTATATATAATATATATATATATATATATATTGCTAAGTTAAATGGTAAAAATGGCATTATCTCCATAATTTCGTCTGAATTGCATATTAGGGCCATCTCAATGGGAAATTTCTCGTTACAAATAGGAAAAGAGTTGAAAAACTAATAAAACCTTAATGATAATAGCACGGAATACATATGACAACCCATTATAAAACAATAAATACGTTTTCAAACGTCAACGTCAATAGATTAAAAGCGCTACATAATAGTATTTTGGTTTTTTACAACGGAATAATACATTTACGTATACAATTAATTTTGTTTCATTTAATCATTCGGTAATGAGGTTATACATTTGTGTATCTGTTCTTCACATATAACAGATTGTGAACGGTACTCTAGGAGTAATAAAGTAAAATACTATTGAGCTATGTAAAACGATGTGTAGGCCTACGTTTTATATACCAAATAAATATGCACGTTTAAATAATGCAATGCTGTATTAGATATAATTTCAAAACCTACAAACATTTTTATAGCATTAGCAAATTTAAAACACATTTTATTAATTAAGATATATTTTGAAATATGAATTCAGTTATTACGAATATGTTTTCCACAATGACTATTTTAAATAATTTCGCACACCTCTATACACTTTTGGTATCTAATAAAACATATGTAACGAGATAATTAGTAGAATTAGTATCTTACACTTCTATAAGCTGCAATAGCAGGCACCTGTGGCCACTTCGTAGGCTAACCACTGCTCCCTTTGCTTACATTCAGTCTGTAGTGTTTCTTTGATGAAGTTTTCTTTATCTGAATTATCTAATAACATGTGGATATACTTTATTTTCAGTTAGATAAGTACAAATTTATATTTAGTGTTGAAACGGTCATAGACAACATTACCTATAGCATTTGAAACAAGTTTTTTTTTTCATAAACTATATATATTAACATATCTCTTATATAGTTACAAAACCGTCTATTGCTATAGATGAATACAATTTTAAGCTAATTGTGTCATGTTTTAAGCTAGAAAGTGGCATCGTTACTAAAGTTTTAAATTTTAATTTACTATAAAAATAATATTTTACTTGTTTCGTTGATTGTTTTATAGTTTAATTACGAAATTCAAGTAAATTTCTCTCATTAAACCCAAAAACAACAAAAAGTATGCGGAAAATTAAGTGCTGTTTCTTACATTCTTTTTTTAATCTTGTATGTTATAAACCTATACAAACGCATTTCCCAACGCCAAATTAGGAATGTTAACCCTAAAATCCGCAAATACTTAAAACGTGTATTGTTTGATTTTCAATTTGCCAGGACTCAAATATCTATTTGGGCCAGATTTTTAATTACGAGTCCTTCGATCAGCAAGAATGACTCAGATTTATGTATGTACGTCCGTTACTCAATGCAGCTTTATTAATGTTCTAACCAAACATGAATGGTTTAGTAAATCATCAATTAGTTCAGAAGCAGACTCAACTGATGAACTGAAACTCAAGATATCATTTTGTTTTGGAACGGGGTTTTTTTTTAATTCACTAATTACCATACACAATATCCAGGGAAAATACGCAAAAAAATATGAAAACGTGTAGTCATGTACTGTTTGATTTAAACAGTAGAAAACAATAGCATTAAACATTTAGATTTATACTCTGATAGAACAATAATTCTTTATGTAGTTAATATTTTATAAGATGCTACATTAAAGTAATGAGACAGACTGAAGAAGAGATTTATATTTTCAATAAACATTGTGATGTATTCTCCTGGAAAATACAACTTTTGGCATTATACAAATAATTTTCAAACTTTTAAAATAAACTACTCTTCATTAATATTCTTTACATAATGTGTCAAAGTTACTTCATATTCTTTAATTGTTTTCAAAATTGTGTCCGTTGATAATTTATTTAAGTTTTTGGAACAACCCCCCCCCCCCCCCCCCCGAGGTTCTTGATTTAAACTAACATTCGGAGTGTGCATGGATGCATTTACGTTATGCATTTTACAATCCAAGCCAAACACCATCCACTCTCTTATGAAGTCCTTCAGTACAGATTTTTATGATGCTCATTTACCGTCAACCTCAAGTATATGGAATCCATTCTCAATGTACGATGCCGTTCCAATTATAAGGCTCACAATAGTGCATTTCACTTTTGATTACGACTTTTTATGATAGCTTTCTTCAATCTGAGCCATTCTATGGTGTACCAGAATGACAAAACTGTCATTTTGTCTCGTAATAAAACTGGCAGAGCCATTCTGTCACCAGTAAGAACATGAGAAAGTAAATCTGGGTCAGACCAAACTTTATCTAACCAATCTGCTGACATCGATTGAAGCTCATCGCTCTTTATGTTGGTTTGATAGATTTATTGGCATCATCTTGGCACAAACTTCCCTCACGTTCAAATCTCTTCCAAAACCAAGTTCCTGTTTGTAATTAGATTCAGCCGGTATCAAGTCTTTTGTCACCCGTCCAACAGATCGCTTTAGATCTTTGTTTCTTTGTGTTTGCAATTCACAAACAGTACACTTAATTTAAGATCGTGAAGGTCATCAAGAATACGTACCGTAAGATAAGTTTTGTAATCAATAGTTGAAGTATAATCATAGTAATGGCCTATTTTCTATAAGTTTAGTTAAAACATTTTAGATCACAAAAGGTTTTTCATTTAACACAAAACAATTCTTTTAGCCTGACTTGAAATTCAAAACATTCTTAGAAAAGAACGTTCATGAAATCAACTTTACTTCCTTTTCAAATTGATGTTGTATTTCCAAAAAATTTATCTAATTTTTTATACTTAAAGACACAATTTATAGCACTTGTTCCACTCTTCGCCAAGAAATAAAAGCTTGACTGTGGTTTAAGCTTTTTAAACAAATTAATTGTTTATAAAAGAACTACGTGAAATTAAGTTTTAGTTTTCGTGTTTTAAATATGTGTACTGTTTTATCAATAAAATCTTTGTTGGACGCGCAACAAAAATTATAAAGCTATAACCAAAATAGACTTTAAATTTTTTTAATTTCAAAAACTTAAATGCTAGGTTATTAATATTGCGTAGGGGTGCTTAGGTAATCACCTGCTGCCCTGATGCCAATGCTAAATATAACCGTCCAAGACAAACAGCGCTGATCACCTCGGATTACGCTGAGATCGGTGATGAGCGCTGTCTGTGGTTCTGTTCCAGCCATCTCATCTCGTGGTCTCTTTTATGTTCTAAAGTAGCGGCAGTTAAACGAGCAGACTCCTCTTGCAATAAACATTTCTTTGTTTGTTTCAAAATAAAACGGAATAATGCACACCATTTATAACTCTTTTTAGTAAACAAGTTTTTTTTAACTAGTGATATTGAAACTCTTCTATTTTACGCATATTAAATGTACACGAATAATTTTAGGAAATCATATACTGCATTTTGTAATTGATTGGCACATGCTTCGTGGAAGTTTATGTTTAACTCTATGGATGATTCTCAAAGATTCGCCTCAATATTTAGCCCAGATTATTATAAATTAACTTTCCAGTTTATGTTTTTACCCTAAAGTACGTCAACCTTAATATAAATCAGAATAGGTATATGGTATAATGTTCAAGGAACTTACAACAAACTCTTCTATACTTTTTAGTTAATAACTAAAAATTGTTTTAATTGTTTTCAATATAAGCTACCTTCGTTTTCCCATTTCAAGTAAAATCGGTGTTTTACTAAAATGTGTGAAAACATTTGTCCTCATTACCTATTATTTATGTATTTTATAAATCTAAAGGCAAAACTATAACCTGTTTTAACTGAATACTACGAAATAGAAACTTAGATTTAAAAATATATGCCAACATCTAAAATATGGTTTATTTTGAACTTTCATGCACCTAGTATATGGACTAATACGAAGCTCCTCTTTAAGATAAATGCTTACTTCTTGATATCTTTTGTATTACTGTTAAAACCAAAAGTATTATAAATAGCTTCTTTGAATTTTGTATTCGTTCTAAATAAGCCCCTTTTTGAAACACACACAAACAATTTAAATATGGCTTTGAAATGTATAACTTAATTGGCAGGTTAGCTCAGTGAGAAACTTTTTGTAACTATTACAAAGGTTTTACTAAAATGTGTTAACTTAGCTTACTTTTATAAATGTGTTGGAATGTTTCTGTATTACGAAGAGACAGCACACTGTATTCCACTAATATTTAATGAAAGTAATTTGTAAAATTAGGCTTGTTTTAACACACAATAAAAATGTCAACTACATTTTTTGTGTAGCCTTTAAGCAGTGCATGCTTTTTAATAAAATTACTTTTACAAGAAGACTAAAATATCTTATTAATTAAGGCAATAATTAGTTAATTTCCAATAAGTGTTTCTATATAATTGTACAAATCAATAAAGTGCGTAATTAATTAATTGTTACAATTTTTATTATTCTAAATTAACCTCACATTAGAGTTAAAAATGTTTACCTAAGTCTTGAAGAAATTTAGTGTTATAATAAAAAAAAACTGTTTTAGAGATATAACAATACCAACAAGAACAAGATATAACTATTATGGTAATATACACTGGACTAATCCAAGTACGGCACAAAAAGCGGGACCGACGACCGACCGCGGGTGGAAGCACTCACAGCGGGGTAACTAAGGGCGGCGTCGCGGCGAGGCGCTCAGGCTAGGGGCGCAACCCGACTGAGCTCGGCCGGCTTGCCGCCTGGCGTCGCGACGCGGCGTCCGCCTCCATTGGCGGCATCCTCGGCGCGTGCGGTACAGTTTTATTACTGATTGGGAAAATATTTGTTTTGGAAGTGGTAACCTCTGACACTTAATTGTTTATCATCGCTTAACAAGTATATTAAGTAAAAATAATGTATAAAATTGTATAATCAGAAGTTTTATCTTCTGAACATGGATATTATCTGGGTTTTAACATAATATCGTGATGTTTTTGGTTTATTTCTTGCTTAACGGTTGTTTTCTTTCCACCTACCAGCAGTTTTTCCGTTTCTCGCGTAAGGTAATTAAAATATAAGGCTCTTCACCCCACAAACGAAAATGAAAAAAGAAAACGTTTTCTCAACCCAACGTCCTATACTGATACGTGGACATTTTGTAGTAAAAAGACAACTGGTTGATCTGGCTCTAGATTTTTTTTATAAATATTTTGTTGATGTTATAGGCAAATCCTATACATTTTACAACTCTTTTAAATAGTGAAAGAGTTATTCTTTGTTTAAGAGTAGGTTTCTAGCCAGTGCAAATAACTTTATGCAGAAAATCATGTGTGCTGTTTTGAGATGTGGTGGCTTAGGCTACTTTGTAAACACACAAGCTAATTAATTTGAGTTTGAATTTGTAGCACGAGTATCTCCCTAAGTACGAAAAACAATCCATTTAATTTGTTTAGAAGGACAAAACATGTCCAATATATGAATAAATAACAGTTTTTATATATTTGAGTCTTGTGGTATTATTGTCCAACTGTTCACCCATTACTTAGATTCAAATTCTATAGTAAAATGTTGTATGTTACAATATAAGGCGATATGTGAGATGGATATAACACTAATTTAATAAATACCTTATGTACCATAAGTTTAAAATGTTCGTGTGAGTAAAATGATGGAGATTCATGTATGGATTTAACAAGTAGTAGGCCTACCATAGAGGAATTTTGTAAATACCATATCGTTTATTTGTGTTTAATCTCCGGTTATTACATTAACCCATCATTTGAGCATATTTTATTTAAATTATGTACCTCTGAACACGTAATTGAGATTCATACAAAAACGTCCAGACGGGACGGATAAATAAGAACCTAATTAAAATAGTTAGAAAATGAAGTGCTTGTGATAGGCTTTAAACAACAACTCCCTTAATAGATATTAACTGAAGATATAAAGCCTAAATATGGCACTGTATACGACAGTAGGAAGGGTGAGCCATTACACCTTTATTTTCAAATAATAATACAGAATTATCTAAAATGTAATATGTGTATTCACAAACGCTTCGACCAAATTGTTTCATCAAATCTAATCGAAAAGCTTGTGGAGGTGTTGATAGAAGGCAATCACACGTTTTAATCTAGCTACTCGATATCAAAGCCAAGTTGCGAGAGTTGAAGTGCGTGCCGAGAGAGCAAGGTCAGTCCGCCACTGGCCTGGGGTAGCTACGCGGTGCAGGCTTGTGGGGATGTTGATACAAGGCAATCACACGTTTTAATCTAGCTAGTCGATATCAAAGCCAAGTTGCGAGAGTTGAAGTGCGTGCCGAGCGAGCAAGGTCAGTCCGTCACTGGCCTGGGGTAGCTACGCGGTGCAGGCTTGTGGGGATGTTGATACAAGGCAATCACACGTTTTAATCTAGCTACTCGATATCAAACCCAAGTTGCGAGAGTTGAAGTGCGTGCCGAGAGAGCAAGGTCAGTCCGCCACTGGCCTGGGGTAGCTACGCGGTGCAGGCTTGTGGGGATGTTGATACAAGGCAATCACACGTTTTAATCTAGCTACTCGATATCAAACCCAAGTTGCGAGAGTTGAAGTGCGTGCCGAGAGAGCAAGGTCAGTCCGCCACTGGCCTGGGGTAGCTACGCGGTGCAGGCTTGTGGGGATGTTGATACAAGGCAATCACACGTTTTAATCTAGCTACTCGATATCAAAGCCAAGTTGCGAGAGTTGAAGTGCGTGCCGAGAGAGCAAGGTCAGTCCGCCACTGGCCTGGGGTAGCTACGCGGTGCAGGCTTGTGGGGGTGTTGATACAAGGGTTGCGGAGGGGGGTGGGTCTGGGAAGCGTCCACGTATCCTAGCAACGGCTCTGCACTGCGACATCCGGGCACGTGGTGTTCCACCTGTATACTTAAGTAAAAACACCCTACTTACGTAAAGCCATCAACAATAACAAACAACTCTTTTACATAAACCTGTAAAGCAGAACAACTTCGTTATAAATTTCCACGTGTTCGATAACCTTCACAATTATCAACAGCCTTCAACTTGTTGCCTATACCAAAATGGTGCTTTTTTACTGGAATTTTTATGCATGACGTCGTAAAAATTCAAATCAAGACCAAATGTGGCTTCTGCTATAATTTCTTGTTCTGAAATACTATAAATTAAGATGATGCTAGTAGTGATCCGTTGGAATGTACTTTTTTCATATAGAAAAAGTTTAAGTTATAGTGAAATACCCTTTTTTATACAAGATACATTTTGTACGATTAGTTATAATGAGGTTGTAAACTCAGGCCCAAACATCCGGTTGCTAATAAGAATACGAATTTGTGTACGGTACAGTAAGTGTATACAAGATGAAAGAAACATATTATTTGTGAGTAAAATTAATTTTCTGAATAACATATAGTGAGAAGAAATATTTTATAAATTATGATTAGATAAAAAGTGTAACTTGACTCACAAGTTATAATAAATGTGTCATTCCTGGAAGCGTTAAGAATATAACGTAAAAAGTTCATAGCTTTAATCTTGGATATCCACCATATCGAAAGTATCATTTATAGAGTAAAGTACTTTTTTATGTTAATAGACTTTTCTTTATAGCAAATAGGCCTAATGGTATATTGTAATTTATATACTTAGCCTAATTTCTAAACATTTGTAGTAAATACACAGGTTGATCACCTGAATACACACAAAAGATTGTAGCAGGCTTCGTCAGGTGACAGTACAATTTAAAAGATCAATGAAAGTGTGTGCAGCAAGAGATTATAGTTTCATTTATGTCTGGGAAGACAAAACCAAGTGCAACACTTTTTAGAAATTTGAAGTGATTGATCTCGATCAATATGGAAGAAAAAATCATTTTGGGCCCATCGTAACCATTTGACCAGAAATTCTCTCTATTTTTATGTAAAGCTTTTTAAAATGACTCGTAATCATTATTTCAATGTATTTCTTTTAGGAAATGAGTGATTTGAGACACATTATTGTTTGATATAATAGGTTATAAAGTTCCAAAAATGTCTGGACCGATGAATAGAGCAATCCTGGAAGTAATTTCCAAGTAATAAGCAATCCAAGATCTGTAAATTTCAGAATCCCCTATCTCTCTCATTTCTTGATCCAGTATTAGGGAGCTGTCAAAAGATTTTGTTTGGTTATATGTATAAAAATATCAATACGAAAAATTTAATAGCTGATTAGCCTAGACCATGTTGTTGCACCAGGACATCTTTATTTAGGTATTTTAAATCTGTAGCTCCATTGTCCATCTTATCTCACTATATAAGGCCCAAAGCTCATGAGCTAACAGCGGAAATACTGCACACCCTTACATGTTAGGATATGAAATTCCAACTTATCTAAATGTTCTAAAGTTATTATTTTTACAATATATTCACTAAAAACATGAACTTTTATCTTTCTATTCTAAGGAATCGGTTTTTACAATAGTAATATGGTGGCTTGTAGTAAGTATTTAGCAGACATAAAATGAAGGGATACATGCTTTATCGGTAATTATTACTTATTTAGTTACGTTTTATATTCTTTAAATAACATTTTTTTTAATTATATATATATATATATATATATATATATATATTCACATAATTGTTAAGTACAAAAACTGAACAGCTTTGATCAGATTTCAATAACTTCGGAGTTTGATTTGAATTTAAACAAAATTATTCTTGATAGAATACTTACAAGAACTTCTGTGCAGAAATAAACACGAAGGACTGCTTTCTCTTGATATTTTATCGAAAAACGACCAAAAATGCATGACTTCAGAGATTGTTGTATGTTTTCAAGCACGTTCAAATTTTAAACATGCTAGTGTGTGAACTATGCATGTCTGATACAATAATATGCCACTATTCCTATTTTAGGATGTTACAAATATTGGGTACTAAATTTTCCCCTAATGGAAGAGAGCACACAAGTGACTATTTATTTAAACTATTAAAAGTCATAATAATAGTTTATTAAGTAGGAGTAATCAATCATAAGAAGTAGAAAAATGCGAGTCAAAAACGCCAAGATCTATAACAAAATCAAAGTTCGGTCTTAGATAAAGGTTCTCTTGTCCTTGACATGGATGTATTTAAATGAGTTTCTTACGCTTTAAATTAGCCAAATGCCAGGTAAATATATGAATAAACAAAAAACAAACAGCATTATGCATCAGCCTAATCCAGTTACATCTTACACTCATTCTCAGTCAATCATATAATTTCTTCAAGTTTTAAATTACACCTTGATTTCTGTTTTAAGTAAAAATGTGATAGCAAAAATAGAACAACTATATTGTTGGGATTCAAATTGTAGACGACCAAATGTAACAGGAGTGCAGCGTGCCTCACATTGTACACGCTGCTTATGTAAGATACTTGTCCTGTTTGTCAGAGTTTCTGGGCCATTGGTCAGAGATTCCGTTCAACTACCTCAATTGAGGAGGCGAGTGGATTAAAATATGTCAAAATTCTGGATACCATGGCTCGTATCATCAACCCTTTCATATTGATCTTTTCTCGTTTGTTTAAATTTAAGTTACTAATGATTAAGAAATTTCCACCAATTATTCAGCAAAAGCAAAGCTTTGATATACATTTTTAACTAGCAAAATTTAATCATATAATAAAAATATAATAAAATGTTAAGATAGGTTTTCATCGATGACTGCCGATTTAGTTGTTTCAAATGAAAAGTGTAACGTAAAGACTTTTATAATAATATAAATAAAACAGAACCTCTGAATAATCAAGGGACAGTTATAAAAAGCAAGTCCGTTTAAAAAGAGAACTAAACACCAATTAATTTACAGGTCAAGTATCCACTCTCCACGGCGTTTTTGATTGAATTCACGAGGCGCAGATCAATTTAAAGCAGCGAGTGATCAGCCTCACTTAATAATTTCACCATTTTAATCTGGACCTACTTTTTATCTGAAAATTACTGTATCTGTAACTTCAACTAGTTAAACAGTTTTAGTTTAAATTCACATAACAAAATGTCATGAAAAATACCGAATAACCCATAACTTCTATAATAACATCTGTGAATTATCCTTTAAAAGACAATTCAAAATATGAACTTAGTGTTAGAGTTTTACAAGTTATTTCGGGTCCCTGCGTTTCTTGTGTTTTAAACTATTAAACTACAGTACAGCTTTTTGGCCAACGTTTTCTTCCTTAGTAAGAAGCTCCTCTTCCAATGAAGAGCCTATGAAGAGCAAGGCGTAGCCGGAAGGATTTTTCATCATATTCCTTATACTAGAAGGGGAATACAAGCGCCAGAAGTATACGCTTGTTAACTGTACTTCTTTGTATATTTCTTTGTCGACATTTACACATATTCTACACTATCTGCTTTGCTTGCAATTTTCAAAATCATCCGTAGCGATCTTAATAAATATGTAATATGAGTTACAGGTTTTGAGTTATAAAAGTTGTTTTAGTCTCTAGTGTGGGAAACAATAGCTCGTTATGGCATGTCCACGTTCATTCCTCTATTTCTCTTTAAGCAACCGTGAAACAATTTTAAGAAAGGCACCTGATTTTGAATAACATTTTTCAGACATCCACAGCTTTATTCGTTAAGGTGGGTTTAAAACGGAGTTTAAATAGAGCATCCAATGAATTATATTGTTTCAAATTTGTTAATGGCACAATCTGGAGCAAACTTTGTCTATGCTATCTGCATTACACTACTGATCAATCACTGTATACGTAATATACTCTCCATTTTAAAGCTAAACAAATGTGTCAGCCTTTTTGATGAAACTCAACCAAAAGTGTCAACAACTGTTTAGTGTTAGTTAAATTTGGATTGTAAAGATAATTGTCAGATAAATGTAAAGCTAAAGCATAATTATTTTCCCAATTTCTGTAGTTTTCCAGGAAACATATCCAGTCTTTCTCTTCATATAGGCCTCCGTGGATTTCAAAGAATAAAAAATAGAATTAGCATAATTGGACCACCCGCTATTAAGATTAGCGCTGGCAGAAAATCCCAACTGCTGATAGCAAATTTGTTATGTTACGATAGTCCATTTTTTATTATTATTGTTGCTTAACTATGTTCTGACAATGGGTTATGATAGTATAGTCCTATTAAATATTATTAATCGGGACAGTAAAAGCAAACTCAAACTTGGCATCTGAAATATAAATAATCCGTATCAATCCTTTTAACAAGCGTGAAACTTGAAATAAGAGCCACTCGAAATTTCACCCTCTGATCTCTTAACACAACAACACTGATAAATCAGTGATTATAAACACTGATAAATGGCTTACCTGATAGTACATAACATACGCATACTCCCGTTTCAAAATTATCATAGGACTCTATCACGTACATACAAACTTTTACTAACACAGCTATAGAATTCAACTTTGGGATATCTCTATTTTGGTCTGAATCATCTACGTTTTTATTTAGAAAAGTTGATTAGTTTTATGACTTCAGGCTCCAAAACATTCCTCTCCCTCCAAACTTAAGTTCCAACAGTTGTGGTATAAACCAAGATATTGGAATATTTTGCAGTCGCCATTACTTATCGCTGGAGTGTTTTATGTGCTATTTAAAAAGAATGTCTATGTTGTCCCTGTTATTTCACAGTAATTTGCGTGTGAAGCCGCGAGTATTGTAAATATTTCGTTATATTACCTAAAGGTACCAAATACTATACATATTTAATTTATTCCTAATCAGACTGATTTACTTAATAACTTATTCAACTGTTTCAAAGTGCAATTTGGAATAATATGTATTTATGAGTATAACAGTTAGTAGCAACAGGATTTGGTCATATTTCAATGAATAAAGCAATATACTGGTAAGTGAGATATATCACACTACTTACTGAAATGCTGTAATTAGAATTCTATTTTGCTTTGACCAAAATATGTTTCACTCAAAATCCATTACATCATTTTTTTACGTTTGTTGTAATTTTATTATTTACAAATGGTATTTTCATTGTAGTTCATTTTCATGACAAAGCTTCAACTCATCTCATTATTATATAATGAATATGACCTGAGCCTTATAGTACAAAAACACTACAGGTAACATTTTCCATAAATATAGCTCTTAAACAAGCCAGGCGTCCGGGACAAAAGGTGCCCAAATTAAACTTAGTGTAAAATGTGGCTTATACATTGTTAGTTAGATTATGTCGTTCCGTTTTCGTTGGAGAGTTACGACCTTATTATTCATTAACCTAACTGTAAGGCGTCTTGAGGTATATATAATATCAACTAAATAATAAAGTAATCAAGATAGCACTGCCTTAGACTTTTCTATCATAGCTATTATAACCTGTATTCTAAATATAAGAAGACGACGGCAGTGAGTCATTAAGGAAATCGTTGAATTTTAATACAACTATTTTGTGATTATGAATTTTTATATAAATTCCAACGTGGAACACACGTTCAATACATGTGTTACAATATCACAGAATATAATTTTGTATGATTGTACTCAGTTTGCATACAAATTTGTAATTTCTACCCATTGTATCCAATGAGTAATTTTTATAAAAATTAAGTACTTGGAATTTGAACGGAACCAATGACTAATGATTAATACAAACTTTGAATAGTAAAAGAAAACGAATCACTTAAAATACTGAAGCTTTCTATTGATGTGCTCAGGGACAATTGTTTTGCAAATAACTCTTAAAAGCTTTCAGGTTCCACCTTTAAATTGGAAATGAACTTTGATCAATTCCTACGTCAATGAGAGAAAGTCTTGGTCCATGTAAATCCCAATAAAAACTTCAAACACGCAGGAAAGAATTGTTAATTATGTTAATAAATGGATTGTTTAGTTGTACACCAAAAGGCCAAATTTGCTTTTTGTATTATTATACACCAAATTAATGAAGTTTTAAATTTACTCATATCATATGGGGTTTCGTAATTTTCTACATTTTTATTGTTCAGTTTTTAGTATAATATTTCCACTATATTTTTACACTATTTTATATTTTTCAAGTACTCAAATGGCCTCTGTATGCTGAAGTGCTCTGAAATGCTCTGAAGGTATACAGAGAAGAATCATTAAGAATTCCGCCAAACAATGTTTTCACTTTTCAAAAGAGCTCCTGTTCTTTCTTTAACCTTCGATAGCTGTACCCTCCTTGGGAATACTTCTATATAAAATAATTCATACCCTGGCATTATACTGCTGATAAAAATTGCCGTATTTGGTTACGTTCCAAACACCTCTATATTTAAACTCTCCGTGGTACTGACTTATTATACAACGTCAAGCCCACTTCCTGGTATAATAGAAATTTGACAAAATTCTAGCTTATTCTGTGTAACCACATAAAACACATAAAATCTATCAATTTATTCCTTTATATTAACAAATTCCGGATAAGAAGGTCTATGCGAAAGTTAAATTATAATGTGGGTTTTGTCAGGGAGTTAAAAGTAGACCGTAGAGTTGACTTATTTTCAGGATTTTCACAAAGTTCTGCGTTTGGAAGTGTTTTGTAGCTACTCTTTATCGTTTGAGATACGGAAAAAATTAATTGGACAACGTGTGCAGAAAATACTAAAAACTGTCGAATCGATCTATAAAAAATTGAATAATAAATTAAAGTGTCAAATTCATATTAACAGTAGATTTAAACAATCAACTAACACATGCCCTTGTGATGAAGAACTTTTTAATTCACCGGAAACTGGTGGTCCTAGATCCCGGGATCTACCACACGGGGCAAGTTTTACGTTTATCAGTACCGTATTGAGTCTACCACTAACCAAATACTACCAAGTTTAGTTTGCATACATTTTGGTCAAACAATAAACTTTGACTTGAAATATAATAAATCGTTATACAACAATATACAGTTGTTCTTCATTAAATAAGTATCACACGATTTGATAGATGCAATATACAGGGTGAATAAAATGTTTTATTCGTCCTGTTTACTTACAGACAGACCTTCCACTGTGGCTCACCAACATAGACATCCCTGAGTTTGATTCCTACTTAAGATGTCGAGATGTAGTTTTTCGAATGACCAGAAGTTACCTTACAGATATTAGGGAATATACCATTGTTCGTAGTCATTTTCAAAGTAACTCCCTGTTGTATACTGTTAGAGGAATGAGGTAGGATTGAGTGCGGGGATTGAAACTTGCTAGTCTATAATTTTTTTATAGTGGCTTCCTTTCCAACATAATGTAGAGAAAAAACACAGAAAGCCGAGGTGTAATCTTCTTCTGATGACAATTACCTACCTCACAAATGTTATGAAACCTATTTTTGCGCAGAGTAACGGTCCGAATCTCGTCTTTGTTAAAGCCAATTTCGAATTCCATCTGGAGCAATGTGCGAGGGTTGAGTTCTGAGAATAGAATTTTTCATATTACCATTTTATATATCAGATAGTAAAGCTTTAGGAAGCTTCTCGGATTACATTAGAATTCCAAATGCCGTTCTCTAGCAATCATTTGAGTAAACGGAGTAGCGAGACGGAGTAAGTTCCCTCTTTTAACGACCATCACTTAACTAACAGATGCAAGGAAATACACTGTCGTTCATACATCGTTTAAGTGACATTTCTATTGGAAGCAATGTGGAGACTGCCTTAGAACATTACGATAGGAAAAGGCTAGAAAATATCACTTTTCAAATACACGTAGCTTACCCCACAGACACTTGGGAGGTTTTTTGTATTTGTATCAAGATTTCTACGAAAGACCTTTTAAACATGATAAAGGGCAACGAAATATAGTATCTTTCCGATATGTATTTTTCTAACAATTACTATAATTTTCCTCATGGATGCTAAGAAATACTTTAGTACAAAAGTTCAAAATAATTAAAGGTTTTTACCCTTGGTTAAATTAATGCTTTACTGTAAATCAGCACGTTCTCTTACATAAAAAGTATCTACTAAATTTTGTCACCAATGTTACGGTGTAGTAAATGACTTCTGACTTTATCTGAATTCCTAATTATAGGAGACAATACACAATGATAAAATTTAAAATATGAAAATAAATAAAATAAATCAACTGTAATATTTCTAATAAAATTTAGGAGCTAAAAATTTAAATCTATTTTAATTTGGCTAAATAATCTTATTCGAAGCTTATTTAATGTTTAATAAATTAAATAACATAAATTTAATGTTTTTACAACAGTGAAAATTTTCACATACTGAAAAGCAACTATATTATAAAATATGGAATTTGAAGATATAATACGGTTATTACAAACAAGTTTACAAGGAATTAGTGTTCTTAAAACAAGGTCCTGTTTTCCTGTCTTCAACGTTTTTTTCACCTATGATTTTTAGTAATGATAAGGTTTTGCAAAAAACATTTATCTGGCAATTCTAACTAATTCAGACCAGAGGGAATTCTGTGGAGAGAGTGGAAAGTTTTATGTTTGTCAGTTCTTGACGACTTCTTTCACCAATACAATATACAACAAAGGTATTGTTTGAAATTCAAATTAACTTATTTTCACAAACTTTATATTACTAAGAAAAAATATTGTAACAAATTGCAATTTCATTGTTTAACTTAACTCAGAACTAATTGATAATTAATTTACAAACTAAGCTGAGCATTTCTAAACATATAATTGAATCAAAAGTATAACATAATAAACTATCAATGTATTTAAGTTCATATGAAGTCTGAGGAATGAGCTCATTACAGCTTAGCCCTAAGAAAATTATATAATCTGTATTCTTTATATAATTATAAAGTAATTAGACATTACTTACTTTACCTTTAAGCGATGAATCGTCACTTACTGCTATATAAATCATATGTATTTTGCCTCTGAATTATTGCTATTATACTTTATAATGATTGTCTTATAAGGCATTTTATTGGACACTAACTGATAGCATGTCCTTTTTTAGGACATTTTAACAAAACATATTTAGAAGGAATAAAATGAAAACAAATCAGACATGCGTGTGAAAGTGAAAATATTCCCTACATTCTTGAATTTAATTTTGCTATCTCACAAATTAGATATGTTGTGGATTAAAGAAATTTTGCATCATCATAGTATTAATGATTTTATAGTCCTGATTGGTAATAAGTCCGAGCATACCCGTAAATTATAAAAAACGCATTACTTTCAGCACTTAATCAATAAGTATACAAAATATAATTTAGTTTTGAAAGAAGATATTTTAAAACCCACACTAGAGCGGTTAATACAATAATGAAGACATTAATTTATCAAACAGAAATAAATATACATTCTTGAATTTGAACAATTTAGATTCCATAGATTATAATATTAATTTTCACTGTACTTTGGGATTGTATCTAAAACATCATAGTGCACTTCATTTAGCACCTAATGAGACATTGAGAACACCCCTTCATCTAGATTGCATTGCATTCCTGCTGGGTTAATAAGACTGAGCGCTTTTTTAACCTGCATGTAGAAACGATGCAGCATGAACACAAGTAAAAGTAGTATTGCCAAGGTAGTCTAGTGTTTCGGGCTTGCTTGAAAGATTTAATATGTCAGTTTAATGAACAGTCCTTACTTTTAGTGTTTAGTATTTAACATTTTAGTTCTTCTTATATAATTAAACTTGAATATTAATTATTACTTGGTTTTATAGCAATAAAGTTAAAGACAAAAGTCACATATAATTGTTGTCCTGCCCTAAAGAAGTAAATGATTCATCGCATGAAGGTAAAGTAATTCTTAGTTACTTTAAAATCATGTAAATAATACATATTATATTATTATCCGCCTTTCAGGCGGACGTGGACTCCAGATTCCATGAATCAAGTCTTAATTCCAATATATAACAGTGACAGATCTTAAACTATACATTAGGCGAAGGTTGTACTAGAGCTAAACGCAAATAACTATATCCCATTCACTATTAAATATAACTATGAAAAAAAGAACAGAACGAGTACATTAGTAAATTAGTCCTAAGAAAATAATATAATCTGTATTATTTACATAATTATAAAGTAACTAAGAATTACTTTACCTTCATGCGATGAATCATTTACTTCTTTAGGGCAGGACAACAATTATATGTGACTTTTGTCTTTAACTTATTGCTATAAAACCAAGTAATAATTAATATTCAAGTTGATAAAGATAAACTAAGTTAACTTTATTAACGCAAACTGTTATTATATAAGAAGAACTAAAATGTTAAATACTAAACACTAAAAGTAAGGACTGCTCATTAAACTGACATATTTTAAATCTTTATTTAAGACGTAAATAGCTGATCAACACTATGTTCTACTCATTAACATAATTCAGGAGTTGATAAATCATACGGTAAGCGTATAATATTGATTGTCATAAAACATCACGGAACATATGGGAACGTAGAAAACGCGGCTCAGGACGCAAAGGGCAAAGTGACGGTGCATAACATTAGGTGTCTGACAAAGTGGATTACGTCCCAAAGCCAGACTCTAATGATATGCATGGACCGTTTTAAGCAAGTGAAGAGTTTTACACTGTAATAATTTTTTAGAGAACACAGTGACGTAATTTACAAAACCAAAGACAGACTAAACAAAGAAAACTTCTACGTTTAAAAAGACGAAAAGACGGAGGGGAAATAATGTAAATATGAAAATACAGACAGGTGCTGATCCATTACACCCAATCCCGAACAGAGTCTCTTTAACTCCTGTAGCCCTGGTGGCCATTGTAAAACAGCTTCTTGTACTTTAATTCGTTAACTAAACATACTTCGCTCTGTATTTTACACGACCTCTGGCTTTCAAAAACTAAAGTAATTCTACAAGCATGATATACACTATGCTGAGTCAATACAACCGTGTGTGTAACGTGTCAGTGTGGACATGTAAAGGTCATCTCAGAGTTCAAAGGTTAGAAACGAACTAAAATGGAGAATGGTTGAGTTGGCTTACCTTGGTTGTTCATATGAAAATGTTTTTAGTTTGATCCAGACTTTTACTACTAAGCTTTGATAGATTGATTTTCAAAATTGCCGCCTAATTTTCACTGTATTTTTACACGTACATTTTCTCAGTATTCTTCTTCAGTAGTAGGTACCAGTAGTCATTGTCTGAGTATTAGCGCAGCCTGTCATTTGTAAGGCTAGAAAAGTTTCAACTCAATCCGTCTATTTGTTCGTCTGTCTATTTATCTGTCTGTCGACAAAAACTGAACCAAATAGGCTTGAAATTTTGCATAAAGCTTCATTTATATTATAACACTGAGTTCGATGATGATAGTCCATGTCCTTACATGGGATTTTCCTAAGCGTTAAGAAAAATGTTTACATTGGTCTTATTGGTCACCATGATAGCAACAACAAAGGAGAATAAATAAATTTGTAAACAAACCAATCCAATCATTTTAATTTTTTTTATTTGTGGAGTAAAAGGAAAATATTGCACATTAAATTGTAAAACTCGATGACAAGATTGGATTTCATAACTCCTGTGTTGTAGTGCCCTCCTTACCTCACCGGAACGTTTATTACTTAAAAACTGTTATAAAAACTAATTTAATAAACAAAAATTGGAATTCATCATAGAGTAAGTCATCTCTAAAAATATTTCGACTTTACATATTGCATCAAATTACATACATAAAAATATTTACTATGACGCTGCAAGTCCAACTATGGAATTTGGCTGAGCGTTATTGAAGGCCTACTGACAGTGTTTTTTTCCTGCCGGAGGGGATGTAAAAGATTTTTTTTAAATTATTTCTGTCTGTCCACACGACATTTTACAATAATTGATTGAGCTTTGTATTTAAAAGTTTGCAAGCGACCTCAGTGAAGCCTGTTACATAAGACATATCTAAAGGTCAATCGCATCAGAAATACCGTTATTAGAAGAAAACAAGTAACAAGCAATAATTGTAGGAAAAGTTTTATGATTACAACAGCAACTAAAAATAACTATTAACAAAAGTCAAAGAAACAGAGAGTATTAATTGTAGAATTAATTATAATTACAAGTGTTATAAGTGCTGTCAATGTGTTGGCAGTGTGTCATCCTGTTGTAAATCCTTTAACAACATTTTGTAATACACCGGGAGGTATTCGTTGAGCCTCTTCGTGATCCGCTAGGTTATGCTGTCTTATATTGGCAGGCTTAATTTTATACAGATTTTGTTTTTTATTACACCAATAAGAAATAATCTAGAGAGTTTATATCAGGCGATCTTGGTGGCCACTATATTACTTCAGTAGGCCCTACCCAACAACCGTGAAATCGTAAGTCCAAGCAGTGCTCTTGTCTGTACAGAGCAATGAGGTGGTGCACCTTCCTGCCGAAACCATAGTCTATTAAAATGTTGTCCCATAAAAGCTTGTAAAACTGGTAAAATGGAGTTGATCAGCAGTAATTGATCAGAATCACCGTTCAACGTTCCATTAATAATTATGAAAGGTCCAACAACGTGGCAGTCAGCAATCCCAGCCCAAACATTAAACATTAACTTTCTCGGGTCTCTGCGTATGGCTCACCCTCAACCATTGAGTGGTTTCATCACTCCTAAAACGGCAGTTGTGCCTACTTACTTGTACATTAAGAGTATAGCTGGCTTCACCAAGAAACACAACGTTAGCTAATAAGTTAGGTGATTGCACTTAGTAATCATTCCTTCACGTCTTTGGTCCAATTGGCCTTTAAAAACTCCTGGATAAATTTAATCTTATATGGATGATATGAGTATTTCTTTACCACTTACACCTCTGAATATGGACTTACACGTGATAAGAAGCAGAATTTCTTGAGATTATGTAGACTCTTCCACAAATGTTTGCAGTATTTCTAAGGATTTATCTCCATTAATAACAGATAAGAATCTAAAACTGTTTGAACGATATTTAACATTGTCACGTCACCAAGGTTGTACTGCTTGAAATAAAGTAGACTTCGAAGTCGGTCTTCTGTTTGGAAATGTGTTGTTAAACAAATGACCAACATCTTCATAAGACTGTATACGTTCACCATATCCCCTCATTACTGGTAGAGTAACAATTTCCATTTAACTGAAAGACATGTCAATCATAAAATAAAATTTCATCAGGACGATATCAAATCACCAAAACTACATGACTACAAAAGTACAACAATGCAATTTTGGAAATGTTCGGAATTAATAATAGTTGACAGCTTATTGGTCTTTTTTTTAAGGAAATTATTCTGGCGGATAAGATGTTGGGAGTTACTTCAAAATTTAAAAATGTCCATTTTTAATACGTCCAAGAGACAAATAAAGTCTTTGTCTAAACATATACAACTGTAAGAGATAAGGCTTGTCACCAAGGCCTGTTTAAGTGATACAGTAAGTTACACCCGAGGAAACCACAAACACAGGAATTCACCTATAGTATTCAGTTACTTGTTTTCTTCTAAATGTCGGCATTTCTGATTTCGGATGATCATTTCTTTTGGGATGCGGTTTATGGCATTCAACACTAATAAATAGGTTCTTTTAAATGAAGTATCACTTTCCCATACTTACATTTAAGACTTCTATAAAACCTCCATGGGCCGTCCCACCAATGTATAAGTGTGATGGTTATTACATTACAAAGTAGTTAATATACCCTTACAACACTGTGTAAAGTTTGAAGTGCATATTTACAATAGTTTGAAGGAGTTTTCACACTTTTCAAACACACTGTCTATATTCTTTAAATTAGTTTACCTAAATTAATTTCTAGAAATATCCATTCAAAAAAGTACATACTCCACCGGGACTGATCTTTGACTTGCTCGATGAGAATACTGAACATTACATCACAGAATAAGAATTGGGTCAAACTAATGTAAAAGAATATATTGATTATTTAAATTGAGAATTCAAACTATGTATACAAGTAATTCATTCAGTTATTAAATTGATTTAATTAACAAAATTTGTAATCGGATTCAAAATGTATATTCTTGTTAATATCTAATCTGGAAAGATAATTGTGGAAGGTGAGTTTCTTACAAAAAGAGTTCAAATAGCAATTTCACACTAGCGTCTGTACCTAAGATAAATGGAGAGTGTAACTCCTCCAGCCTTAGCGGCTAGATAACTCGTGATTAATGTTGTCTACTCTTGGGAGATTTTCATTGTAACTGATGAAGAGGATAGACTTATTTTTATTCATAACTATGCTCTATTGTTTCTATGAATTCGTGATGTTTGAGCATATATACAATGCTCACTTTTTTCAGTTGATCGTAAATATTAATAATATTGTATGACAACATAATTGCATATGTAGGATGATAGTACATTCTGTATTTTGGTCGTAACTTAATACCAATAAATAATTTCCTCGAATTAATACATTACTTCAAATAGTGGATACATTATACTTTGCTGAAATTTTACACTGATTTAGTAAAATTTTATCTTTGGAAGATCCTGATCTGGAATTGTAAGCAAGATAAAGTCCACCCAAGTAATCAAATTGTTTGGGACAATCTATGAATTCAAACACGAACTTGTAAGGGTCGGTTCCTTCGTCCAACGGTAAAAAGCTCTGAATTGCAAATTTGTCCGAATTAGTATTCAGTACTTTCCAACACCAAGATAATTTGTCGAGGATCAAATGTTATTATGCACTTTTTACTTTTCAAGAATAAAATCAGTGATAGTCAAAGTTAAAAATACATTAATGGGGAGTAAACTCACTGTCTCCTAATGTCAACTACGGTATCTGTAAAAACTTTGACAGCCAGCACAAAATTGAAAAATGCACTTAGTGAGCCAGATCAAAAGTAACTTTTGAAGAATAAGTTTTGTAAATTCATTCAGTATACAGCATGAAACATAGAATACTTCTTAATAAGGAATTTTTGTTAAGATTAAAGAGTGGTATGAAATAGGTGGGGACTAAGCTAATTTAATTTAACCTTAAGGTCAACATACGATACAGTAGATCAATAAGATATTTTGGATGGAATATTTTTAAATTTATTTTTCTATAGACATTCTCTAACGTGAGAACATTACTTTTTAATTTCATTTGATAAGATTACTACACAGACCGTCACGTCGGAGTTACGTCGTCTGTCAACGCTGAAAACCTATTTGGTTGTTCTTAACGTCGTGTGTACATATATGTATATATGTATATATGTATATATATATATATATATATATATGAACATACATATATGAATATATATATATATATATATATATATATATATATATATATATATATATATATATATATATATATATAAGAGATTCTCATGAAATTTGCATTCTACATTAGAATATTTATATTCAAAATTATATGGATATATTGACCACGATAAATATGTAATTAATAGTGATGGAATTTTAGAGCACTCGTAGGAAATATACACTAAGGTTTACTTATAGAAACCTCAACGCCTCACCGAGGTCAGTAACTTAGACAACCCAACAGAATTCGCTAGTGTTGCTCTACGTTCCGTCAATAGAGATGACTAGATATGGCGGTCGGATTGTGCTGAATAATGTTTCAAGTGAGATTCTTTTCATGTTTCTTTTATATCAGGCATATTCTGTTACATACACGTACTTGAGTATTATGGTATCTCGTATTTCACAGATGTATAGTTATTTTTCTCATTTCATCAGTAACCAAATGAAGTTAATCTCGCTTTATCTAAACGGTAAAAGATTTTAGCTACACTTTACAGTACTATGTGACTCTGAAAACACCAAAAAAATTAACCTTTTGGAATAAATTTATTTTCCTCTGTCACCAATAATAGTAAACATTGTATATTAATACACTACCATTAAATCTACAGAGTTAAAGTGGTCGTTAAATTTGTTATTTAATAGAATCATATAAAATGCCTAAACATTTCCTTTTATATCCCTAAAAATAGCTGTAAATTTTAATATTTAGAACAGTAATGACATAATTAAAATTTATCCTGTATAAAAGATGGCCTTAATAGGTTATAAAGCTAGTGGATTGGATTGTAGGCGTACAAGTGTTACATGTTGAATGTGTAATCTAATAAAAAATTAAAAACTCTGGTAAATTCATTTAGACGTAAAACAGTAAGGAGTATAAACTGTTAGGTAAAATTATAGGATAATTATTAGTCGTCCACGTTAATCATTATAATGTTTGTAGTATTTCTAATACAAAACGTTGCCATTACAGTACAATTTTCTGTTTCGACTTCGATTCGTCTCTTCAGCTAAGGAGTTCTGCGAAGAAGCAGCAGATTTTCGCTGCAACACACACACACCTTAGGACAGGATGTGGATGGTAAGAAAATACCTTTTACCTATACTACTCAAGTTATAGCTAGCTCTACGCCCGGGATAGAGAGACGTTTCTGTTACAAAACATAGAAAAGTTTTTCAAACCTCGTAGTTTTCCAACAAAAAATACATTTAAGAGACTGTTAAAACCTCATCGGCTCTGGTATATCCCCGAATGGTGAGGTATTCACATAACTGACAAACTTGGGGTACTATTCCTTCTCAGTCTTACTATGTCTGCTAAGGAATTCCGAAAGCGCAGACAAAAATGAGACACGATTTTGAACAAATGATGTTAGCCATGAATAGCACATAGGTAGAGTACATAAAAACATAACCGACAATCAGATAACGTAAGATACTCTTCGACCTACGAAATTATTTGCCCTGGAACATGCATCTCTTCCCCGCTAACCAACATTGTTGGTGGAGGAATAAACCCTATTGCGTGTACAATAAGCTTCGTTTCAAATGAACTTGCAAGAAACGTCATTATTCAAATAATAAATTAAAATGAGATTGACAATTACATAACTAAACATAGAAGTTTGTAATGAGGCTATAAGAGACGATGTATCTCGATTATGCCATTCAAGAGACGCTACGACTTTATACCGTAGGAATAGCTCTGTCTCGGAAGGCTACAAAAAGTGGCTGGAACGGATTTAGTACTGGAGTCTGGAACTTTTATATCCAATCCCTTATCGCAGCCATCCATCTAGATCCTCAGTATTATTCGGACTCCGAGCTGTTTAATCGCAAAATAGTTTTCTATTTATAAATATTTGATTTATATTATAGTATATATACTCCTTTTAGCCATGGTCCTAGAATAGTTTCTTCGCTATTAGGTTGACATTTTTTATCATTACAGCTTTAATTGCCAAGGTACTATCTAAGTATTCTGTTTGTCTAAACAGTAAAATAGCAAAAAGCTAAACAGTTTTACCGAAAGCATTTTGTTCTAGTAGTAAGGTAAGAGGTGGCATTTGGTTGAGGCTGCTTTCAAGTAAATGACACTTACATGAGAATAAGTGCTTTAAAAATTCCTTGGTCATAAAAAAATAGTGGACATGGCCAGGGGATAGTATTAATTATAAAGTACTATAAAATTTTCTTTGATAACATTGTTTCGCCACATGTATAATGTAAACAATCGTACGATTTTGATCTTTATTTTCCAACAACTTCACTGCTCAGCTATGTTTGATTTCTTGCCTTATGCTTAGTTTTCATTAATTTAGTAAAAGAAGATCAATTTTAATATTTAAATTTGACATACATATAAGTAGAAACAAAATAGATAATTAGCAATCTATTTTGTTCATGGATTTTTATACTTTCTTTGTACAACGCTCAATTTCACATATGTGATAGTAAATGGATTAAAAAATGTATAAATCTCATTTTGAAAGTTTATAAAACCATGCAATATTAACCATATAATGTATAATTAGTTTCCTTCCAGCTTAAATATATAATTTTTGTTTTGAGGATTTCAAATGAATAAATATACTTATGTATGATTTAGCTTTAGACTTTGTTTAGCTGTGTTAGTTTTGTTCGCCATAAAATATTTTGAAACAACGATTACTTACATCATTTTTATTACAAGAAACTAGAATTTAATATATCATTTTAGTCTGAAATAATAAATACAACAGAAATAGATCCAAAAAAATGGTAGACAAGATGTAACATAATATAAAGATGGAATCAAACGTTAATGATAATCATCCATGATAAGTACCACAAAAACAAATATATACATTTACACGCTCAAACATGAAAACAAATATCGTATTTGTAGTAAAATTAAATTTGGCTATTACGTGTATTAGAAACTAATCGTAGTTATAGAAATACTTAGAGCTCAGAAATTCTACAAAATATAAATAAAAGATATTAAACACCAGAATGGGATTACACATTTATTTGAAATATAGTGAAAACCTTACATTGTTATAAATAAAAATTTCAAAACCATTCCTTGAGAAAATTCAAACAGTACATTGAAAACGCAAATTACAATTATAACTGTCTTTATAAAATACAAAATAAATTATTTAAGGACATTTCAATATATAAATATTTCTTTATTTGTTTATTTACTTAGGTGTGATGGTCCCTCTATGTCAAAAAAGTTGTTGAAATAATGTAAAACTTAAGGGTTACCAGAAGGGCTCAAAGTCAGTTTGCCAAGTGTGCGAACGTTTACCTGTCAATCCTAGCTTTGATAAAACAATAAGTTATATATTCAATAAATTACTAAAAAATTTCCGGACTTACACTAATACATTAAACTAAATATTTTATCGTTTACAGATAAGATATAGCCCTGCAACACATGCTATGACGGTATAAGTGATAACTAAATTTAAAAGTTTTACAAATAACCAATGAGCTCCATCACCCTACCGTTTATATTTTCAATGTAGTAGCCCATATTTTTTAGTGATAACTATGTATGAATAAATAATTGTTTAGTATTACTCATACAGTTACATTTCACCGTCTCTTCTTGATTCCCACGAGGCAGATACTCCGGTCGTCCACCTCGCTTGTCTCGCTTCTCTAAACTGCAGCAGCTGCTGGTTACCACAACCACTGCCCTAACCCACGGCCTTATATATCGGTCAGCTCACATAGCCAGCTGAGGGCTGAGCGATTTAAATGTTGGGGTATTTTGACTACTCACAATTTTGATAAAGCGTTTACTTGTGCACTGCGAAGATGGCATATTCACATAGCGAAACGCGTGTCGTTTTTAATGGAATAAAATGTTAAAAACCAGCGTAGGAGTTTGCTTTTTCTTCAAAATTTACATGCTATTATATAAAAGTGTTTATTTTCCTAGATTCTATCAGGTTTCAATAAAGTTTTAGAATAATATTCCTGTTTTATAGCCTTATAGTTATATTCTAATATTCCCATAAGGGTGACAATCAAAGAAAACTAAGTTAGCTATACAAAATGTCTTACGTTCACTTTAGTGGAAGTCATGAAATGTTACCAAATAGTTTTGAAGAAAAATAAGAAAAACAAACAAATCACATATGTTTTTTTAGGAAAATGGTTAAGCAATGAAAATTTTAACGCTTTAAAAATCCCAAAATTTACGGACCCATAATGCACAAATATTAAGCTTTAACTTAATTAAACTATGAAAATACAACTAAACTATAGTAATTTTAAATCTGTAGTTACCACCGTAACAATTAGCAACTACTGCTGTTCTCAGCCGTACAGAGTACAATACTGTCATTTCAATATGGCTGATAACTATTGAGTGCTCAGTATGGTATCCAATATCAATACCATCTCACCGACACCTGTCATTTAAAGTTCAGACTATACCCAAACAAATATTTCATGAAAAGTTGTACTAATGTTTATTCTACTTTGTTTACTATTTCTACTTGTTTGCTCTTTGATTTGTAGTCTCAGACTGGTCTCTATGTTAGGAGACTCTACGAAGAAAAAGGTTTTTGAAATACTCTTGTCGAGTATTTTAAGGGGCGGTTATAGAAAACCTATTTTGTACTTCTATGTGTTTTTGTACGCTTTTAAATTTACATTTTTCTTTAAACCTCTTACACATACATTAACAAAATTTGGCACGGATGTTTAACACTAATAACACAGGTCTAAAAAATAATACTCATTGGAAGTTGTTTGTACGTTGATAGCTGAAATATATGTACAGCGCTGAATTAAAAAATGCAATCTATTTTCTTCAAGGATTGTATATTTGAGTAAAATCCAAATCAAAACCAATGTTCACATTTTTTAAGTTATAGATTTTATTAAACACAAAAGAAATGCCAAGAACTGAAAATTTACCAATCTCATAGATAAAAGCCTTTATAACAGTGGTTTTGCTTCCCTTCAAAGCTTTTTTTATGTCGGTTATGTCCCTTCACACACTCTAGCGTCGGTGTGTTGAGGGTCGTCCCCTTTTAAACATCCAGCAGTAGTCTGCTATCATTCCTGGTACCTTCTTTCCTTGATGTCTTGACGGAATCTTTCCTCAAGTTCTTCACTTGAAGCACCCAGGTTTACTGGAAAGTAGTTAAGGTGTGTCATGTTACAACCAAGGTACTGAAATCACCACAAATTTTCCAATTGTGATCTGAATAACAAAAATAATGAAAGAACAACAACACTTCTAATATTTTCATAAGATTCTTTTTAATGGACCGAATATCCAGCAGGCACCGAAGCATTTATTTCCGTTATGAAGGAGAACTGCTTTCAGGCATTTTTTTGATGAGTCAATAAAAGTCTACATTTCGCTGGAACATATTCTATCTTAATACTTCACGCATATCTTTGCAGAAAACAAGGTCACCTTCTTGAGAGCAACAAACTCCTGTCCCCTAGTTCGATACCAAGAAAAGGAAGAACCCGGAGCCAAAATATTCCTCCGGTATCCCGTCTATACAACTAAGCCTGTAGATTGTTCAGTCTGGCTAATACATTAATAGCTATCACAAAAACCTTAACATATAAAGTTTTTAAGCATTTCTTAACTGATTACAATAATCCATTTGGAACTATATTATATTTTTGTGTTATATGTGTAATATAATAATTATATACTCTGCATCAAGAAATGGGCTAGCATGCTAGCTAGCTTTTGACGGAAATTGTGGACTTAATTTAGCTTGAAGCCTGAAACTAGAAAGCTAGTTTTTATAAAATATCCTATTACCTTTAATGAACTCGATGAGGACTGTATACTATTCCAAAATGTGGAGTATGAATATTATCAGAGAAAAGGGCATCGAAATTTTATGAATCGAGGGCACAGGCCCTCGCAAATGAATGTCGATTTAAATATCATCTAATTCCAAATCAGCCTAGTACAAATAAGAATATGTCACCTGAATTTACTGATGGACCAACAAACTTAAGGAGGAGAAGTTCGAAAAATTCTAAACAAAAATCGAAATTTCCCAGAAAATTTATAAATATGAACAGTTTAGGTTACAATTAAGCTCACGGCACTAGTCAGGTATGGGCTGTGTGCTTGTTCTGGGCTTTGTTATCCATAATGAAAAATATAAACTCAGATATCAGTAGTGTACTAATAATTCTCGTAAACTTTGAAAAAAGTTTGAAATTGAATTTTTTACTGGACATGGGAAGTAGCCTGATAGGAATTTGTTGTTATAGGGTGTATAAATTATTGTTAGAAAAGAAAGTAGTGACAAAATTAAATTCAAATATGTGGTACCGTTGGAAAAAAAGTTAGTTGTGTTAGGTGAATGCCTAGTTCAATTTAAACAGAAACCCTGTTCTGGAAGATTTCTTGTATTGTAACACATGATTTTGCTTAGCTTGGATATTAGGAGCTAACTTTATCAAAAACACTAAGATTCTCAATTATCTAAAGAATAATTGTGGTCGATTAATTTTAATTTAAATAAGAAGGTATATTTATTGTAAAGTATTCTGCTGTCTAACTTTCCTGAAATATTTGTAATATGTATGTATGTATATGCATATGTTATATAGTATTTAATCTGTGCATTTAAACTAATAAAAACATTATGGACAGGGATTTTGTGGAACTTGCGGATCTCTGTACATTGAACTGCGCCACTCTGCGTGTTTATACGTTGCACAGACAATATTTATATTAAGATAATATTTCGTAAACAGTAGAAACCTTCAAAGAAGTTTTTCAGATATTCTCATATTATTTTCAGTTTGACAAACCTTTTGATGTCAGAAATGAAGACAACAAGTTTATTCAGCAATAAAAATTCAAACCATTACGAAACGTTTTGGATGCTCATATTTTATTGTCTCTTCCAATTACTTACATAATATATGTCACGCTGGAACGCTTGAAGAAATGTGCTTGTTTAACTACTTTGGTTGTAAAATTCAAGGGACTTGGTATTTTCATTCAAAAAGAATAATATAGAAGGAAAATATGCCCGTGTGACACAAAATAACCGCCGTCTAAGGGCATTGGGGCGTTATATCGGGTTGGTGAGAGCCAATTGTTTTGCAAATTACGCTAAAAGCTTTTAGGGACGCCTTTGAATTGGTAATGGACTTTTATCAATTCACACCGCAAGAAGGGAATCTCTTGTATAAAAACTGAATCATTCATTGGACCCAATAAAACAAGTAATGACGTCCTTTCATCCTGAAAGTGCGTTTTTTATCACTACTGCAATCGTTTTGGTTCTAATTAATAGCATGTATGTCCTGAGTGATTTACTCACTAACGGCTAGCAAAATTCATAGAACATAGACAAAAATTTTTTGACACATAATGAGTATGCATATACACACGTATATGCGTATATTGTACCAGTTTTAAAGATATTTATATTTACTAAGAATTAAAACCGAAGATACAAAATGAGGACATATTACATATTATGGGTGGCCCGGTTACAAGGCGAGGTAGCTGTATGTTTTAACGTAATTGTAAATATTATACGTGTAGTTGTTTTGATATTGAGCACCTATCACTCAAAAGCAATATATACGAGTATATTTCGCATATAAACTTAAATATTCTCGCTCCTCTAATATGCCAACTCCTTCTTAAAAATTGTAATTTGACTTATTTTATATTACATCATAAATTCTCTCACTAAGAAAACTAACACAATCGGACTTTACTGTAATCCTCTGATCTAAGAGAGTTTAACTTCTACTGAACACTTTAAACCTGTACGGTAAACAAAATAATAAAATGTAATAGAAAAATTCGAATGGGAACATCGTCCAATGGCCATCACTTATCTCGTGAATGCTACAACATTAGGAGAGATATACATAGAACACTTTCGTATCGTTTCTAGTATAAGATTGTGTTAGAAGCCGTGAGTAATGGCTAGTAATTTTATTTATATTTGAAGAAATTGTTTATCTTCTCCCAAAAATTTCCACTTTTGAATTTAGACAGAGTGACAATCTTTGGTTAGTTAAAATATTTCTTACAGCACAGTAAAAATAAAGGTAGACTTCAAGCGGGGAATTGCATTGACATATCTCGTCCAGTGATATTAATACTATTATCAAAGGTTAAACTCATTCGTAAATATTATACTTTATGTATGTTAAATATATTTTATTGATAGTTGTGTACAATCTTTTTATGTTTAAATGAACACAAATATTTTTTATACCCTTTCCCTCTACATTCAAGAATCAGCTTATAATTTTATAATCTTTAAATTGTATGATTTGCATCGAATGAGCAACCCATGGAACGATTTGCACAAAATTAACAGACACAGTATTCAATCATTTATTTTATTTTAAGTACAATAGTAGTTTGTGATTTTATTGGAATCAATTAAACTCTGTTATCATTATCAGTTTGAGTTTGGTGATGATGTATGGTTTGGGTAGGATCATTTTAGTTCTTCTTCAATGTTTATTTCAAATTTTAGTTGTTGCCGTAATGGAATTTATATAACAAATAATACAGCATGGTTACAGAACACTGCAGTAGTTGTTTGCTCGCTTTCTGGCATTTAATGAACTTCTATTTATTGAGGTGCATGATGTGAAACGTCTTCAAGTTATTCAACTTAGGCTTAAAAGTTCGCACAGGATTTCCGAGCTGTCCTTGGGTCACTGGCCTTGGTTATAGTACAAACAGAATACATGAGTGAGTGATTTCTTTTTCCATTATAAATAGAGTTAACTTTAATTTATCCATTCAGTTTATTAAAAAATCCTTTGATTCTTTTTATTATTAATTTATTTTACACTTATACTATCTGAATAGTTTATTTTTTATTATGTAAATTATTTCGTTATTAGACGTGGACTAATAGGTACATATAATATATGCATTCATTATTCTTAGAGTTATTTTTACTTTTAGAACTATACATAATTTGTATACTCATTATTTTACTTACAACTAAGTTTAAGAAATGGGTATTTAATCCAAGCTTCAACTAAAATAAGTTTATTCGTCAATTTACATATAACTTAGAGCTAAACAGCAATAATATTCCAAATGAAAAACTCTACATATCAAGATGGACATAAATATTGGAAACTTACCGGTAAAATTATTATTGTCTGTTATGAGAAGTTAAAAGTATACTTCGAACATTTACTGGAATTAGAGGATCGAAGGTCTATCCGTAGTAACTAATCTTACAAACGCTATAAAAATTTTAATTTATTCTAGTTCTGAAATACGTTATTGGTTTTTAAAATATTCTATAATATATACTTACATTTATAATAAATAAAGAAATGTATAATAAATGCTCTGATTTATTAATTCTAGACTCAGACATAAATATACTTTTCTAACTGAACTACTACCATATCCGAGCTGGCAGTTACACGGATTGTGTATTGTTAAACTCTTATCAGTTTATTTATTTCATTACATTGTCCCACTTTGTTCAAATAATAACCCACGATAAGGAACCAGAGGGAGGTCCAGTTATTGTTACAACCATAGAAAATTTTAATTGAAAACTATATTACAGTTTGAGCACATCCAGTCGTAAGCATGTACAACTGAAATTATGAAAATATTTAAATCTTTTACTCACATATACGTCCTTTGCCTTGATTGTAAAACTAGTTATACAATATAACTAAATAATTTCTAAAAGAATGACTGATGTGTTTTAAATAATAACGGTATTTATTATAAAATAAGTTGTTCGGGTATATACACCGTAGTTATTTCTGAATGACGAAGACAAACGAGGTTCTCATCCAATCAACGTCATTTGCCAATCTCATTTATTCTGACACCCAATTAATCAGAGGTCACGTTCCATTAGATAAAACTGATAGCTGATGTAATTGCAGTTACTGTTACAGTCTAAATAAAAGGAAATTTTCTGATTGTAATTACTGAAGGAATTTTAATTTAAATACACAATTAAAAAAATGTATTGAGTTACGTAGGTAATTATTTTTTTCAATTAGGACACGAATGCTAAGGATATTAAATAATTCAATTATAAAGATAAAAATGCTAATAACGTAACAACCTTTATTAAACATATGAAATAACGGTTGAGGTAAAATGATTGATACTGCTTCGAAACTTTGGTTACCTCTGCCGTAAGTGGGAGATAGTATATATAATGGTTTAATATTGGAACAACGAGGAAAGCTGTTGTAAATGATATGGATAATACTGATGGAAAATGCTTTCATGCTATGACTTATACTGCTATAATCCATGATAAAAGTCTAAACTTTGGATAGTGCGACTACCGTCTATGGAATGAGCTCAAAAATCTCTAAATTTTAACCACAACCCATAATAATGACTCATAATGATTTATTAGACAAGAAACATACAAGGGCTACGATTTTTTAGTTAGGGCTAAGATCTCATATCAAACAACACTGTTTAATATGTATATATATTCTTTGTTAAAATCTTTAGTGACATTGAAGAATTTGTCAAGATAACAGGAGTTTGTGGGCATTTTACATCGTTAACTATGAGTAACTGAAAGAAACCAAAATCCTGATTATCCACTTCAGGTAGCCCTCCATAACTACATTAAAAAGTAAACTAGAAACTAGGTTAACGAGACAAAGCATATACGCCTAAGACATATTCACAACAAAACTTGTGTTTTAACCTCTAAAACTTGCACTTGATAAGAATAACACTCGACATTGTAAACTAAACTACAGAACACAGGTGCTATAAGTTCACTTCCTACAACGATAATAACAATAGCTTCAGGTTTGTAACAATTTTTATTGTTAGGTTTCAAGATTATGGAGTGTCTAAATAATTTAAAGTGTTACGATTATATTCATATATGCCTACATTGGGAGCTATAGTTGTGCATACTAAACATGTAAACTAACTAGCAGTTACCCGCGGCTTTGCAGGCAATGTCTTAGGTTTTGAACCAGTATGAGCAGCTCTATTGAGCAGTTCGAGTGAATTTTATTTCTATCACCAATGGTTAGTTTACCTTCTTCCCACGATGAAGAAAACCTGTTAAAGAGTGTATATTTATGGTGATGTTAATTTACTATTTTTGCTCCATAGCTTATTTTGTGTCTTTCCCGATAAAGAAAATATATATACATACACAGCTCTGAGAAGCCTACTTTTTTAAACCAACTAATCCAACTAATTTAGATTTCATAACAGTTTTCAAATGTAAAGTAAAACTTTAATAGACTTCATCGTCTATTATATATACAACGCTATATATATATATATATATATATATATATATATATATATATATATATATATACAACGCTATATATATATATATATATATATATATCGTTTTGCACGCAATTTAGTAGGTGTTGCACATGTATAACAACTCCTGGTTCCAGTGAATTATATATCCAACGCCAATATCGAGTTTGCCTAGTTGCCACGATTAAGAAAATACCTCAAAAAGTTTATACATTAGTTATAGCCATTGGAATTTACTTGTTCTCAGTAAGATTTTCTTATATTTGATTTTGCCTTGTTTCCCGATCAAGAAAATATATATCCCTGATCAGAGAAGCCCACTTCTGTCAAAAGTAAACTAAGGTGTGTTGTATATCAGTCTTTAAATTTATTGTAAAAGTTAGATACTAACATTATATCTTAGATGTAATATTTAGTATTTGGTAGATATTTACTGTTGAAACTATATTAAAAATGACACTACGGGTTTGCTTCTTTATAAATTGAAAAATATTTTAGTACATTTAGAGCTAGAATTGGTACATAGTTCAAAAGCACACTCCAGTGAACTTAATTACATAATAGTTCTTGCAGACTGTTTCAAAGTCTTAGGTGTCAAATTCTGGCTATCTTATGTTTTAGGAGATTTTGTGAGGTAGATGAGTCCTAATGACCTAATCGCTGAAATCTAAAACGGCTTTACAAAATAATGGTTATTACTACCATTATTAGAAAGTACTAATATTAGAATGTACTCACTATAAATGTAATAAATTGAAAATAATAAACAATGTCTACACATAACAGTTGATCGCATTAGACATGCTCATTTAATTAATATTTCACAACTTTATAAAACAGATGGGATTTTCCGCTACTTGAAAGACACGCGGGGCATAGCCCAGAGGGCTTTTCGAAATAAGAATAGACCTACATTCATCCCAGGTACCATAAGAATTTCCATGTAAAATTTCAGTACAATCGTTTGAATACGTGTGAAAGCAAAACAAACAAACAAAAGCACTTCCGAATTTTTTATAGCATTAGGATAACACATCTGCATTTGTGAGGTTTAAATTTTGAGATGATGGTCAAAAGAGAAATAAAATTGACAGACTGAGCCGAAGGAATTTATTTTTATTAGCAACCAAAAAGACTTAAACTATACTGTCGGTTTCATGTTTGGTCCTCTAATTTAATATGTGAAGCGCCGGATATCATCCTACATTAATCAGGCTCACTACGTATTATAATCAAAAAATTGGGGAAATTGTGTTAAATCATTCAAATTAATTAATAATTAATAAATTGGTTCGGTTATTGATTGCAGCCAATGACAGATTGTTTTTCATATCAAGTAATAATACTTTTCCAAATGTTTCAATAGGATAAATACGAATATTGTTGATATTTTTATGTGGTAAATTTTAGATGTATTCAGTAACAATGTTTATTATTGTTTAAATTGAATATTAACAAATGAAAATAAAACTTGTTCTTCCTTAGTATTGGTTATGATTTTTTTACAGTTTGAAGATAGTAATTTATGTATTGAAGAGTTAAAATTTACAGTTTCTTAATAATACATTGATTTTGAGAGAATGAATTCTTTAAATTGTGACTTAAAGATATATAGCTTGTTTTGTGTATTCTATGAATGCTTCCAAACGTGTCTGCAAGGTGGGTAACTGTTGCCAACTCTTGAGGGTAATAGTTATAAATTATAACAAATTTCTGTTGGTAAACAAACTTTGATATTCATAGCTATCCGAGCGAACCTCAGCAGCAAGTTGTAACTTCTCTCTCAAAGGACGGTTTGGAACGCGACTCAATATTTTATTTTGCAGCTGAGCTCCTATTGTTCACCCAGACTCCAGACACCAAAATTTTCTGAAGTTGGTACCTCTAACTACTGTAAGCTTATGTATAAAGAATTTATAATCTAATTAGCTACCAGTTTATTACAGGTTTTATTATAATATAAGGGGTTATGTGTCCATAACTATTGCTAGGACCGTCGTGGAGAAGTTGTTTTTGTGTCATTGTATTTCTATCAATTAGATCTTTAAAATTACATGTCATGTTGTTGTTGTGTTGTGGGGTGTTGCACTTTGAAGATTTTAAGCTACCCGTCTTTGAAGAGTGGAGGGGGGGGGGTAATCTGTTTATTCTGCAAACAATCCACAGTATTTTAAGGAAGTATGATGAAGGTTGTGCATTGATAACTCAATCCGTTTGGAATGTATCCCGGCATATCAAGACTTAATTTACACCCTTATAAATATATACTCGTATCAAATGTAATATATTGTGAAATTGAAGTTTAAAAATATCAAAGTAACTAATTACGTAAATAAAGCATGAACATTATAGATGTATTATATTCAGTACAATGATAATCCTTTATATTTAACTCTTATTTTGAAAATATGGTAATTACTATTATAACACTAAAAAGAACTCTTAGTTGAATTTTGGAGAATTCTCTGGTTATTTATAACATATTTTAAAGTATTGCCGCTATTCAAATCTTTATTATACGCCCATATGTGTTCATATTGCCGATTGGATGACGATCAACGATTATTATTTCCTACCTATGAATGTAAAGAGCATTCACAAGTCGGTTTCAGTTTTTCGAAAGTTATCGAAAAGAGTACCATCAATAATTTAAAATATTTATAAATTAGTTCTCTGCTAAATAAATTAAGGACTCTTGTTCTCAACTATAAAATATTTAATTATTAATATCCTTGTGTACGATGTCTCAATTAATTTGCTGAGTTTGAAACATTTTGAATTTAATTTATTGTTTATGAATAGTTTATGAAACAACACGTATGACATATTACACGTATTACACATAAAACGTTGTATACACGTAATACATGTATTATTATTATAAATGTTTAAAGTTTACAAATTTGGTAAATAACAATATGGTAATCAAAATTAAATTTTACACAAGAAGTAGATTTGAAAATTCGAGTTGACAATATGCGACAAAAATATCGGCATATTTCTCAATTATACGTATGTTTTGTGTGTGCTAATATGGACCAATCAAAGGTAGAGATATAAAAGGTGTGAAGTACGTTTAACAATAACAATAAGTCCTAACCATATCTAAATGCTAAAATCCTATTAATCCTGACCAGTCAGAACTAAAAATATTAATGTTATAACAATACTTAATATTACTTACTCTTGGTCCAACGCAGGTGAAGAAATACGCAGATTTAAGAAATAGACATTAATCTAAAACCTTTATTCAGATGTAGGTAAGGTTATTAACATCCTTCAATTCAATGTAAATCACATATTTTATCATATTAGGTATGGGAATCTGAACAATATGAAACAATGAAAGCATGTTTTGTGAATTTCATTATGCTTAACCTTCTAAGATAAATATGATAGAGACACTATTTTACTGCATATGAGATTCTCATATAGATTTACTCGAGGTCATCTGCTGAACACTCTGTCTGAAATTGAGGTTCAACAAACAACCTTTTCTTTATGACGCTCCATTGAACATGTTTACGTAACTCCTCTTCAATTCATAAGTTTGAATAAACAATAAGTTCTCGTTCAAAATTACAATTCGTGTTACCTAAACATATTTCTATGTTTTTCAATATTTTAAAGAATAATGTTACAGTGAATGTTTTTATTTAGCATAACAGTTTATAGATTCTGTTACGAACAGTCTTGGAGAAGACAGTTAAGTAAAAAGTAGAATATTTTTAATACTTCATAAGCTTCGAAATGTATTAATAACCAAATGTTGTAATAACTTTTAAACCATATTTTCATTTCTTTTCGTATGAGAAAAAATATAGAAATACATGAAAAATGTATAAATGGGTGATTATAAATCTATTTACTCAAAATAAAATGTTTAATAAACTGATAGAAACGTGTTTTCAGCTGAACTACGAATGATGCGAGGAATGGAATATTAAGAACGAAGAAAGAAACCAAAGAAATAACAAGATTTTTGTATAACGCAATATAAATAAACCTTTTAACACTTTTTTTGTAAACTTTTATTTTTGTTACAATGCACATTTCGAAATCTGTGATTTCATCTTCAGGTACTAACTAAGGTTAAGTTATGAATAAATAATATAAAACCAATCTGTCATGTGTTTTTTCACTACCTTGGTGGCTAAATTTGTTGTATTTAATTTTATGTGTGATCATTGTATTTTGTTTAATAGTCTATCGAATAATACATTTTTTGTTAGAAAATCTTTGTCATTTAATAATATATTATGATTAATTTTGGCACTTTTGTAGATTTCAAAATGTTCTAAAGTAGATAATAAACGACTTTTGTTTTCGATGTTAGTGTATGTATGGCCGGTGTTATTTAAATGGTCTGCATATTTTGAATTCGATGATGTTTTCAATGCTTTTATGTGTTCATTAAATCTAATTTTGAAGGATCGGCCGGTTTGTCCAATATAGTGGGATTGACAATCGTTGCAATTTAATTTGTATACTCCACTATTGTTGAATTTTGAATTTTGATTTTGGTTTCTGAATTGCTTTTGTTTTTGATTAGAAGTATAACATAAATTAAAAATAATAAACAAATAACATAAAACAAGACATTTCTTGACAAGAGATTTCTTGTTAGAATCTTGTTCTAACAAGATTTTGCCTTTAGAACGAACCATTAACACAAAATACAGAGAATGTGATAAAATTGCCACTGTTTCACGCGAGAAAACAAAGAATGGAAACAATCTGAAATATTGCAAACGTAAGAAATATTCTCTATGAGGAGACAGCGCAGCGCAGTTGGAATGTTTCGGCTTCAGATGTCAGGCTGAGGAATGCTACGAGGAAGGTAGGTATCTCTGCCACGCTTTTGTTGCTTGAGAAGGATATCGTGAAGCCGATCTTAAGGTAGGCAGTGAAATAAATGATAAAATTATAATTTGTAATTAATGGACTTCCTAATCAATTTATTATTATAAAACTGCTACTAAAAACTTCTTGTGGAATCACAACCTTTCAGAAATTTAAAAATACATTCTTTTCCTTGATCACTTCATGTGTTAACTTTCATCCATAAACCCAAAATATGTATTTTGAAATGTTAAAAAAAGAGTTTAAATTAAACATTGACTCTATTCATACTAAAATTATCAATGTAAATTATAGCTGATCGCGGGAAAAAGCTTACAGTTTTATAGATAAAAAAATATATATGACAAATTACGAGACAATGGGGACAGAAACTCTAGGAAGAATAGAGTAAACTAATTAACGACCATTGTGATTTATTTGCATTTATAAATAAATTAAAACATTTCAACCTCCCAAAGTTGTTTTCGCGAAAAAAATTTGTTAACGACTATTTTGATCCGATTATATAACGTGTAATTAATGCTATGCTCATTCAAATACCAATCTAAGAACATATTGCCAATTACTGCTTAGACCTACGTACTGGCCCTTTGACGCTTTGACGTCAGATATCATGGAAGCTCCACCATCAGGTAATAATATAATGAGATATATAATAAGTGACTTATGTATCTAAAACTTACACTCAAAGAAGTATATTAGGAGTTTTGCACATTTTAATTTTACCCTGCACGTAGTAATATGTACATAAAACAGTTATTTTTGTAAAGAAAAGTACATTATTTGAAATAATTTATTTGAACAATTTATTGCAAATACAAGAGAGAAGAATTGTTTAAAATTTAATAAGGATTCATTAATAAAGGTTAACAGGGACTGCCAAACTAATATTTCTATAAAATGTGTACAGCTTGCAAATTGCAAACACACACACAGCAGTTTGTCTGTTGCATTAACATAACAGTGCTATGGTCAAAAGCTTGAAGCCTTGTGAGATATAAAACATATATACTAATAACAGTTGCTGCAAAGATTATGGTTATTTAATGTGACCTTTTCAAAACTCTGAGCCGTCGGAGATGGTGATATGTAAAAGCTTTGCAACCTTCAAAACACAAAATCATCCTGAAAGGTCATGAATCCATCAATCCTTTGCACCTCCGCTCACTGATGGTCCCAAGTCATTTTCAATATATACATTGACAGGCCACATCCACCTCTACAAATCGAGCAGGTTTATTTTTTTCACCTGTTCACCCGCCAATTGAAAGCTGCCTAGATTAATGTCAACGTAAAGTGCCCGGGACTTGCCTAATTTACGACATTTATCTCGTTGAATCACTCGTTTATCATAAGACATCCTTCCGTTTTCGAAAATTGGGCTACCCGGAACCTAGAGCCTCTTTTCACGGTATAAAATTTCAGCGCTGAGTTGATTGTAAAACAACTTTTGTTTTTACACGTAATGTAGCTATGCTAGGAAATGTTTATTCAATATGAATAATGAGGTCTGGTTCATCTTCCTCTTAGTGCAGCACCTGGAATCTGATACTGTCACAGATTTAACTCCTGGAATCTGGAGTCATTTTCATCTAAAGATATAAAATAAACTCTTTACAAAGTTCCGACATCAGAGACTTCTATATTACAAAATACAGTGTTATCTTTTTAAAGGGGATTGTCTTATTAGTTGCACTATGATGTTTTTAGACACGATCTCTAAGCATAGTGGAGCAATCTACTTTTCTAAACATAACGAAGTTACGACGGGAAGAGTTGATTTAATTTGAATGGTGAGTTTAGCTCCAGTTCACTTTCCTCTCAGTGCTGCGCTTTAAAGATTCCTCAGAAACCAAGTTTTTCAGAAAGGTTAGTTGCTAATATAAGACCAAAAAGAATAAATATAATTAATCATATACACGTAACAGTGATCGTAAAGTTGAAATCGCACCTAAACATTTTTTACAGTCATACAATTGTAGCAAAGGGTGCCTTGGTGTTTAAGAACTTTTCCTTGATTATTTTATTTTTAATCGTATCCGACTTCAAACTTATGATTGACTATGCATTATTTTATGATAGATTGCAACTAATGGATATTATTCAATATTTATTTCATATTTTACAATAATTACTCAAGAATTGTATTTCTTGAATATAAATTTTATAGGTATTACCATGATAAAACAGCAAAGTCATTAATAACTGTTCGTTTTTAATATTGTATACAGTTTATTGTTAAAATATATAATTAGGGTTTATTTGAAAATATGACACTATCATAATTTTTTGACTTAAGGTTGCATAAATAAATTATTAGATAGTAACTCTCTAATAAGGGTGTCGGTCAACTAAGAGAAATCTAGACATTCACTAAATGTCCCCCACTGCCTCTCACCAATACAACTGTTTATGAATAACGTAGGATATTGTTGATACGTGGATTAACACTTATGTTAACAACTAATATTAATATGTCATGGCAACTGTTAGTAATATAACGAATGTTCGAATCTTATAGAAGTAGATCGAATCTTTTATAAAATTGTACTTAAGTAAGATTTTGTATTTTTTCCACAAACACAGTCACAATTCAAGCTAAAAATTTAAACATATGGATTTCTAATTATAATCACCTTCTCAGGGAGTAACTGTTTTAAATATTTGATTAGGCTCTATATAGTTATGAAATTAGTATTCTATTACGTTATTATATAACAATCATAAAATTGTTTGCATTATATTTTTTTTTCAAACCATTACTTTAATGTCAAGTATTATTTTTAAATATTTATTTATAGATTCCCGTGCGATTCGTCAACTGTTTACTACCAGCTATGGGCGTGAAAGTGTAAGAAAAACAAATGTTTGTCTGTTTTACTCTATAAACAAAGTGATTGCATTTTCCAACATATTGTGAGTAATCAAATATAAAAATAACAGTTTTGGAGAAAAGGCATACAAATCTGTTGAGCACGGTCATCAAATTTCCATTTGGCTACAAGCCGCTGTAATGTGCTGTGGTGAGAATTTTCCGTATCAGACCAAAGCGGAGGCTGATATTGTTACAACAAACTGTATTCTTCGTTACGAGTGAAGCTAGTTTTTGTAGATACATTTTATCAGATTTGTTTTATATTTTTGATCATTAGTTTTCTACCAATACTTTTCTCGGCGGACCTGGTTTCTATATTTTGGTCAGCCAAACCTACTTACAGAACTATTTAACATGTTACTTTTTCTTAACATACGAAATTAAATATTGATTAGTGGAATTGCGAAACTAGAACTTAAGATATTATTTTTCTTAGCTGGATAATATAACGACTTGAGTTTTGTAGTGATCTGAACTAAAAATACCAAAACCTACATAACGACGGCCGACTAGCGAGTCGAAAGAGAGTAACCGTGAACGGTCCAGGCCGACGACTACACGCTCATACTGGCGACTGCGCTCGCTAAATCTACCTCGCGACCCGACGGTGATCTGCGGTATAAGGTAAGGGACAGCTAAATCTGTAAAAAGAAAGTATTTCAACTATCAATTCTAATTTTTACTTGAAAGAAATTAAATAATTGTGAAGGAAATAGGATTTTTCCTTACATTTGCTATCATTCAGTGATAAAAAACATCAGTAAAACTGCGTTTCGAGATCTACAATCTAATCACTTCTTTGGGTAAATAATTACCTTAACACATTATTAAAATCTAGATTGAAATAAACAAATCATATCAGAGCGAGCGTTGTGACACGCATAAGTCAGGAATCACGACCACCATGTTGTGTGTCAACTTCATTATCACTAAAAACATACACCTAATAAAAATTAAACACACCACTAATTACGAGTATTAAAACTGAATTACAGTGTACAGGTAAGTGACCATTGTCATTTATCTCATTTATAATAGGTAAATGAAAATGGTCACTGCAAAATAAGATAACAGGAAAATAGGAGTGAGCCTTTTCATGATTGGTTCAAACTAGATGTACTTTTTAAATCATACTGTGACTCTGCAATGGTTTATTACAAATACATAATCTGTTTGATACTTTTGGTTTTCTTTTAATTATGTGCTACGTTAGTAATTTATCTACAGGAGAGATCAGATTGCAGATCTCGAAACGTAGTGTTACTGGATTTTTGTATCACTGAATGATAGCAAATGTAAGGGAAAATTCCGTTTTCCACAATCCTTCCATCGTCAAATACAAACTTCACACAAACAAATTAATTGATTTTAAATACATTTTGGATACTTAGATAGTTATTTAGTAAGAGAAGTAATTAGTTTGAAATACACTCTTAATATTTTATTTGCTATTTAAGAGAATTAATACATTTAAATTGAATAAAATTAATTTTCATAACTTAAAACTATAATTATTCCAACTAATTTTTTCCAATCTAACTTAAATTTTAAACTAAAACTACACGTATAATATTGTGTTATCTCGATTAAATATTAAATGAACTGTGTTCAATTTGTTCCCCCTAAATCTTTCAGGACTCGCCATTTCTTGCTATGTTCTTTTTTCTGTCGATCATCCTGGCACCTCATTCGTTTACTAATAACTCATTCCTGCCATTTATCTTCTATCTGAGAAAAAAACAAGAGTCGGAACTCGCCTTACCACTGTTTTCATCCCGGTGATTGTACTAATATCCTAACCTTACCATTCCCTTTTACAAATACTTTCTTCCTGATAAAGTAAATCGTATACTCAGTCGATACTTTTTTTTTTATTAATTATAATGTTCCTTGATCATAATTCTGTTGTCTGGTTATTATTAAATTTCTTTCCTTACCTCGAACCCTCTATTAAGTAAATATTTTCTTCTTCCTAGTATTTATTCAAAATTTTTACTAATATTTTATATTTTAGCAAGTAATTATCCATTTTTTCTCTTTTATACCTTTTAGGGCTCACAATCCTTTTTCGCGACGAACGTTATGTGGCACTTAAAGACTTGATATTATACTTTGGAGTCATACATTTGCCTAAAGAATAAGTGCAGTTTTGTCTATTTTTCAATTATAACTTTTCTAGCTTTTCCATCTCTTAAAAATATTATTGTTCTGTCATAGTTACCCTACTGTTACCCTATTTATATGTTTGCTCTAATTTTGTATTTTGCTTCTACAAAATATCATTATTTAACTGATTAATCATTCCGACCTGTGCTCTTACCTGTGCTCTGTATACGACTCCCCAATCAAGTTATTAGTGGAGACTACTCTGTCTACTGATTATTTCCTTACTGACCGACTTATTAATCAACATTACAGTATACTGGTTAAATTCTAGGAATTCTAAGATCAAAATTTGTTTTATAAATTCAAATATCCGGAGCAATAACTTTCCTAAACAGGATAATTTTAATTTAACCAAACAACACTATTTATATTTTCAACTTTTTAAAGATTTTATGGGAGTTGACGTGATGAAGTAAGCTCAATATTTTTTTGGAAGTATCGGTTTCTTCCCCAGCGCTATCTGATTCGACTCCTAACAATAAATAATAGTTAAACTTAATTCTTTGACAGTGGAAATTGTAACCCAGCTCGACTAGCTATCAAGCAAGTTGCGAATATTTTCGCTTGCCCAAAAATAACATCGCAACTAATTCACTGAATTTAACATTCATCTCTACATATATTAAATTCGTAGAAAGGTAAGTTTTTCTGGATATATTCTGGTTGTATATACTTAAAAAGTCAGTAATTAAAAAGTGTAAAAGTGTATTTATTATTTTACCGCCTACTGTAAAACTGCTATTAATCAGTTAAACAATTTTCTATGTGGCAACTGAATAAACTGAAACACTTTATTTACAACCATACAGAGAGAGCGCTGCAGTAGCTATGCGTCATAATGGATGTCAACAGGCGTGTTTACGAGCCTACAGTGCCCTGAAATTGGATTACAAGAATCTGTACGTCCACCGTTCCACAATTTGTACATCTCTTTGCTGCAATTTATCATCACTCGGAGAGTAAAAATAATCAGTGCATAGTTCAAGGTGTATTAAATATTATTAATTTTTTACTTGATATCAACTGTAAATCCATTACAGTTGAACTGTTTAATTTAAATGACATTACATTTTGAGTTAAAAACGTGGTCCACACATTATTTGCTGCATACAGCAATAAAAAACAATGAGGTAATAAAATCCAGATCATTAGCTAATTTAAAGCAATTATAGCGTTTTTTCAATTTATATTAGTAAAAAAAGATTTTAAATAATTAAAACATAAAGTTATCCTTTGAGTTATATTGTTACAGCAACAATAAATTAAATTAAATGTTTAGTTGAGTCCATTATACTAAGATTAATTAATGAAAAAGTTCAACCAAGCAAAATATTTGGTATAGACACTGTTGCCAGTATTGGAAATTATGACCTATTTCTGTATGGATTGCAAAGTTTTAAATGTTGAACAGTAATGAATGGCGGTACTTCTCTTTCTTCATGAGTAGAATAAAATAAACATTCATTAACTTTGTTTTTAATTTTTCCATAAGATAGCGAAGGTATCATTGTTCGGTCATAGTACTTTAAAATAATCGTATAACATTTAATACGTATAAACAAGTCTTTAGACTATAAAGTAGGATTTTCACATTACATTTGCTTACAGACATACACACACACACACACACACACACACACACACACACATATATATATATATATATATATATTATATATTTTATATATTTATAAAAAAAGATTTTTTGCTAAATAGCTGGTATGATTTCATAAAAACATACAGTTCTTAATTTTGCAAACTAATTTAGTACCTTTTAATTTGTTTAATATTAATAAATGTGGTATGAATATCTCTCTCTCTTCATTTTTGATATGCATTTGTAATAGTTAATATGAATATAAAATGCTCTAGCGTTTTTTAATATTAGTATTAATTCTAATTTTATAATTTTTGAGGAACCTTCAAAATATGTTTAAAAAATTATTCAGAATGGATAAGAAAGTATTTTAATTGATAACAAATTAAAAACCTGTAAAGAGATTTTTGGTTGAGACGTTTATGTATAAATTACAAGATATACTACTAAATTTATTGAACATAAAGGCAAAAACAAAACCGATATTCTAAAGAAATTTGAAAGAATTATATAGTAAATCACGGAACTCAGTGTGTCACAACAGTGGTATGCTGAATACAATGAGTGATAAACATTAACTTAGCGATGTGGTAATTAAAAAACCGTGTAGTAATGATGTGAGAGCAGATATGGTCAGGTTTGATTTTTCCCCTGCGGCAGTTGGGCGATGTATTTTAATTTTTTAGAGCTCGCCCGAGCTGTAATTGTCGCGAATAGCCCAAGGCTCGGTGTATTATGAAGTACAAGTTCGTGTTGCAAAACTCACCCAAAGTTATTGCGAAACATTTTTAGTTAATTGGAAATTTGGGTTTGTACAGCATAAGTACGAGTGTAAAACAAACATTTAGTCACCTCACTTGACAAGCGCCACGCTATCCTACATTACGAGATATTGGACTGATGCTAATGTTTTATCCATTGAGTTATACTTAACTGTTGCTATTAATGACTTATTAATAAATCTTCACAAATAACATCTGATAATGGAGTTGGTCCATGAAAAGATTGCTTATCGTCACCTTGTAACAGGGATTCGAAAAATCAGTTGATGTCCATTTAAAGTTTTGTCAGTGTGCTATCTTCAAACTTTTATATTGTTTCAGTACAAGTAAATAACGGCTGATGATACGCGAACTTCATATATGGCTATGTTGAGTTATAATCCAATGAGAATCTAGAGCCTAAAGTTTCATTTTCTTATATGTGTGGAAAAGAAAACTTTTACTACAAGGAGTAAAAGTGTCTTTCAGAATTTAATCGTACCTCCGACCTCAGCTTAGCATTGTTCCTAAAACAAAAGTATGCATAAAGAACAACAACTTTTGATCCCAGTGCCAAATACTCCTGGGTGTATTCCCCACATAATTTTCCACGTCGTTTTGCATTAGATTGTTTGCTGTATCCAATTTTATGTTTTGGTTATGTCGCTCATGCTAGTATCACTATATAAATATTTATCAATTTATACTACATAAAATTCTCATATTCTCCATTTTTAAATATGTTCATATAAAAAATACAGCTCAGTTCAGCTGAACAATTTTCTAAACAAAGATTTGAGTGAATTATAGTAACTGCGCTGAAAAGGTTGTTGTTTTAATATTTTCTGAAAATTTTTTCAGATATACCAATATTATAGCACCCTATTCTACTATTGTGTGAGAGACGTCAAAATCCTTCATCTACTGACACCTTTGGATTTTTATATGTTCCCGAGAGATCTTCAGGTGGTTGTTGATTTCAAAAGTCCACACATCGGTATCAAATAAAAACTGGCTCTACTAAGACCAAAATGTCACCCAACTCATGAGAACCTATTAGATGGCTTTAAAAACGGACAGTAAGCTTATGGGCTCCACAATAAGCACACATTCGTCTGGATAACGAGATCTAGGTATACCCAAGTCCTAGGAATACTAGGCAGTCTAGTCCACACATCGCGTCTCGTTATTAGGCACAGGTGTTGTGGACCTGCAACATTGACACTATCTGACACCATGACCTAGATTACAACACCCTTGATATTGACTGATTACATTAGTAGAAACCCTTATCTCTGTATCTTTTCCGCTTACTGCACCAAGATTGCAAGCATATACCTCGAAAATAGTTTATTGGAAACTCATTAAGAATCAACATTTGCACGACCAGCTTGGATTTTACTTGGATTAGGGACAATTGAGCAACATTTGTATTAAGGAATTCCGAACTTACATCTACATTTTCTGGTTCACAATGCGTCAAACATTTTAGAATACAACGAATTTCTTGAACTATTTCAGCCCTATGGAGAGCCTTAGCATATAGGTGTATAAAAATCCGCCTATAAAAAAATCTATCAATGTGGCATCTTCAACATAGGCTGCCAAACATTTGCCAATTCAAGAACCCTACCTTCTTTGTTGAATTTTTCCTTCTTCATTATTTCTGTCTCCTTTTATTCTAGAACAATAGTTTACAACTTTTGTAAATACTTATGCCATGTCAATATTATAATCTAGAACAAGAGTGGCTAAAATGTTCACACAAAAAGTGAGTTAGGAAATTTCATGTTGCAGATACATTTAATACAATGAACGTTTTCAAACTGTCTTATTTGTTATTATTAAACAGTTTTTATTTAAATGTTTAGCAAAAAAAATTTTAAAGTTCATTTATATTACAGTACATTAAAAAAATTATTTACAAGCAACACTATTATGCGGAAAGTTGAACCACTGAAATAATTGTCCTTATTATCTATGCAATATACATATATGAGAATCAATCTTTAACGATCACTTCTTCATTCATGAGGTTAGTGTGGAATGCTCTTATTTTTATAATATACTTAAAAAAATGTTAAGCATATGATAATTGTAGATGTAGTAAAATAAAGGCCTTAGCGTAGGGTTCACTCACTCATTCATTTGCAAAAGTTTTTGTTCAAGGAACCTAAGTGTGGTCTGCTGATAAATCTTAATATGGTAATGGTTCTTGGCTATCATATTCATATAATAATGGGAAATTTGACGTTAGAGCATTGATTAGTATTGTTATTGGCCAAACTAACCATGGAAAATAAGGTATCTCCTCATATTATGGGATGGAGTTTTCTGAATGTATGCCACCTGTATGCGTAGTCCTAATATAGACTTCAAAATAGTTAAACTAAAGAATATAAGTAGACGCAATCAATAGTATCTTCATTCATGATAGCATCCCGTATACCGGAAATATCTCTTTACATTAAACAGGATTAAGTACATTTCGAAAATTTGTCCATATATTTTTCATATATCCCACTAACGAATAGTTTCAGATAGTGTTAGAATTCTTCTGTTTGTGCTTTCACTGACTTAGGTTGATGCCATCAAATCAATGCCAAACCAAGGCAAGATTAGGATACACTATGGTTGGTATGTTTTTTCATCTGCATTGGACGAAGAAAGATTAGGCGCTCCTTTCATAATCTTTATCATTACAGGTTTCGTTTGGTTTAAGACTTAATGAAAGTGTTATGTATTGCAAGTCAAGGTCACAGGACTCTACAGGAGTTTCAGGTTCAGAATTAATTTATATGAGAATAACCTGGACTCAGATTGTGCTTACACGGAGCGATGGTGATATTTACTAAGAAGTTGAAAAGAGTTGGCCTGAGTATTTAGTATTTTGAAAGACCTCTTTGAATTTTTTTAAGGATCATATGTTACTGCCCGAATAAAAACTATGGTTGCCTGTAAAGTCGGTTTTACGGGCGAAGATTTTACGTGACAACGTCTTTTTCTCGGAAGAATATTTATTGATATGAATATTATTATTAAATTGCACAATAGGAACAAGGAATTGAATGAAAATAAGAATTGCACAAATTTTAACTATAGAAATATATTTTGTTTACTAAAACATTGTACATAATTTGAAATTAATTAAAATTTGTTATTGTAAATGGTAAAGTTGAATAAAACATTTACTAAAATTGGAATTTGAAATTCTTGCTAAACACAGTTAAATTCTAACTCCGCGCGTGGTGATTGGTCGGTTTAGTTCGTTTGTTTGGTCGCACTGTTATGACAGGTTAGAGGTTATAATTTGTTATTTTAAATGTTTGACTAGCAATACGCGCTGTTTCTTCTCAATCGACTGAATTACGATTGATTGCAGAGTGATTTAAACTAATAATTTACTTAACACTATCAACATGTGTCAATAGTATGACATAACCTATAAACTCAGTTTCTCAACTTTTGTGTCAATCTAACAATTAATCAATCAATCATAGTTTACGATAATGAAATATCAGTGTACAATTATTTACCTTTATTGTTGTAGTTGTTGTATATGACGAATCTAAGCACTCCACATTTTCACGAATAAACATAGTTATCTGCTTTATCCCGTGCGGCGGACCCACAGTTATCTGCTTTATCCCGTGCGGATCCCGTGCGGCGGACCCACTGGACGGGCATCGTAACGTTACCGGGCGTTACACTTTTTCATGAGTGACTCCGAGCCGCAACCTAATTTAAGACGTTGTCACGTCAAAAATCTGTTACGTTATTTAAATTGTTACTATAGAAACCTTCCAAATTTTAAAGCATTTATGTAAATTTATAATTGTGAGATATTATTATTCACCTTGTCATTTGATGAATAGTATTTATGCGTTTCCTGTTGCATTTGATTCATTTTATAGTATTTTACTGCACAGTATAATGTTCTCAAAATTATTTTTTTTTTTATTTTAGACAAAATTGGATTTTCAGTATTATTTTTTCCCGTAACTTTTGTTTTTTATAATTGTAATTAAAGCTATAAAAAGTATAATGGAAGAATGTCAATTTATGAATTTTTACTTATTTTCATTTTCATCCGTTTAAAATCATACCGCCCAATTCCTTTTCTTTATAGATGTGCGCGGGAAACTTAACAAGTAAAGTAAGGATTAGAGTTGGTGAAGTACGAGTTTGGTGGAATACTGATAGCAAGTTATTTGGTTCAGGAACGATTTGAAAGTAAGATGTGTCTAACTGAAACTAAAGTTCGACTCCTTTAGTTTCAACACACAGTTAGCACAGTGAGTGGCTACCAGTACTCAAGAGACAAGTTAATAAGTGTAAATGCATTAGGAGTAAGTTGACATGTAGATTTATCAAATATAATAAACATGTACTAAGTTATTTGCAGTTATCACTGAATATTTAAAATTTTAAATGCTGTGGACATACACAGCCTACAAGTTAACAGTGGCGTAGCAAGGGCACTAACCCCCCCCCCCCCGCCTCCAATGGAAAAACTTAAAGAAGGTCAGGAATTCATATTTCTTGAAAGTAGTATCAACGGTTATAGTTAGTGACTGTAAAAGTAATACAAACTCATATGTGCTTTAGTTTTGAAATATAGAATAAACATGATCAGGATAATTCAATAAATTTAATAAGAAGAACCTATCAGTTTTTATTAGTATTTAATCTTACCAATTTATTCACTCCACATGTCAGTCACTGGCTGTGGATTACTAAGGCAGTGAGGAATAGTTAGGTGGGATGGGAATCAGGGAAAGCGTAGACGCTCAGCTGTGTTTTGTTTTAAGTTAATGGCGCAAACTACATGTGACACCGAGGTTTAGTGGAGTTAGCTGGCGCGAGGCAAAGAGGATACGAGGGAGGATGGTCGGCAAGTCTGATGCTCATCATTTGTTAAAAGTGGCTGTTACCGCACACCGTATCAATCCATTCAGTGATAAGGTTGTAATTTAAGTTTATTTGCAAGTATGAAGAGACACAAAATCGACCAATTCTTTAAACCTAAAGTAATAAAGACTGAATATATTTTTTAGTATGAAACACCGCATGTGAACACTAGCTATTAGCCTATCCTCCGACATCTGATGCCTGTAAAGACGTGGTAACAAAATATCTGACTTCTTTTGACATGGGTGTTATGTCTGATAGTGTAGCATCAATATCTGATACTGTCTGATAGTGTAGCATCACTGTATAGCAGTTAAAAGGTCGTTTGAACCTGTGGTTTAATACATAAGATTTTGACTGAACTGTTTGTTCCCGAAAAGACATTTAATTACCCTGTATCTGAACACAATAATAAGGCACATAAGTTTCAACATAGCTTATAAGGAGGAAGATAGTGCATATTACAAACATTGCATTCCTTTAAGACCTGATTATATTGGCAAAGGAACTCATACAAAAAATAGGTTTTCTGGTGGTTTTCCATTTAGAAAATACAAAACGCAACAGATTACTTCAAAACTCATGCTAATTCGGACTACCGTAAATTTTCAACAATCACTGCTAAAAACTTTCTCCTAGTGTACAGTGGTAAAGTAAGTTATATAACTACTCTAATTGACACTCAAAGGGCCAAGGAAAAGGAGCAACTTCTAATTACTTAAGGCCCATTCTTCATACCATCATATTTTGTGGAGAGAATGAAACCTTCGTGATCATCAAAATTGTGGGCCGCTTACTATAGAAAATTTTCAAATAAAGGTGGAAAATTCAGAGCCCTACTTCGTGCCGAAACTGATTTAAAATTCAATCAGCTTTTAAGTAAGTATATGTGAAACGAATCTTACTTCCCTACCCTGAAGTTCAAAACGAGGTATTGATACTTCAATTTGGTTCAAAGAAAACTTGTTCAAGATGACCGTTTACTCATTATGACGTAATGTATTGTACAAGATGACTTTTTGTCTAGACAATACCTATTGTAAAGATTAGTTTAGTATCCTAGCTTAATTTGAACCATCTAAAAGCGCGGTTCAACAGATGATTAAAATATTAGGTGATCTAGATTTGCCATATATTTCACTACCAAAATTCCATCATCAAGAACTCTCCATTTTGTACCATCATTACAGACCACAATTATCATAGGGGAGAGGAGACCGGAGATACTTCTCTTAATTTTCAGAACAAACTTAATATAATTTTTTATGATGAGTTTTATTTTTAACATCACGATATGTTTTAATAGTTTTTGAAATTTTTGCATCTGCTGATTATTTTAAACAAAATATTGAACATCCGTGAAAAATAGGCCCAGTGCCGGGGTGAATAATAATTTAAGTAAAATTATAACATTATTTGCCTTTTCATAATTTGCTTACGAACCTAAATACATCTGGGAATTGCCCCTCTACAATCAGAAAATTCATGGAAACTAATGAAGATGAATTATTAAATATTTGTTGTCTTGTGGTTTATTTCCAAGGATACGACTGCCTTAATTGTAATTTGAGTTGGTGTTAAGATATTCACCTTTTGCGTAAGTTATACGAGCATCTAAAAGAGATAAACCTCTTTCCAAGTATATTCTAAAACCAAACATCTGAAGATCAGCCTTTAGCAAAGCCAACAGCTCCTATCAAGAGCTCCAACAGGAATCCTAAGCTTTTATCAAGAGCTCCAACAGGAATCCTACGCTTTTATCAAGAGCATATAGAGCAGCTTCAGCGAGGCAGATTTGATGAACCACAGCATAAGGAACCATCTCCCGACCAAACATGGAGATGTTTTTGCTGATCTTACTTCGCCAGGTGATGGAGCAATACGAGGATTTCAGATGGTGCCCTCTTGAACAAGTAACTTGTCTATGCAAACATATTATTGATATGTTTGAATAATAATAAAAAGATGTTTAAATTTTATGCGTATTCTCTAAAAGGTGATGAAACAATGGATGTCTCTGGGAAGCAATAATGTTCTGTATCCATTCGCTACATTACAAAAGATGCTAAGCCATTTCTAAAAGAGGTGTTTATTTATTTTACACAGATCATTGATTTATCTGCCAAGCATATGTTCACAATTATTTTGCAAATATGTAGTAGTAAATTGGGCTTAGGACTAAACTCGGTGGCCATGGCTATGATGGATGCTCCACATGTAGTGGGCATATAACTGGTGTCCATCAAAGATTTCAGCATCTGTATACAAAGGCCATATACGTTCACTATACGGCACACAGGTAAAATCTTTTTTAATGTATTAACTTTTTCCTTGAGTAAGAAACTTTCTATGTAGTGTAAATTATATATTAAAGATTCTTAGGAGAAATGTACTAGATACTAATGTATTGTATACCAATCTAATTTACTTCCTGAAAGTAAGAACACTCTCCTTTTTGGATTGTACTACGTTCGTTGAGTGGCAGGACACGTTCAGTATATTTTTGGAGGTCATTCCAGCTATAATAGCCACTCTTCAAGGGTTGTCTGAAAGGAACAGGGCAGCATCATGATCATTTGCAAATCTTTTTTCAGTGATTGAAACTTATTATGATACTGAGCCCTAAAGTCATAGGTAGAAAGTAACAAAACGATAATAAAAATAGACATTACAATTTTACCAACAAAACACTGACTCGTTTACTTGTATTTCTACGTAAAGGAATGGTCTGTTTGAATATGTGACAGATTAGAAGTATGTAATAATTGATAAAATAAATGTAATTAGTTATATGGTAGATAATAAATCAAAATATTGATAATTGTTTAGCTTAAACGATAGATATCCATAGTTTTGTTTAATAATTCTATGTATTGGAACTTACCAAAAGAAGAATCAACACAAAATTTGGTTTTTGTCCTAAAATTAATATTCATACAAACCTAGGTGTCCATAAATATTAATTGTAAATGACATGATTTAATCGAATCGTTATGAGCTGTAAATACAAAAACCAGGTGAATTTAACTGCAAACGTTTAAATCAACATTTCCTATGGTACAGGACATTTATATAATCATTTTAATATGATTTATTTCAGCGTTTTTAGTTAACCAACTGACATTAAAACAAACGTGCATAACATGAGTGCATAACAATTGTTACATAATTCAACGCTCACAACAGGAATTATATTTACATGTATTCATCTTATTTATATAAACCAAATTTATATTCATTTCATTATATATATATATATATATATATATATATATATGTGTGTGTGTGTGTGTGTGTGTGTGTGTGTGTGTGTGTGTGTTCTTGTAAATGCATATTTTAAATATACATTTACAAGAATGCCTAACGTACTCCTCAAATGGAATTATAATGAATAGATGTTGCACCGATTCTACTTCCTAGTAAATGTAGTTTCCTTTTGAAAGAGCTGCTATATATGTGCATACACTTACAAAAGCGTATTCTGAAAGGTACAACGTAGCTTCGTATCCAGTGTTGAACACTCTACTGGCATCTCTGGACAAATAAAGTGAGAAAAACAGTATTTGCTTATACCAGCAATAATTAATTTGAACAGAGCAATATAGGATTAATTATTACGGTACTATAAAGAAGCAAAATAACTACTGATATATCTTTCGAAAGATTACTATTTGTTATTTATTTATTAGGAATTTCGTAAAATATTGTAAAAACTTATATTACTGGCCTATTTTATAAAAGTTTTCCCTCAAGCACAAAATAGGGAAAACTCGTAGAAACATGTAAACTTCTAGTGGAAAAATTATAATGTTTTCTATAAATTAAGACAATACTATGTTGGAAATATCCTTAATCCGTTAAATATATAACTTCATTTTAACACTAACTGTATTATAGTGCGGTTATTATGTTTCACATGAATTAGGTGCTCTCAGATATAGCGGCAAACTGATAACAGTGGTAAAGATGCACGCAACAGAGTGTTATTGATGCAGCTTAAACCGAGGAAAAGGAGTAAAATATCACGGTGGTCCAAGTAACGATTTAAATTTTTAAGTTCAATTTGCAATTTATAATTGACACAATGGAACAAAGGCGGTTTTGTGTTTCCTTCAGAAAGCACAGAATACTCCGTATTACACGTGAATAATGGAGTACAGCTTTTGTGTTTTCTTAATTGTAACAATTTTGTAATAATATTTTAATAGTTTTAATTACTGAACTAAGAAGAAATCAAATAAATTTCAAATACAAAAGAGATGGCGTAATCTAAATATAAGTTTAAGTTTTTGTGTAAATATGTGTATTAGGATAATAGGAAAGTTGTGATAACAAGTTATGCAAAGAATATGTAAGAATTTGATACAGTTAAATCCAAAGCCCACATTCCCTTATGCAGCACAGACTTTTTAGGTAAACTTTTATTATTTAAATATGAATACAGAACCCAATTTAATAAACAAAAATGTGAATGTATCATGTTGCAAGATATTTTGAGAACTATTTTATCTGCAGACTTGGAATTTTGCATGAAACTTCATTTATATGTTGACATAATTTGAATATACGATGTTGCATGACTAACCGTAGAATTTGGCTAAGCGTCACTGACGTCTATTACTTGTTGGTAGTCGTCCTCCCTAAACACGTCATTTTCCGTATTATTGTCTATCGTGCTATCTGTCAATATATACATTATTTATAGATTAGGGAGGTTTTAAATCAGTGATTAATACGACTCCAGTGTTTAAAGCTTAAAATGTGCGAAATTACATGTAATAGAGGCTTAGTATACAATTAAAAAATGAAAACATTCAATATCAAGAACACAATACACGAGGAAACATAAAAATTAGCTAGACAAGAATGCAATTATAAAATCTAAAATGTTATGAAACAAAAATTTGCGGAAACCCAATACTATTATCCAATGATAAAGAGAGAAATATTATAACTAATATTAAGATGTAAAATTACTTAATAAAATAGCGTCTGATTATTTAAAACAAGTTTAAGCCTAAATTGAAAAGTCATATTGGTTATATTTATAGCTGATTCTTCATATTTATTATTGATACGTTAACTACATGTATTATAACTATTCAGGTATTGTACAGAGCTTTACAAGTTGACTGTGGAAAACCCCTTGAAAGCTTGCTGTCAATGAGAGTAGTTATCATTGCTTCGTACCAACCGTGATGACGTTAAGCTGCAACCCCTTATGGCTTACTAGGTAGTATGTGGTTTAAGGGATATTGTGAATATAATGATCGATCACTTCCTTAGTTAAATTCAGGGAGGTAGATATTTTCAACATCAACATGGTTTCTAATTTATTTAACATACTTACGGACTGAATTTCCTATATATAATTTCTTAGTAGACATTTAGAACCTACCTGGAATTGAATGTAACAAGAAGTTGTATTCTGATTAAAAATAATTTGACCGGTAAGTGAATGGTTATCGGTAGGTGAATAGTATTTGGTTATATATGTAGACGAACCTCATCTATGGATATGGATCCACGATAGCACTACAACATAAGTATGCAATTGAATACAGTTGATATGAGAGCCGAATAGAATTATGTGACCACACGGATAGACAGCGATCGAGAAGAAACTAACAAGAATCAGCGAGCCCCTTTGTCAAATTGAGGTAGGCAACATGTATAACATTAACTTAGTTGTCAATATTTAACATACTTATTGCCCTAATTTTCCCAAATCGTTTCTTATTATACATCTAGAGTATATAAAGAATATTTGTGCCAAGTTACATGTTCCATCGATTTTTAGAAAATTTAATGAGTCAGTCAATTGTAATTGGGTTTTATATAAATGTATCATTTTATTATGGACAGTACTATGTATTATGTTAGGTCAGTTTTCTTATCTGTTTTGTAAATTACCGCTCAACAGTGATACTGAAACATGTCCAAGATTTAATTATGTTGCCAAGGTTTTGACATATTGTGAATCGACAAACATAGATCAGAGTCATGACATCAGTACCGTGAGCTTCAGCATTACAAATATAAAAACTACCTATTTTAAGTATTAAATTACCCTGGACTTCAGAAAATGTTTTAATTGTAAGTAGTTATTTAAATCGTCGTGGTTGCACACTTACCTTCACATTTATTAAATATATCATATATTTCAAATATATATTAGTTTTTATTACAGCGACAAATATATGGTCATTCAAAACTAACGGTACGTACTATAAATTGGGTATGTAGAGGAATAACATTGCGTAAGGATGAGGCCTAGGGGAGGCTATTAGTGTAAGGGGTTTGAGTGTCCTCTTCTCATGCTGCCTTTTCTCTACAGAAATATCAGTTGTTTTTTGTATTGAAAAGGTTATTTTTCCCCTGTGTAATTTAGAAATAATAAATACTCTCAATAATGCTATATCTGTATTGTTAACTAATTATAATTAAGTAATTCAAATAACCAATAAAATATGAATAAAATATGTTTTAGGAGATTAAAAAACTACTGATACTCGGTATTGTAAGTTACGCAATTTTATTGTACCACACATGGTATTAAATAAAATGTTCAGATTATAATATGTTAAGGGCCCGCAAGTATTAATCTGTATTAACCGGTTAAACAATTGATTAAACATCTGTATGATTGCTTAAACAATATTTGAAAATACGTTTTAGTTTCCTAAAGGTCCGACACTAATGCCTCCGGTCATCAATATGGCTGCGATGGCTCCCTGGGTGTTGCCTCCCACTAATGATGACGAACGAATAACACCCCTCGATATAGTCACTATCACATAACACGATCAAGTTCTAGAGAATCAATGCCTGAAAAAATCGTTTTATAGGAATTCTTTAAGAGTTGTGGGCTCATAAAAGGTTTTAAACCATACTAATTAAACATGAAAGTTACCTAATCGCTTACTAATAAGTGTATAATAAATTTAATAGTAAGTGTTCCTTTATGATTTTAATATAGATCCATCATTAGCATCTTCACAAAATCTGGTACAAAAAGACAGCTTTCAGAAAAGAGGCCAAATATCAATAAAATTTCAGTTATTTAATATTGTTTTGACGGAAAGTATAGACAACGCCTTTTTTCTGGTAAGTCCAAGAACTAAGTTTGTATTCAATATATCCCTAATACTATTACATATTCTTGAACAATTTTATTAAACTAACTTTTAAGATGTGAATCAGCACTGAGAAAGAAAGTTGTAACTGTATGTTTGTTACCAAGTTTGGTACGATGTTTAAATAACCCTATTAAAGAATTTCAAAAAATACACTGCATTAAACTTATTTTGTATTTATATAAATGGCTCACAACTAAAGAAGGCTTTCCCAACAAAATCAATTGAAATAATGATTTATTTTCTTTCAAGGTTTACATGTTAATACATTAATTATATATTAATTTCAATTTATATATCAATAATTAAAATAAAAAAATTATAATCAAAACATATATGGAACATAGCTTCTCCTAACCCGCAACACAGGTGATAAATACACCTAAGACGAATACCTAATCAATGTTTCCAAGTAGACACATTAATGAGGTCAGTATAGTTGTTCAGCTACCTATAGCGCGTGAATAACATAGGAGTACCTTATGTCTACGCTATACTAACTATTCAATAGTAAGCAATACTTTATACTTATTCGTAGATGACAGGTGGGACGAATCAATTAACGAGCTTTATACTTGCAACAAGTTTTGAACTGCATAATATAGTATATTAAAATACAGATGAATAAATAAAAATATATAAAAGCCCCATTTGATCACGTCCTTTGTACAGGATGTAAATATTCTAATATGCCTGGATTTTAGTCTTGACACAAACTTTAGAGAATTTTTTATTACTCATCTCCAAACTTCATAATCAATCAGACATTCAGTAATAAATGGCCTTTATCAGTTCATCACTTATCCGCAGGCCGTCATTAATCCACATACTGTCATTTATAAATGACAACCAATTTATATTAACGATTTGAATTTTACTTGTTGTATTGAGTTTATTATTCTTTAAATAAATGGTATGCATTAGTTATATACTTGTTAGTTTACTTTCTAGTCTATCTGTTGGGTACAAAGTTTGGTATCGATTTTAAACTTAAACTTTTCAAAAACCTAGGAACACAAAGTTTTTATTATAACTTAGTTTAGTAGTTTAAACACATATGTAACAGACATTCTCAAATACAATATAACTGAATCGTAAAAAGTGAGTGCTCTGTGATGTAGCATACTCGCCCAGCAAGTAGGATAGCCGAGTTCGAGTCCCGCGGAGTAAGTACTTATTATGATTCAATCTTTATTGAAATTATATTAAAAAAAACCAAACATGTTTCTTCAACTGTAAAGCTTAAGTAACAGAAAAAAAACTAAAAATGAATGGTTGGAGCGTGAGTTCCTATGCACAGTATTTCTTAAGCGAAAGTTGTCATTAATTCGCTTTCTTGTCTGGTCTTGGATAAAATACAATTTTAATCAATTTAAAATTAAAGTAACAAAGAACTATATGCTTAAAAACTGTTATAACAGGAAAGAAAATGTATTTACTGTGTAATTTAAAGTTATTATTTTAACGTATTCAACATATTGAAATTTGTTATTTCATATTTCTATCTATTATCCATATTGAATATTGTATTATTGCTGTAATGTTTAGGTAAATACAAATCTAATAAAATAATTTTGTTCATACTTCATTTAATTTTTTTATTCTATGATCTAATAATGCTATTATTTATAGTTAGCAATGAACATTTGTAAGTTAGCAAAAATTATAACGCAACCCGGAAATGTATAAAATAATTAAATCAATACAAATACCTTATGGTTTTAATCAGTATAAAAAGAATATAATAATTGTTCGTGTTTCAAAAGAGACTCATACTTTCTATTCAGATTGTACCAAACCGTACCAAAGTGTTTGGCTGCTGATTATGCATGCATCAATTATTCATTTCATCCACCCAAGGATTGACCTTTTGAATTTTACAAGTATTTTTCTATCAATTAAAAATTACCAGTACACATTCCAGGTACAACCCGAATGGGGTTATGAATCTGTTTAAATGCGTAAGAAATTATCTTGCTCTTTTTAGTCCCTTTTTACATGTAGTTTAACAATTTTTTGCCCTCCACCTTTCTATTAGGTTATATTACCCCTACATTCTGAGCGTTAAAATTATATTTCATAGATTATTAGAAAAAGTAATTTTACACTCTACTTGAAACATTGTCCTAATTACCAATCAAGGTTTTTACTGTATGTTACGTAAACAAATATATAAACTTAAAAGAGCTTTTGTTTTAATGTCAAGCAACCTTGAAGATATGTTCAAAATTATTGCAATGTACAAATAAATATGGATTGAAAAGTTATAAAAATTGTTTACCTGATTCTGCAAATTGAACTTGTGTTCTTATTATGAAGCATTCACCTACCATTAGTAGCGTGACAAAATACGAGTAGGATGTCTGGGTGGTAGGCAGTAAAACGGGTTGCGGGTCCAAGTGAAGGGTGTCGGAGGGAAAAGGAGGGGTTGGTTATTGGCCGTCATAAAACCTAATTACTCTGTGGTTGTGGTCACATTACTGCACGCCGCGCCGGGCACAGTGTCTCAATTCCACTTTGTTACAAGTCTGGTCTGAACAACTCAGTTTAACACAACTGTAGAGCAATACACACAATTGAGAGACTGTCCGTTAGGCGTTTTTATTTATTAATAATGCAAACATATCGCCAATTACAACTTTAATACTAATTTCATAACAAAAAAATAATCTTCTATACTCATGTGCACTTTAAACAATATGTCTTAGCCCTAAGTGCATTAAATAATAGTTTGTTTAATGTAAACTAGGCTTTCAATGATATGCCTCACACTATAAAAATAAATACACAGTTTCCAACAGAAACTATTATTAAATCTGTAGTAGTTATGAATTATCAATACTATGTTCCAAATCACAGCGTTATTTTGAATAATATTATCGAGAAGCTGAACTGATAAAAATAAGTTACAATCAAAAGCACTTGATATTATATAAGTATATTAAGCTAGTATAGTAACAAGGTATATCACTGACGGAATGCAATGGTAAGAAATGAGAATATATATATATATATATATAATATATATATATGTATATATACATATTATATAATATAAGAACATGTTAGAGTTGCATATATCTCTGGAAAGTGGGCGACTGTTATTTTTAATTTTCTGTGTCATTATGGGAGAATGTTATTGAATTGGATAGGGGGGGGGGCTTAGTCTATACAGTATAAGGGTCAAATTAATAAGAAAAAGTGGTAGGGGTTTAGGTGGTTTGAAATTGTGATACCTCTAACTCAGACGTACAATACAGTAAGTTTAGACATCGACTCATGTAATCATTCCCAGGTTTAATATTTTACTAATATTATTATTATTTTTCACATCTACTATTATTATATTTTGACCTGTTCACCGATTTAGGCAACCATCATTTTTTCAGGGATTGGCCTGTAAGGAAAAGTTAAATTCAAATGAAGTGTTAATTAAACACACAAGTCCTGTGCTCTGACCAAAATATGTAATTCTATACTACTATTGAAAATTGGAAAGCCAGACAGATGAAAAAACACTCAATAATATACATTTTATAAGATACAAAATACAATAACGGTATACTATAAAATAATCGGGTAAAAGCAGGACAATGAACCTAATAAGGGTGTCGGTCAACTGAGAGAAACCTTATGACATTTACTGACTTTTCCCCGCGCGCCCAATAAAGTACCAATAAGGGGCTTATTCGTTCCGTTGCCTCACGATTTTTGTTTACGGCTATATCTACGTGGATGAGAATTCCCGCTGATACTTCTCAGCGCACCCAATAAAGTACCAATAAGGGGCTTATTCGTTCCGTTGCCTCACGATTTTTGTTTACGACTATATCTACGTGGATGAGAATTCCCGCTGATACTTCTCAGCGCACCCATTAAAGTACCACTAAGGGGCTTATTCGTTCCGTTGCCTCTTGATTTTTGTTTACGGCTATATCTACGTGGATGAGAATTCTCGCTGATACTTCTCAGCGCGCCCAATAAAGTACCACTAAGGGGCTTATTCGTTCCGTTGCCTCTTGATTTTTGTTTACGGCTATATCTACGTGGATGAGAATTCTCGCTGATACTTCTCAGCGCGCCCAATAAAGTACCACTATGGGGCTTATTCGTTCCGTTGCCTCACGATTTTTGTTTACGACTATATCTACGTGGATGAGAATTCCCGCTGATACTTCTCAGCGCACCCAATAAAGTACCAATAAGGGGCTTATTCGTTCCGTTGCCTCACGATTTTTGTTTACGGCTATATCTACGTGGATGAGAATTCCCGCTGATACTTCTCAGCGCGCCCAATAAAGTACCAATAAGGGGCTTATTCGTTCCATTGCCTCACGATTTTTGTTTACGGCTATATCTACGTGGATGAGAATTCCCGCTGTTACGTCTCAGCGCACCCAATAAAGTACCACTAAGGGGCTTATTCGTTCCATGGCCTCACGATTTTTGTTTACGGTTATTCAATTCAATAATGAAAATCAATAAGACCGCCATTTAACTAACTGTTTATAACTTTATTGAAAACAATTTTCTTCACATAAAGGAAATAATTAAAATAAGTAATTCATACATAGCGTTTTTATAAAGTTAACCTAACCACAAGAATGAATCGTAAAAATAATTAGTTTGTTCATTTATAACAATGTATGAACGCCCAAACAACGTGCCTTGTAAAAAGACGTCATTTGGTATTGGATATTGTAACCCATTTCCCTAAGGATTGTGGTTCATTTAAATATCGAGAAGAACAGAATAGCATTGTTTCTTTTCCGTCATGGGAAAAGGGGCATAATATGTATATTACACTACATTACACATTCTTATAAATGCAAAATGTTCTCTAAATTATAATTTTTTAATTAACTTATATAACATTTTGCATGTTATACTTTAATAAAGAAAAAAATACTTACAGTTATCTTCTATCTCATCTAACCTTACCTGAAACAATACAACAACGTAATACAGTTTATTAAACTTTATAATATAGATTGAAAAGGCAAAGTCATTATCTAACTTATACTACTAATTGAAATAATCTAATACATTGAAAATTTTCTTACACAATCGCACACACATACACAAAACTAGTTGGATTCTTCTACAGTATGATGACATTTTTACAGTGACAAGAACAAAACTGAGAAACTAATAGTAACATGTCTGAACGAACTATTCTTTTTCAGAATGCAGTCGAAAACAAAGACCTTCATCAAATAAAAACTATTAATAAAGATTATGTTGAAATTTTGCATGAAACATTGTTACATTCTTTACTCTTTTCCACATATCGGAATAATACTTTAGCGCCGAAATGAAGTAAATTTCTGATGAATGTTTATTTATTAATTTCTTGATAAAGACAACAAAGCGAATTGCATCATAAATATCTTAGACTGGGAGTAAATTACATTGCTGACCACTACAAAACCGACTTACGCCAATAGAAACTTGACAGCAACAATTACTCTGGCAGAAACGTGTATTCTGTATGATACAATTTACTATCGTATCTAGTCTCAAAATTCGCTTCGTTTCTCAATAAAATACTAATGAGAACAACAATTGCTTTATTAAATGTTTGGGATTTCGTGATAGGCAAGGTGGGGATTCCCCGCGTTTAATGATTTCTTTGTGCTTTAGTCAGAACACGTATTTGGTTTAGGATGCATCTGTAGGTTATCTCCCCCTCTAACGTACCAATATAACAGTTCAGTTCGATTGTCGTATTGTGGGGATTCCTCACCTTTGCGTGTTATGGTATGTTGATTTTCATTATGGACATTCAAGTAGTGTTCTGGCTTCCATGGCTTTCTGTCTGAAACTTACATGAAATTTGAACGGGAAGAAACCAGTATTAGATATGTAGTAAGGTGGCGTCATAACTGGACAGCAGGAGCGCTGCAACTGACAAGAGCGACAGATATCACACATAGTTAGAAATGTGAATGTGCTAAGCAGCAAGAGCGACCTTCGAGAGTCTAGGTCGTGATTCAAGCTCTTCAAGATACAAACATGTTGGTATTTGGTAGCGCTGCACGGGCGACGCGACAATATTTTTATTGGTTGTTGAGTTATGGGACAAGTTGTTTTTTTAGGAATACAGCGAAAAAATTAATGTTTAAATAATTTTACTATCCACTGATAGTGGCCAGAGCAGTGGATAGAATTATCTGGGTTTTCACTCTTTCTTTTTAGATACTCCAGTTTCCTGTTAGACATATTTATTACCTGTCTTATTTCTAACATCAAACGCCGCGTGTTCTGCCTTTCGCACTCGCCCTTTTCACTTACGTCTTATCATTTGAAATAGGTTTTACCCAACTTCTAGTCCCGATTGCCATGCTAATTATTTTAAAATGTGAAATTTTATGGAACAATAATCAACATAAAACAGAAAATCGTAATAATCTCCGTTTTTTGGGTCCCTTCAAATATATAAATGCATAAACCATAATTTAATAGCAAGGAAATTTATTTTCCTATTCAATACATCTATTTTAATTATTTTCTTGTTATGATTAATAGCACGCAAACCAAAAGCTGAGAACGAAGGAGTCCCTGCTGTGCGGGATAATATATGTGACTAATATCAACAATCTATGTTTAAAATGTTCTTAATTTGGTTGAATTATTTTATTATTTTTTGTTATAAAGGCCGTTTGGTTTCTATTTGTTAATGACCACTATGGCGATTAAAAAATAATTAAGATGTATTAATTTTATAAAATAATTTTGAAAATATTCTGATAAAGAGAGCGGAAAACTAAAGGAAGCGTAGGAAGAAAGTAACGCAGGAGTCAAAGAAACGATTTTAATCATACAATACATTAACGAGATTGAAAAGTTATAACATTGTTATAACGGAACAAAAGCAGCTTTGTCTTTCCTCCAAGAAGAATGGAATATTCCGTATTGCAACGAAACGTATAGCGGTTTATATTAAAATCAATTAAAACAATTAAATTTAATTATGAACATACATTTTACAAACTTGTAGGTAAAACCATTTCAGATGAATCAGAATTTTACATAAACAGCATTGAACAGTAAATAATTTCCAATGATAGATTCATAGTAATAAATAATAATATAATGACTTATATATTTATATATATATATATATATATATATAACACTCGTATATATATACGAGTCGTATATATACAGTATATATATATAGCAAACTAAAAATTTAACGTTTATTTTTGCAATGTGTTACATTTAAAGTTTAAGGGCTTGTTGATGGTTATACAGGAAAGTTTCTTTTTAAAATAAAAAATTAAGGTCTTACTTAATGTATTTTATTAACATAATGATTTAAACAAATATGACAATTTTTAAATCATGCCATTTTTAATCATGACAAGGGGATAAAGTAATTAACTAACACAACGGAGTATAGAAGGACCCGACAGATTCTAATGTGTAAATTGTTATGCCTTGATACATTTGACTCCAAAACCAATATAATCCTTTCCTGGACCACGAGGAAACTCTTGGGTCAATATAGCATCACGTTATCTACTGTCATTTAAAATAGATTCATACTAAACATAGTAAAGAAAACCACATACCTTGGAAAGGTTTGTTAGCCAAAGTAAAAAATCTATATTTCATTAAATAAGCTGTTCGCCATTATGCAAATTCGTCATGATACTTTTTTTAAACATCTGAACCATATTCAGTGTTTATTCTTAAACATTTAAAAAATCTGGTATGGTTTCAAAATTCAAAGTTTTGAAAATAACTGTTTATATGTAAGTTAATATCACTGTAGAAAACAACAAGAGCTTAAAATTACTAGAACACAAATCAATAATTTATTTCTAAGAAGTTTCAATATGGGGCTGTTATATTTCTCATAAGTTAAGGATCTGCTGTATCATGCTGTTATATAGGTAAACACTATAACCGACATAACCTCTGATTGACTAAACAAAAATTGTATACTTACAACTCACTCTTTACACTCACTTTACATTTTTTACATAAACTGCAACGATTAAAGCATTACTAAACCTTGACCAGTGTTTATCTTGATATCTCGAGATATAAACTAAATTATGAAATATATATATATATATATATATATATATATATATATATATAAGAGATATTAAGTTATTAATAGGGAAGATACTTAGAATTGCAAAAGTAGCTCTAGTAAACTTCGCTGTGAAAGTAAAGTTGGTTCTTTGTTCGCGTTCGCCTGTAACAACTCTCAATGTTCACTCGGAGCTAGACTGCACCTGACACTCGGCACACTCAATCAGCAGCTGTCATTGCATGACGGACCGCTACACAACTGTTCTGATTGTTCCCTGTACAGATTGGATCTGTACGACCACAATAGAATTTATTTGTTTGCGTTCCCCTGTAACAAGTCTCAATGTTCAGTCGGAGCTAGACTGCACCTGACACTCGGCACACTCAATCAGCAGCTGTCATTGCATGACGGACCGCTACACAACTGTTCTGATTGTTCCGTGTACAGATTGGATCTGTACGACCACAATAGAATTTATTTGTTTGCGTTCCCCTGTAACAAGTCTCAATGTTCAGTCGGAGCTAGACTGCACCTGACACTCGGCACACTCAATCAGCAGCTGTCATTGCATGACGGACCGCTACACAACTGTTCTGATTGTTCCGTGTACAGATTGGATCTGTACGACCACAATAGAATTTATTTGTTTGCGTTCCCCTGTAACAAGTCTCAATGTTCTGTCGGAGCTAGACTGCACCTGACACTCGGCACACTCAATCAGCAGCTGTCATTGCATGACGGACCGCTACACAACTGTTCTGATTGTTCCGTGTACAGATTGGATCTGTACGACCACAATAGAATTTATTTGTTTGCGTTCGCCTGTAACAAGTCTCAATGTTCTGTCGGAGCTAGACTGCACCTGACACTCGGCACACTCAATCAGCAGCTGTCATTGCTTGACGGACCGCTACACAACTGTTCTGATTGTTCCGTGTACAGATTGGATCTGTACGACCACAATAGAATTTATTTGTTTGCGTTCGCCTGTAACAAGTCTCAATGTTCTGTCGGAGCTAGACTGCACCTGACACTCGGCACACTCAATCAGCAGATGTCATTGCATGACGGACCGCTACACAACTGTTCTGATTGTTCCGTGTACAGATTGGATCTGTACGACCACAATAGAATTTATTTGTTTGCGTTCGCCTGTAACAAGTCTCAATGTTCTGTCGGAGCTAGACTGCACCTGACACTCGGCACACTCAATCAGCAGCTGTCATTGCATGACGGACCGCTACACAACTGTTCTGATTGTTCCGTGTACAGATTGGATCTGTACGACCACAATAGAATTTATTTGTTTGCGTTCGCCTGTAACAAGTCTCAATGTTCTGTCGGAGCTAGACTGCACCTGACACTCGGCACACTCAATCAGCAGCTGTCATTGCATGACGGACCGCTACACAACTGTTCTGATTGTTCCGTGTACAGATTGGATCTGTACGACCACAATAGAATTTATTTGTTTGCGTTCGCCTGTAACAAGTCTCAATGTTCTGTCGGAGCTAGACTGCACCTGACACTCGGCACACTCAATCAGCAGCTGTCATTGCATGACGGACCGCTACACAACTGTTCTGATTGTTCCGTGTACAGATTGGATCTGTACGACCACAATAGAATTTATTTGTTTGCGTTCGCCTGTAACAAGTCTCAATGTTCTGTCGGAGCTAGACTGCACCTGACACTCGGCACACTCAATCAGCAGCTGTCATTGCTTGACGGACCGCTACACAACTGTTCTGATTGTTCCGTGTACAGATTGGATCTGTACGACCACAATAGAATTTATTTGTTTGCGTTCGCCTGTAACAAGTCTCAATGTTCTGTCGGAGCTAGACTGCACCTGACACTCGGCACACTCAATCAGCAGCTGTCATTGCTTGACGGACCGCTACACAACTGTTCTGATTGTTCCGTGTACAGATTGGATCTGTACGACCACAATAGAATTTATTTGTTTGCGTTCGCCTGTAACAAGTCTCAATGTTCTGTCGGAGCTAGACTGCACCTGACACTCGGCACACTCAATCAGCAGATGTCATTGCTTGACGGACCGCTACACAACTGTTCTGATTGTTCCGTGTACAGATTGGATCTGTACGACCACAATAGAATTTATTTGTTTGCGTTCGCCTGTAACAAGTCTCGATGTTCTGTCGGAGCTAGACTGCACCTGACACTCGGCACACTCAATCAGCAGCTGTCATTGCTTGACGGACCGCTACACAACTGTTCTGATTGTTCCGTGTACAGATTGGATCTGTACGACCACAATAGAATTTATTTGTTTGCGTTCGCCTGTAACAAGTCTCAATGTTCTGTCGGAGCTAGACTGCACCTGACACTCGGCACACTCAATCAGCAGCTGTCATTGCTTGACGGACCGCTACACAACTGTTCTGATTGTTCCGTGTACAGATTGGATCTGTACGACCACAATAGAATTTATTTGTTTGCGTTCGCCTGTAACAAGTCTCAATGTTCTGTCGGAGCTAGACTGCACCTGACACTCGGCACACTCAATCAGCAGCTGTCATTGCTTGACGGACCGCTACACAACTGTTCTGATTGTTCCGTGTACAGATTGGATCTGTACGACCACAATAGAATTTATTTGTTTGCGTTCGCCTGTAACAAGTCTCAATGTTCTGTCGGAGCTAGACTGCACCTGACACTCGGCACACTCAATCAGCAGCTGTCATTGCTTGACGGACCGCTACACAACTGTTCTGATTGTTCCGTGTACAGATTGGATCTCTAAGACCACAATAGAATTTATTTGTTTGCGTTCGCCTGTAACAAGTCTCAATGTTCTGTCGGAGCTAGACTGCACCTGACACTCGGCACACTCTCAATCACTCAGATCATCAATGCACTGTGATGATGACCGCAACCGCTACACAACTGTTCTGATTGTTCCGTGTACAGATTGGATCTGTACGACCACAATAGAATTTATTTGTTTGCGTTCGCCTGTAACAAGTCTCAATGTTCTGTCGGAGCTAGACTGCACCTGACACTCGGCACACTCAATCAGCAGCTGTCATTGCATGACGGACCGCTACACAACTGTTCCGATTGTTCCATATAGAGATTGGAGCGGTGCGACTACAATAGAATTTATTTGTTTGCGTTCGCCTGTAACAAGTCTCAATGTTCTGTCGGAGCTAGACTGCACCTGACACTCGGCACACTCAATCAGCAGCTGTCATTGCATGACGGACCGCTACACAACTGTTCTGATTGTTCTCTGTACTGATTGGATCGGTGCGACTACAATAGAATTTATTTGCTTGCAGTAATATGTCATGGAAGTAATATTTGGTCTTGATTAAATGACGTTAGTAAAAGGGAAATAACGTTAATTAATTTTCTATGAAAACTGAAGCTATATAAGATCTCATTATTACCAAATGTAGGGTATTTGATTTTATCTGTTGTTAGGTATTATCTAGTTATTACAACCTATAAAGGTAAATGATTCTCTATCTATTTATATAGCCTATGTATCATCAAGATTACGGCCTCAATTATATACGATCCACGAGAGGAATGTAGTTGGCGTCAATCAGATAGGAGGTGGTGGAGAATCCCAGGGTCAAACGGATTTACGTATTCAAGGTTGATAACAAAAATAATTAATTAGAAATTGTACAGAGCAAAATCACCAGAGGATAGTTTTGTTACAAAAATCACTCTATCAGTATGGGACACATGGAATACTCCCTCTCCCTTCCCACGTAATACAAGTCGAGTTAATTAGCAGCTTTACGGGGATGTTGTTTCTAAAGTTTATATTAAACAGTTCTTAGGCAAACCACGTGCTTTCAAGATAAGATACATTTGTGTAAAGGCGTAATATGTTTTACCGTAAATTCCTTAATATTTTTAGTTTATAGAATGTTTTTGATAGCTTTTCATGAAGTGACATATATATATATGAAACAAATGTTGAAGCAATGTATAATATGTAGATGAACTTTTAGTATGCTTATGTTGTAATATAATTCTCAAAAATGTTAAATTACCTTTACTTAATCATTTTTTTATTTTTTCTAAGGCATCTGAAATTTGAGTTTATAACTATTGGTTATCAAACAATAAGCTTAAAAATATTTTTTCTCTGTCTATCTGAATGATATATGTAAAACCATCTGATTTACATACGTGAAAATTTCAAGGAGCTTCATTTCAATAAAGGCAACACTGAGTTCGATGATGATGTCACCTCAAGTCATTTGACTGACATTAGTGACATAAGCAAATCCGTAAACAAACTAAGATCATTCATTTGAAATCTTTACATGGAATGCATTAATACATTTTGCCTAGCCATCCTCAAGATATCTCGAGACAGATTCTATCTTTAAATTTAGCATTAAACTTTTTTCCGTGCATGGGATTTAGCTGATAGTCCTTAAAGCATATACTTAGTAGGCTGAAACAAAGTATGTTTTATTTGACTAGGTCCTGTAAAACTTTCGTGTCTGCTTCATTATCAAACTCGAAAATGAAAGTAGCTTTTTACTCAACAACGAGGCCGTTCTTTCAGGAATTGTATGCAATGTTCAATTTGGCGTATTTTAACACATTTGTTGAGTTTAGTATACTGTAAAGTAAAGATGCATTATTTTACAAGGCAAATTTAGGGCTAAGAAGCTCTCTCTAACACTTAACTTGGGAACCAACGGCTTAAAAGTGATTTCCGAACCACCACTAACGGCCGTGCAGGCTGCTTGCAAGGACAGGATCGCTCATCGGTCGTCCATCCAAGCAGCAGCCACGCTCGACGTTGCTTGATCCGGTTATCTTGCTATAACCGTTGTACCCGCTACACTATGCCATTGGCAATGGTATGTTTCACTGGTATGTTTTTACAATAATGCTAAAATATATGGAATATATGATCAAAGTTTTTAATTTTATTTATGTTAATATATTTTCACTAATAATTATTTTTTCAGTTAAACAGTAATTTTGATTTCGGTAAAATTAGTTTATATCTTCATAATTATCGAGTTGGCTTATTTACAATATAAGTGGTCCGTTTCATATTCAAACTGCTATACGTTTTAAACGGTTTTTTATCATTTATATTGAGAAACTGGGAAATATTGAGATAGTATTAACATGCGATAATTATTCTTGTAGAAGGCCTACGTAGCATACAATATAAGTTCCTTAAGTATAATCAGATACCTTAGGAGTTAACCAATTATACTGTAATACTGCTAGTTTTTTATATTCATCATATTTTTCATGATTTTTGGGGACTGCTAACCAAGTAGTATTTTTAATTTTCTCTTTAAAATGCATGATATACTTAGTAAAGGTCTATGACTTTAAAATACTACAAGAGTAAAGTAGCTAGGAAATAAACCTGTAGTCGCCATTACCTATCCATGTCGTAACGCTCAAAATCACCGAGAACTGTATAATCTTACTAAGCCCAACGACCACGAGGTATTCCCTAAACCATGCGAATCACGTGGTAGTATTCAAGTTTCACCAATTTGTTCTGCAATTGACATCCTAACTTAATTTCATTTTTCCACATATTTATAACAGATGTCGGATTATTCGAACATAAAATAAGAGATCACCATTATTCTCCTGAATTTCATTTTTAGCAAGACAATAATTTCAACGTACTACAGTTTATGAGGTAAATACTTTATTAAATGAACCATGTTCAGTAGACGACAAAATCATATAACAGAATACTGAAATGTTATTTTAATATTACTGAATTCTTTGCTTGAAAATCTTTGTGGAAGATTGGGTTGATTTGTTTGAGACTTTATTTTATTACTGTATGGTTTCTAATTAAGCGGTAATTAGACTCACCTTTATCACTAATTCATGTTTTATATTGTTTACATATACATTTAAATTATTCCGAGAAGTTATTGTGCAGGCTTATATCTTTATAGCAGTTAAAATGTTTTAATGCAGAAGAGGTTTATTTCATGTTTAGTCCTAATACCCGTCTTCATGACTGATCCGTGCAAGGATCTCATTGAACAGAATAAGGGATATATTTAAGAAGTGCAGCTGTCAAGTCCAGAGTCTCCGACGGTGACAAACCGGCTCTCAGCTGTCCCAAGTTAAACTCCTAGTGACCTTTGAATGAATCTTGATTCCATGATAATTTAACCACCTACTTCAAGGTTAAATGGCAATGTGATACAATGTGTTTAGTCTCGTACTGATAGTAGTGAGTCCATATGATTACTCAACGGCCAATAAAAGTTTTGAACAAGAAGACTACTTTCAAACATTATGAGGATTAATTAAACATACAACAAACCGTAATATTTAAACATAAATGTTCCATAAAAATGTTTAATTTGCTTGAGCGAGATTACATACAAGAAATCTAGCCTACTGTGCCTCAACATATGCATTTGGTTCACTTTTCTTGAAAGGGATACGTACTTTAGAGACTGAGTAACTTGGCTCATAAAATAGCTAACTTAACCAATAGAAAGACTCATTCTCCTCTATAGACAACAACCATTTTAGGAAAGTACACATTGCTCACAGAAAAATATTCAAGAGGTGTATAGAGAGGTGCATACATTAAACACGTACAGTATATAGAGAGAGGGGGAGAGGGATGCTCTTAAATAATATCTTTCACACAATTCACTTTTTCCATTAAAAGGTTCAATTATTTTAAAACCCTATTTGCTAAAAAAATTCACTCATGCGAGTCAGTGAGTTATTTTTCAGGAGGAAGGCGTAATTTATCAGAAGAAAATTTGTTCATTTTAAAACCTCTGAACTAAATCAAAGTAATGCGTATTCAATTGTGAATATTCTACGTTTCTGAGAATCACAACCCAATCAAATTTCAAGATCAGCACAATAACTCTGCTCTAAGACATTAACGAACCTACATTCTAAAAAAATACATGCAGATAAATTTAATTAAGTAATAATAAATTAATTTAATGTATTTTAAAATACCTTAAGTTTATTAATCTAGTAAAACCGTAATTTCAATTAGAAAATAATGTGATCTATACTACTGAACGAGGCTATAAAGTAAGGTATTAAACGTATAACGCCATCTGTCTGGGTTCTTGAGTCTCAATTGTTAAGAGAGAAAAGTGTAAGCTATAAATGGCTCCTTTCAGCTTTAAATTGAATCGTTTCACTAGAGTTAGTAATGTCAAATATCCAACTGAAAACGTTAACAATTCTACAGCACACATATTTTAATACTAACGTTGTTCATCAAACGTACACTAAACGTACGAGATAAGATTTGTAAATATTTTGTTAAGCCTTAAACAGTTCTTAAATTTATCGTTAAGTGACAACATATGTGTCTTTTTCATGTTATTAGTAACAAATTTAAATTTCAAAGTTTCCTATATTATCATTTCTTAAATTTAATTCATTATTTTATGATTTAAATAAATTGACTCCTTATTAATGTTGGAGTACGGTATGTTTGCTCATGTATTGCAACGCTCATGGGTGGTCGATACCATGAAGTAATCTACCACATTTATTAATTTTCTTAACTTCTATTCGGTAAAAAAAAAACAAAGATCTTGCTCTCTAGGAAAATTATCATAAACATGTTTACATGTTTGAGAAGTAAAAACATCTCCGAGATGTATTAATAAATTGCCGACCTGTGAAATGACAATATAAATTTAATAATTCAACTAAAGTGAATTTTATAATTAATAATTATATTCAACTCACATTTGTGTTGAAAATTAATGTTTTAAATAAAGTGAAATGTTATTAAAAAAATCTTAAATTGTTATTAATAAGTATAAATTTGCAATAAAAACAATGATTATGATTAATTTAGAGATTTGAATAATTACTTTTAAACACTGGATATTAACTTATTACGTTTAAACTACTATTCAGTAGTAATAGAAGATTTAAGCAGTGCACTTTATTCCATTGTGTTTTACGTAGTATTATGAAAAAATAATAGATAACAGGAAGTTAAATCTTGACAAAAGTTTATTTCTACTTGTATTTAATTCGAAGTTCAATGATAGTCACCACTAATGAATCCTCCTCAGGCAATACGTGTAAATTGTGGCCTCTTGATATAAATTTTCAAACATCTAAAAAATTAAAGTACTATTTAAGACAAATAAAGTAGTTCGATAAGTAAAAATACATGGGCTGATATCATTTTGTAAATGTATTAGGTGTATTTCGTGCACAAAATCTGTCTGTTGCAATTGTCCTTATAGTAGCACTTATCGTAAATATCACCCACGGAACAAAGCCACCTCCCCATAAATTGCAACATATACTGTATACAGCGTGAGTTAAAATTATGGATACACTCTGTTAAGATTTTAAGGATAAGATGGAGGGATGGAACTCGGGACACCTTTCTAGTAGTATTTTGGGGGGCGACTGAAAGTTTAAAAATGTAAACCCATTAAGTGAAAGGTCTTGATAAAGGAAGAAGAACAGTGGAAACTAGAGCTTTCCATCTTAACGCAGCACAAAATGGTGGCTCATTTCGCCAAAATGGGATTCGGGGGAGACTCAATAAAGAGGGTATGTATATATATATATATATATATATATATATATATATATATATATATATAATATATATATCATGCGAAAACTGTCCAAAAAAAGCCCAAGCAAGTTGGTGGAAAATTAGATCTTATAAATATCTAGTTAAATGTGAATGATGGGTTCAGCCTCATTCCACCTTCTATTCAGAGCAGCGACTGAAATCTGAAATTATCATGAACTCAACACCTAGAATTAGGAGTTCACGGTCTCCTGAAAAGATAAAGAATATTCAAGAGTAAAGACGTTCAAATGAACTATTTTCGTCGTTTCAATTTTATAGACACCAAGACAGACAACAAAATACAGTTAAAGTCTGCCTGGTTTACGCAGTACCGATTGTAATTTAGATGAAGAGGTGTTTCACTGTCACATCTGGTGGACAAGTTCCCTGGTCAGCTTGGTACTTTATTTCGTCCCGTTACAGCGGGCGTTCAAACTTTAAAAATTTTCAAAACTCCGTTATTTGTGAACCCAGAAGAAAAGTTTTCTGGAATAATTATAGCTTTTCCTCAACTTATTGTTATAATTTCTTTTCTCCTAAACAGTCTTTGAATATATTGGACACATTATTTTAATTCTAATAAGAATAAATTAATAATATCTCAATTTTACAAAATCTACCCACTTTTCCGATTAGGCAGGAAGGACTATTTTATTGTAATATATATTTGACAACTCTCTAAGAAATAATAAACTCTTTATATAGGTAACAAGAGGTGTTACTCTACATGGGTACATGGGTAACAACATAATATCTCCCCCAGCTTAGTCAAAAGGAAGGTAGATTTCACATGTGACTGTCAACTCGAATTTCCAAACATTATTAGTATAGAAGGCGGTTATTAATTACAACACTAATGGAAAAACATACTCTAAACGTTTACATGTTAATATACTCGTAACAACTACAATTATTTAGAACTTCATCGCCTTGAAAAATTTCAAAAATAGTTTTAAGCTTGAAAATGTGCTTGTAAGAACGTGTACAATCAAACATAAAATATTTGGTAAACATATTGACTAATAAGTTTCAATTATATCGTAAATTTTGTACACCCGTTTACTAGAAATATAAAAACCACATAAATACAGATATAGAGAAAGATGGATGGTTAAGACTTTTAATATTGATTTCTATTGCGAAGAGTTCGAGATAAAAATGTTCAATATATGCTAATAGTCATTATCTTGAAATTATTTAGTGGCTTACACTATATAGCTAAGTTATAAAAGCTATCTGTAAGTATTGTCTAAGTACCAGGATTTATTTCAATCGCCTGGAATATTACGGTTCATCGAGTTCAACACGATTTCTGGATTCAAGGCTAGTGCATACTTAGAACTTTGTATCTGGAAACATTATGAGATATAAAACACACCTTAAAACACGTTTTATTGTATATGATCCAAAATTTAAACAGAATTGAAATCACTGTTATCTCCTAACTGGTATTTAACTATTCCTCTTTTGAACTTTAGCCAGCCGTCATATCAAAATGTGAAGTGATACGAACAGTGTATACAAATTATATTAGTTTAAAATCACTTATGATTCCAGTAGCAAAGTCTGTAACAGCATCATATTTCAGACGCTGCATTAAGACGAAGGTAAAGTGGAGCTAAACTTAACATTCAAACTTAGTTTTGTTACAAAACGTATAATTTAATGCTTTTGTTAGGTAATAGTTTAGTTTAAAGTTTAGCAGAAATGTGAGAATCCTGCTTAAACTTGTGCAAATGCTGTTTCTCTACTAAACTTTGTCTCAAATTATTAAAAACTAATGCTGTTATAGTGTTCTAAATCTCACGTTGTATTGCATAAATAAATATTTATTTCAATTTAATTGCTTCTAGATTTTTTTGTATTTTGTACACTTTATTATGAAGCATAGCTAATAGTATAAATTTACAAAATCAACAATTAACACATAAACTCAACACCCCCATAAAATGTAGGTATACAATTATGTCCATTTATTCTTAGCCTTATTAAATCTACAAATTAATGCAAAACTGATAATACACGAGAGTAGGTGAACAATAAGAGGGAACTGTGCTGACAATAGTGACTTATGACCCCTTTCCATTCCCTCTAATCTGTCACAATAGGTGTGGACTATGTGACTAAGCACTGCTTCCGTAACTTTTCGTCGTCCTTACTTCAATTAAACATGTCTATAAAAAAGATTTTAAACGAGTATTAACAAAACAATTATTAATTGTGGCAGAAGTTGTATTTAGTACTTAGTGTATATCTAATTCTGCTCATATAATTTCTTAACTATATATATGTAGAAGGTAGCAACAGAAAAATAACAGATGTTTTACTCAGGTCAACCACCCAATGGTTGAAACAAGATTGCAACCTCTAGAGGAATTATATTTTGTTTTTCAACTTCTCGATACTCTAAAAAGATGAAAAACGCCACACAATTTGTCTTATCCTCTCAACAGACAAATACAGATTTTTCACGGAGATCAATCACCCATAAAGACCGGATGTAGTTTGCAATGACCTAAAGTAGTTGATTTTTAACGAAAGTGAAATATTCAGACCAACCTCTGTATATACTTGCTTGATCAGACAATAATAGAAACACTAATATGGCACCAAAAATACCTTAGACCAGAATTGGAAACTTTTAGATTAAGGTACACTTTTCAATATTATGTATTGTATATTTTCTTAAGCGGGGCAGTAATGGAAGCGGATGTACATACTATTAATGTAAGTAGTCACTTTATGACCTAATTAGACTTTTCAGACCAACGTATTATATAAAATCGTAATCGGGGCAATAATGCAAACGCTACTACGACTAGAACTGGATTACATTGAACGGAATCAATCACTTTTTGACCAAAGGTGACTTTTTAGACCAACTTTCCCCAACGTGACAAGAATGAAAACACTACCCTGGCGCCGGAAAGTATACCATTAGCTGGAAGTAGAATGTTTATAATGTAAGGATACTCTTTTTGACCGAAGAAAACTTCTCTAACATATGAGTGTTGTTAATTTTTAATTAATCGTTATAATTTTAATGATCGGGGCAACAACGCAAACGCTACTACGGTCCGAAAATATCTGACACTTATTTTCAGCCCAACGTATGCCTTTTTGACCAACGTATTACATATTTTCCGAATCGGGGCAACAATGCTAATCTAATATTTTACCTGAAGTACATTACAATTTCTGGAAGTAGACGCTTCTTGACTAAAGTATACTTTTCAAACCAACGTATGTATATATTTTCTTGATCGTAGCAAGAATGCAAATAAATTACGAGCACCAGGTTAAACTTACACTGAAATAAGATTACAATCAACTAAAGTGGGCATTTTTTATTGCAGTAGGATTTTCATACTGAGTTTTTATATTAGTGTTAAAGAGACAAGGCGAACTCTACTGTATCGTGTGTAACATACAGTATTTAATTTAAAAAAACATGATTTTTTTACTTTTTATACATAAAAAAGAGCATACATAGAACAGTTGCGGACTATAACACTAAGAACAGCTGCGGTAGCATTGGCGGTTAAAAAAGTCATTATCTATAAAAACTCTATTGGTGGTTATTCTAAACACTAAACAGCCTAGATGTGAGACACACAAGCTTTATGACCTTAGATTCAATTCCAAAGCAACATGCGAGTTAAAAAAATAGTTACTAACAGTAGTGTTGTACTTTAAAGATATACATATCCCAAATAACTGGTCATACCAGTAATTGGAAACCTTTGTTGAGCAAACTCTGAAAGGATGAATACTATTCACTGCCTGAGAGCCAATAACACAAGTTGTTGCTTACTTCGCAGATCATTTCGTCTTTACAGCATCGTACACTCATCGTCCAAATTCAGTATTACAATAAAGTATGACAGCTTATGGACAGCTTATGTTTCAAGTATTTGTCGTCGATTTAGGTAGTCTACGTATCGTTGTTAAACGGTCGATTCGAATGTTAATGTACTTATGATTCTTAGACATGATGTAATACTCGTCCATAATTATCAACTATTCCTAGTACGCAAGATAAAGTGAAGATAACGTGGTAGATTATTGACTCTACAGAAAACAGTGGTCGGAACAATCGCATCTCTGAGATAAACATTTTCTTCTGTAAGGATGAACTTCTTCATTTCTAGATCTTCGTTATTGCGTTCTATCAGAACATTTCACTTTCATTTCTTTATCACTATTAATGTACCGATTCAATTTAAAAACATTTAAAAAACGTTATGTAAAATTTCAATACATTCAACGGTGAACTAGATTAAACGAAATTTAATAGCAACAGACAATTACGGGCAATCCTTTCTTTTCATTTTGGGAAAAGGAGGGATAGATCCTCTTTTCACGATTATTCTGACAGTCCTCACGGGACACTGCGGTACAGTTCAAGGTCAACAATACCGATAACATGTATTTACTAATACTCTACCAATGTCGAGTGCCGATGTCATAGTTTGTAAGTAGTTTAGTTTGTACTACTTCCTGACTGCCTGAGATTGATCTTTCAAGTATCGTCATCAAGTACATCAAAGAATGATGTTGATATAGTTTAGGTCATAGTGTGACACTGTGTTCCAATATACATAAGGTTTTTAATGTGCGTAACTTTTATTAGTACTCCCAGAGGCCTTGGCATATAAAGGGTTAAGAAAGGGTAATAATGAATTCATTGGCTATCAAAGGATATTTTATTCATTCCTCATACCACACATTGAAAAAATTGTATATAACATTTTTAGCAAAGATAATAAAACTCAATATTTTCTTTGGGGAATTTAATATTAAAGCCTTAGATAAAAAAAATTCCACATATTTAATTAAGAAAATGCTGGAAAATTAAGAGACCTTTTTCTTGGTAAAAATAATGTAAATAGTGTTTGTGTGAAGTAAGAATAAAAGAGATGTAAATACTTTACATGCATAAAAGATAAAAAGTGGATTTTACGTACAAATTACTAATTACAGTAGACTTTTTATTACAATGGATTCATCAAATCCTCAATTAAACATTTTACCCATTATATGAAAAATGTGTAACGCATCCAACAAAGAACTTCAAATATATATATTGTAATAAAAAAAATTAATATCACTACATTGAAATCACAAAACAAAAGCCTAATACTTACAACAAAACTTTAATTAATTTAAACAAAATGTGTAAAATTCTTAGTTTTGTTGGTAATCATTTCATAACTAGTAAACTATATCGTTTAATGACATAAATATATTTATCATAAAAATAAATCATAAAAGGTACAAATGATTAATACAAATATAACAAGTAAAAATTGTTTTATAACTGTATGGTGTATGGTGATGGTATTGGTGTGATTGCCGCTTTGGGACATAGTGCGGATCTAGTAAGTGGCGAAGGGAGGGGAAGGTATAACAACGTAATTAGGTCTGTTCAACCTTGATTGCATAATCTGACTGCATCTAGCCGTACCCTGCTATGCAACCTGAGTAAAATATTTTTTCTTGAATTCTGCAAGTTACTAATTTGTATTTAAAATATTTTTATTTACATTTTTTATTGGATAATTAACACAATAACAAGTACATACAGAATCATCAAAATATGAATACATAAACACTTCATTTAATCTTAAATTTGATTCATGTCCTACCACCTTATTTGTAATGAAATTTTAAACAAACTCTTTTAAATATTTATTTTTATATTTTTAAATTACAATATGGGATAGTTTTACCAACACGTGGAAATAAGCGTACCTTGTAAATGTAATTAGAGAATTTTCTCTACAAAATAGTGTTATTGAGACGTATTGAGTTATGGTATAGTTTAAACGAATCACTAAACGTACATTATTTCACTCATTAAAATAACCGTACCCAAAATATGATTAATCGCAGAGCTTTGATAGCAGCAAAAAATGGTCCTATGTAAGTGAGTTTGTAAAAGGAAAATAAATTACTGCAATCAAACATGTACCAGCCGCTCAATGCAGGAAAGTGGATATATGTAAAGGTTCCTGGCACCTAGACCATATTTCAAATGTCAACACTACAGGAGCACATACTTTAAGCGTTGTCGTTCAACATTGGATACAGCATTTATATCTGAATATTATTTGGAAAGGAGAAGCCAATTCCATTTTTATCCTTAAACTCCCCGTCCTAAAAGAGCAGTGATCGGTGTCATGAATACACACACCTATACGAGTATAGCGGAGTATTGAAGCATCTGACAGAACGTGACTTGTTGCCTATACGGTTGCACTGCCCAACTTTGACCTTTTGATACCAACACTTTTAAATTAGATTCCTTTCATGGCCCAAAAGGCGACTATGTACCAAGTTTAAAGCCTTTAAGCCTTATATGTATAATGCAATGTCGAGAATAATTATCAATTTGAAATGAAATATTCTTGTGTGTGCGTGTGTGTGTGTGTGTGTGTGTGTGTGTGTGTTTGTGTGCGCGCGCTGTTTATGTATATTAACATGAAGCCTACAAAACTTTAGTGTCATGAGAAACGCTTGGTATTGTCATGGGTAGAGCCCATGTAGAGCCCACGTTAGCAGACTGTGGAAAGTCTTTAACATGATAACAAAGGGTATTAACATTTATAGTGTAAAATATTTCATGAATCAAAGATAGACTTATAAAAACTCGCCTGTAAACATGATGTTTTTGTGTGTTTGTACAAGCATTGTAAATTATTGTAAAAGCAAATTACGAGTGTCGTAGTGGAAAAAAATGGAAATAATACAATCGAAACTTGTACGGATTAAAACTACAATGTAAATACGAAATCTGATATTACCATTAAAACCAAGTTACTCAAAAACCACATTAGCTACACTTCCTCCTGCGATTCAATTATTGCCAGATCCCTCGACGGATGTCAACTGAAAGCAAAACCTTGTTAGTGAGTGCCATTCACTCTGTGGTTCCCTTAATTGTATTCAACAACACGATCTACACTGTTTAATTACTTCATTGTGCATATGGAATGTCTTTCTTGTGGTTTTGTCAATGAAAAGTCCGAATTTCTGTTAAATATAAAAATATATTTAGTGTACCTCTAAATAATAAATTAAATTTACGTAGATTTCTATAATGCTTAAACACGTTTTATCCATTCTTGCACAAATCTACCTTATGTACTAAACCAATGATTTTTGGTTTTAATTAATTTGTGAATCCCATTAAATCCAATATAAAACATATATTCCACCACTCAGACATGGACAGACGGGCAGGGATACAACACAGACATGGACACACGGACGCGCATTGACGTATCTGTTTGCTGAAACTATTTTTCTCACATACAAGTCACAAAATTAGTACTTAACTGACCATTTCAATATATGCATGAAGTAAGAAGTAAAAATATTGAATTCTAAGTTAAACGTAAACAGTCCATTGACATTGACAAAAACTGTATTTAAAATAAATGTTTATAAATGCGGTGCAAATATTGAAGATTGATTTATTATCAACCTCTAATAGTGCAGGATACTTATAGAAAAATAAATATGTCACATTACATTGAATACCAAAGGGAAAACACATTTTTAACAACTAATTAAGAAACAAATAATCAAAACAATTTATCTTGTTCTCTAGTTTTCAAATAAATCAATTTTGGATTTTTTTTAAAGTCAAAACTGCACTATTTAAAACTATTTAACTGAAAATTGCAATAGTTTACTTAAGTGAGTACACGATTACCAATTTGTAGAGGATAAACACTTTAATAAATAAATAACTATCTAAACACTTTCTAAAAAACTATCTAAAAAACAAACAGTAAAATAATGTAACCATACTCGGAACTAGTTACGTAAAATATTAGGTCATGTTTATATAAATAATAAATAGTACTTAGGCTGAAATAATACGTGTTAAATACAAAACCGTTATCAATATAAATATTAAGTTTCATATTATAATTTTCCTGTATGAAAAAATGTACGATAAGAACAATTTTTATAGAATATTGTAATATTAGCTTATGTTACAAAGAATTCTAGCATGTTTTTAATAATTCTTGTAATTTTCAGAGAAACTAAAATTAATAGTAAATACTCTTCTGCAAATTCTGCAATAGCCAACTTGAATGTTTCATCACGTAGTTTTTAACATCTCAGCTAGGACTTACAACATATTTAGGTATGTATTACATTCTAAGATTAATATATATGTGTGTGTCAAAAGATATAGTTTTTCATCTGTAATTGAAGGATTACAACAATCGCTTTAAAACTCATCATAAATGAGTCATGTAATAAATATCATGCTTACTGTAAAATTTTCTTTTCTAGCTCATATTCTAAAACTAACATATTTAAAACATGCAGTTACAGGACCTGTTATTCTTTGACACACAGGGATACATTATAGTAACTACTACATTCACGCGAGCAAAGACAAGTACTTGCACAAGTCTTGTTCCATAGACATTACTTGGATCCACATATTTACAAGACAGGAAGGAAGTCGTAACTCGGGGGTTGCTAAGCAACAAGAGCATCCCAGCCAAAAGCTGTCAAACATAAGGGTCATATAAGGTCAAGGACTAAAACTGTTATCATGACAAAAGAATATGATGTATGAAATTTTAATCTCGGATCCCAACACCTATTTTGAATTCGCGACATAATCTTGCAGTAACGTTTGTCATCCCAAAACTATTGAAACTTATGAACATCAAAACCAAATATATGATGTTATATTAGTCTTTCAGTGATCCATTATTGAACTGGGAACAGTAAGTTGGAATTTAAACGGCTAATAGAAGAAAACTCCAATAAAAATGTTCAACAAGTTTATCTGAACTACTTCTGAAACAAAGAAAAATTACTAAATAAATATTCCAAGATATTAAATGACACATTATTTTACAATAATAAATTAACATGTTAATACCTTTTACTGACCTATGTAACAAATCCAGCTGTTAGAGTAGAGACCAGTAGTGTAAGAAGATTACACTAATCCCATATTGAATCCAGTTGAAACTCACACGTTGATTTCTACTGTCGACCTATTCCAACACCTTCGTGCATATTACATGCAGATATAATCTTTCAGTTGTAATTGTAAGCGGGCGGTTTGTCATATTGTTGACCGTTTATTTTGCATTTACTGAGAAATAAGTCTTTAAACTTAACTTACCGTTGCAAACAAAACTAAACGAACAAAAGTTAATATTACAATTAATTTATATATACCAATAAAATAATTTTTATTTTGCAAGATTGATGTCTCTCGTGATAACGCATAATAAGAGGGTTGCGGCAGGATAAAGTAGTATAATATATTACGTTATGTGTAAGACAACTGAGAAACATCCCTTAATGCGGAATTAAGGTATTAAATGGTAACTTTTTTCCTTAATAGAAGCCTTAAATACATGTAGTGTCATAGAATGCTGCAAGAAAAATAGTCAAACATTGATGTAAAACATGTCATTAAAGCTTTAGCTATATTTAATACTGTTTTGATATTGCGTCTTTTTATAACCAAATCGTACCTATCTTAATAGGTATTCCCAGTATGCAAGGAATATAAGCCAGCTTGAACATGTATAATGCCACTTTAATCTATGTGCATTGTTTCAATATAGTGTAAGTTAAAATTACTCAACTCCCATAATGTTTCACAAGCAATATAACATATTCATGCTTCTTGAAAAAAAAAACAGAACCTTTTTGTAATTATTACATCATATTGTTCTATCTTGTTAATGTTGTACAGAGATCCCTATAATTAAAATCGTTTTCTTAGAATTCGTATTACTTTTTTCCTTCCCCTCGGGTTTTAATCTCCTCAGTAACAGGATGTTACGTGCCATCTCTAATATTAAATAAACTTAATTATCGTATTATCGCTATACCACAGAATATATCATCTGATTATACCAATAAACGTCAAACTGTACTAAAGTAAAATTATAGTTCAAAAAAGAGACTCACGAATTAGTAATATTTCTCCCGGCTAATGCAACAAAGCGTTGTTAATTAATCAACGTAATATATGTATAGTTTCCTTTTTCATGTTCGATGAAACTTCCAGTAAACCTACATTAATTACTCAATATATTTTAATAAATAATATGTAGTTAAAGAAGTAGTAGTTATTTTTGGGCAGATATGGTCATAGTTATACGTCACAAGAATATAATTTGTAATCGTTTACATCTAGTAGAAATTACACATTAATAGCACATTATTTATTTTGACTCTCACTCATATTAACAGAGGAAATAAAATAATTTTCAGACTAGATACTTGGTAGATTTTGCCTTTCAGCACACCTTCCCGACAGAGTAAGTGTATGCACATACATAACAGCACTTTCAAAAGGAAAGTAGCTTTCCTATTTCTTATTTGTGTGATGTACACTCAATGTATGATTAACATATGGTAACATAATCTTAAATGTAACAGTAATATTACTTAGGAACAGTATTTAATCCTAATGTAGGAATGATTACTGTATAGGGAAATAATCTATTTCGTAATTTGTTGTAAAAATATTGAGTCTAATGAGTTAGAAAACTATAGCAATATTATTGTTATTTACTATTTGATTGGGTAAACAACATTTTTATTTTAAACTGATTCTTTTTTAACATAAAGTAGTAAATAGTCTATAAAATGTCTGGTAAGATGTATCATCATCACTATTTTACCCGCAGAATCTTATAAAGAATCATTCGCTTTCCATTGATGCATATCTTTAATTATCGGTTAATTTGAACCTCAGTAATCCAATATATATTAATGTGAAAAAACGTATTACGTAAAGTTTTTGTGTCTGTTGTTAAATATTAGCAGGGTAATTAAGTATTGTTTGATAAACTAATGCCTATATTAACATTCGAGTAAAAAAAAAACTTTTTCCATCCTCTATCAAATTAAAATAGTACAAATTTACCCAGTTTTTATTTACAAATCTACCATCCTTCATACATGGGATATTTCAATATTGAAGGAAGAATAAATTCTCACAAAGATTTCAAGAAGACCTCTTATAAAATACTCTCAGAAGGGTTCAGTCCCAAATAAAGTTACTAAACTTATTCACTCCTATACGAGCACAGGGTAAGAATCAGTATTCAGGGAAAGAGTTACGTTACCCAAACTTATTTTATATGAGATCTTTGATGTATTCCTAAGCAGAAAACAAATAACATTGTAATCATACTATTTTAAAATTTACAAAACTAATACGAAATAAAGAAGTAAACTTGAACCGGTATCTGATTGTTTTCCTTCAAACTAAGAGTTTGATCCGCAAAAAACACCATTACATATATACTTAAAACTCAGAGCAATACTATATAAAACAACAGATGGACTCAAATAACGAAATTTATTTTAGTATTAGTCAAAGTAGGACAGCATTTATTCCACCTATATGG